>NC_000076.6:59083365-59383365 GCF_000001635.26 Mus musculus | reverse complement strand
AGTTAAAGCAGCAGCGTTTGCTCGGGCCTGCGCCTGTGCCGCCTCCTGCCACAGAGCTCGCCATTCCACATATTTGGCCATACTAGGGAGCGCGGCTTTTGCAATCATTTGCCAGTCAGCAGGCGTTAGTGCCATACCAGCGAGCCTGTCTAACTGCGCCAAGGTAAAATTAGCATTGGTTCCGTATTTACGAACCGACTCGGCAATTTCCTTAATCTGTACGTATTCTACCGGAGCGTGGACACGCCCACCCTCGGCTCCTTCAAAGACTGGAAATGCCTGTTCTATTTTCCTTTGTTCCTCTCGGGGAATGAATGAGTCTGCGCACTGCCTCTCTGCGCACTGCCTCTCTGCGCATTGCTGACGCACTACGGGCTGACGCACTACGCAGGGCGGGGACTCCGCATAGGGCGGGAGTGCACCTGGTAGCCGATTGCCCTGAGGCCAATTAGCAAACTGGCCTTCGCCAGCCGCTTTTGGCTTTTTTCTTGAATGACTAGTTAGCACTTTACTTGGCGGCTGGTATCCTTTTCTTTCATAATGAGCCGCTTTTTTCTCCCAGTCTGTTTCTTCAGAGCACAGGCTCCTTCTCCTAGAGACCTCCGCTAATCGATCTTTTTTCTTTTCTTTTTTCTTTTTCTTCCTTCTAATCTCTCCCCAGGTATTCCTACCTGACCTTAACTTTTCCTCGGGTTCAAGACCCTTGGAAAGGCCTGTATACTTACCGTTTCTCCTTGCTCCTACTCTCTCTCCCCGCTTTACTTCTGATAGACTGTCCTGAATTTCCTCTAGAATTTTCAGCCCTATCTTAAGCACTATATAACATGTGAAAAGGAACAAAAGGGCTTCTAACACTAGAAAAAATTTAAGGCCAAACATAACTTGTAAAGCCATTTTCCACTTTACTTCTGATAGACTGTCTTGAATTTCCTTAGAAAGTTCAAGATCAGACTTACCTCGTTCCCCAGCTGAAAAGTTCTGAATTCATACAGTTGAATCCTTCTTAACAGTCTGCTTTACGGGAACCTTTATCACCGTCGTTCCCCAGCTGATGAGTTCTGAATTCGGCAGTTGAATCCTTCTCAACAGTCTGTGTTACGGGAACCTTTATAAACGTGATCCGTAGTTCTGGTTCTGAAATGAAGTATCCCTCCTGCGCCAGTCCGGAGTTTTTTCTCGTCCCGGAATTCGGCACCAATTGTTATTAGACGCGTTCTCACGACCGGCCAGGAAGAACACAACAACCAGAATCTTCTACGGCAAAGCTTTATTGCTTATATCTTTATCGGGCCAGAGTGTAAGAAGCAAGAGAGGGAAGCAAGAGAGCGCAAGAAGCAAGAGAGAGAAAACGAAAACCCCTTCCCTCTTTTAAAGAGAACAACCATTGCCTAGGGCGCATCACTCCCTGATTGGCTGCAGCCCATGGCCGAGCTGACGTTCACGGGAAAAACAGAGTACAAGTGGTCGTAAATACCCTTGGCTCATGCGCAGATTATTTGTTTACCAACTTAGAACACAGGATGTCAGCGCCATCTTGTGACGGCGAATGTGGGGGCGGCTTCCCACAAGCAGGCACTTTAACAATGCCTTTATCTCTCCAACCTCACAACTCTAAATTTTTTTAAGCTTATAATAGAAATGAGACCGCCTGTCTTAGTCAGGGTTTCTATTCCTGCACAAAACATCATGACCAAGAAGCAAGTTGGGGAGGAAAGGGTTTATTCAGCTTACACTTCCACATTGCTGTTCATCACCAAAGGAAGTCAGGACTGGAACTCAAGCAGGTCAGGAAGCAGGAGCTGATGCAGAGGCCATGGAGGGATGTTACTTACTGGCTTGCTTCCCCTGGCTTGCTCAACTTGCTTTCTTATAGAACCCAGGACTACCAGCCCAGGGATGGCACCACCCACAATGGGCCCTACCCCTTTGATCACTAATTGAGAAAATGCTTTACAGTTGGATCTCATGGAGGCACTTCCCAAGTGAAACTCCTTTCTCTGTTATAACTCCAGCCTGTGTCAAGTTGACACACAAAACCAGCCAGTACATTGCCTAGTATTTTAAAAAGATTGTACGCTCCCCCAACACACACCTTGTTATCTTCATGTAGCATGTTCAAGACCATGCTGATTTGTCTGTCAGCTTCATGTAAACTGGATTTCTGCAGGGTAAGATGAGTCTGTAACCCCAGGCTCAAAGTCCCAACCCTACAACATTTTTCCAGAGCCAAGTGTGCTACACACAAGTACATGTGTTATATTTGTGTATTCAGGACACTGGACTATAGAGCCCCGATTATAGCTCAGTGAGCCTGCTGGGAGACCATGGAAATGGAAGACAAGGCAAAATGGCCATGGAAACCTAGAGGGCTCACTGTAGGTCAAACCTTGACAGAGCGATGGCATACACAGGTCCTAGCAGGAAGTCATGAAAGGTGGAGGAAGTGCAGTGTACTCTACAGGGGTCGGTGTCTATGGGTGTATTCCTCGGGACTGGGTAAGGTAGATATTGCCGCCAATGTGAGTGGGAAAGCACAGTGAGGCATCCAAACATGCTGAGTAACTTGAGGTCAGATTCTGAGTTGTGAACACCACCCAGTAGAGCAGTGCCTCCGTTCCCAGGCCTGTTCCTTACACTGCAGGGTGTTGGCTCCTGGTCTGCTGGTGCTGAGCATTTGGAAGTAGCCTGGCTATCAGTTACCCTGGAGCAGCCTCTGACAAAGGCACAGGGGAGATAGTGTGCAGATCTTGCCCTGGGCAAGAGATCCGAGTGTAACCAAGGCTCCTGCCAAGTCCTGTAGTGTAGCTGTAGCTCACTGTTGTTGTTTGGGTTTCTCCCTGCCCCCATCCCTCTCAGAACCTACTGGCACACCCACATCCTCATCCCCACCCTGCTGCTGAGAAACTGAAACTGAGAACCCCACCTCACCTTTTAAAGTTTCTCCTTTTTTCTTTCAGACCATCCCTGTATTCAGTGAATCCTGGGAACCAAGCTCAGTATCCATTGCCTGGTCTCTAATAAGGCTCTCCCTCTCCCTGCAGAGTAGGGGAGCCTCCAGGACAGAC
This sequence comes from Mus musculus, assembly GCF_000001635.26. Taxonomy (NCBI): domain Eukaryota; kingdom Metazoa; phylum Chordata; class Mammalia; order Rodentia; family Muridae; genus Mus; species Mus musculus. The sequence goes on along the minus strand of NC_000076.6, from coordinate 59,380,300 downwards.
TCAGTGGAGGCCCTGCAGGACATCCGTGTCTTTGGATAGACTGTCAGTCTACAAGGCAGAGCATCTGAAGGAAAGCTAGGCCCTGGCCCATGTTTGCCGAGGGCTTAAGTGAGGAAACTGAGAAGAGCCACTTCCTGGCTCTAGTTAAAAAGCCTGAGATAGTGCACACAACCCTTGGCAGGCAGTGGGCAGTGATAGTGGTGAAAAAGAGTATCTGGTATTTGTATTTAAAGTTAATTATCAAGAGCTCCACCCCCATCCCGGAAGGGTAAACCCTGTGGTGACTCTCCTCAAATTATCAGTCACCCCACTGGAGGGGGTTGCTTTGTTAACCCTTGGAGAACTGACCTTTCACATCTCTCCAGCTACAGGGCCCTGCCACCAGAGCATCCCTGTGTCCCTGTCTGACTGCCTCTACTCTGAAATTTGCACATTCACATATGCAGGCAAACGCCCTCCCTATTGGGTACGCTTCCATCCTTCCCGAGTCCGGGTCCGTAGTGGGTTTCTTCACTTTTCCCCATTTTCTTCTCCTCTTTTACCACACTAACTTCCCACCTTGCCCTGACGGCCCCTTTACTTTTTGGCTCCCATTGCCTGTCGACATTCTGAACCTCGTCCATTTCTTAGCAGCCAGCGAGCATCTCAGCCTCTCAGCATCCTCAACCCTGCTCAGCACCACTATGCCCTCCAAAGCTAGGAGTTCTCTCTGCTCTGAACAACCTAGCAGGTTTTTAGGTCAGCTTTCTTAACACTTTTTAAGTCTGATGGTGTAATCACTTTGGGACTATGGTTCTTGTGTGTACGGTATATGTGCACTGAGTGTGTGTGTGTATGTAAAGGTCAGAAGGTCAGAGGTCAAAGTCAGGTGTCTCCCTCTGTCTCCCCATCTTAGCTTTTGAGACAGAGTCAGCCACCGGATCTGGACAGGACCAATAGGGGACGACTGTCTGGCCAGCAATCTCAGGGGATTGTCTTGTCCTTGTCTCCTCAGCTCAGAGCTACAGATGTGTCTGAGTTGATGTGTGTGATGCAGCTGTCTCCCCAGCCCTCACAGTTACTTTTATATGGCACATAGCTCAATTTTTTTCTATATATGTCCAGTCACATGAAACACAAAGAGAAAGTAATTTCCCTTTAGTTATTCTCATTTTTCTTGGCCAAGGGTGCTAACTTCTTGTAACATTTCAGGCTAATAATAATAATAATAGTAATAATAATAATTCATTGAAAGTCATTAGGGAGCCAGGGAGATGGATCAGCAGTTAAGAGCACTTGTTACTCTTCAAGAGGACCAGAATTCAGTTCCTAGCACCTACACTGGGAAGCTCTCAATCATCTGTAACTCCAGCTCCGGGGGATCTGATGCCCTCTTCTGGCTACCTTAGGCACTGCACTCACAGGCACAAACCTCACCTCCACCCCTTAAAAATACACAGGACACAGGCATAATTAAACGAAAAAAATTTTTTTAAACTCAAAACTGTTTTTTAAATGATTCTGTCTTGGACTGGGGGGGGGGTGTAGTTTACCCGTTAAGAGTGCTTGCCCGGCATGCACTAGTCATCAGCACCACAGAAGCAGGCAGAATAGCAAACATCTGTAACCGCAACAGTAGGAGGCAGTGGCCAGAGGATCACGAACCATCCTCCACAACACAAGTTCACAGGCATCTAGAATCCATAAGAACCTGCCCCAGAACATAAAATGAAACAACAAACAAGAACAAAAATATCCCTGATAAGGTCACAAAACCTATGGCCATGTTGAGCTTGGGTACTGTATGGCAAGTAAAATGTCCAGCCAGCCATTACTGTCACTAGGCATTTATGATCCTAAGGACTATGTCACAAGCTGACTACAAAAGCTCTGGAAGACTGAGATGCCACCACCACGAGGCTTCCCAAAAGATCAAAAGCTTTGTACAAGTCATTGCCCCTAGGGGTGTCTATGCGGTGAAATCTAGGCCAGTTCCTACGACCTATTTGGAAAGGAATTGGAGAGGGCAGGAGAAGCCCTCGGAACTGTTCCTGTATTGCTCTTTATATATTTGTGCTCTCCTCCATAACCATCCTGAGGACTGGAATGTGGCCGGGTATGTTTACCATGTTTGAGGTCCTGGATTTAATCCCCAGTGCCTGGGAAAAGTCAAACCAAGCCTCAGAACCATTCCCAGGAAGGAGTGCTGACGTGCGTCCTAACCTTAGTTCTGGTCTTAAGTAGAATATTTCAAAATTGGCTTCACAGTCTAACGTGATACTCGCCAGGAACGTATGGCAGGTTCGGCTGGTTTGAGCAGGTTCGGCTGGTTTGAGCAGGGAGCTCCCATTCCCACTGGGCAGGGGTTCAGAAATATAATCTCAGCACTCGGGAGATACAGCCAGGATCAGGAGTTCAAGGTCCACCTTCACCATAAAGCAAGTTCAAGGCCGGCCTTGGTCATCTTGAGATTCTAATTCACTTGTAGGACTTCTGTTTTGTCTTCTTTGACACAAATACCAGACCCTTTTTCATAACAATAACATGTCTAATATGGATTCTATTAGCAAATGTTTAAAATACTTAATATTTTAACCATCATTACAGTCACAGGACAAGCAATACTTGTTTCTGATATTTTCATTTGTTGGATTTTTTTCTTTTCTAAGGCAAGGTCTTACTATGTAGCACTGGCACTCTGAACTCGATCTGTAGACCAGGCTGGCCTCGAACTCAAGAGATCCACCTGCCTCTACCTCCAGTGTTGGAATTAAAAGCATGCCTGGCTGTTTCTGATATTTTTATTTTATTTTTAATTTGTTTTAAACTGCCTAGTTGTTCTCTCTCACACACACACACTCTCATCAAACCTTGCTGACAATTTACACAAAAATGCACACATTCTGAATGCACTATAAATTGCTCTTGACAGATGTCCCTACCTCAGTACTGCCACCAGGATATAGGACATTTTCTTACCTCAGAATGGCCCTTCTTTATTTATGCACACCTTTCTAACACTTCTCAGAAGTCCCATTTTTAAGAACTCAGCTTCTGTTTGTGTTGGCAAAATTTAATTTACATATTTTTGAGGCCATCATACATTGTGCTTAGAAACTGTCATTCATTTCTGTGTAGAGTGTGTTGCACTCTTGCTAAGCTCCCCTGTGAGAGTTCTGTAGATTCCTCTGGGATGTTTTACAAACTTGCTCAAGCCAGCTATGAGGACAGCTGCATCCTGTTGGGTGTGTACGCCTCTCCTTCTCTTACTGACTGGGACCCCAAACACAATGCTAAACACCCCTGAGGAAAGCTGTTGCCACACTGAAAGCAACATCCAGTCTTTTACTGCTAAGTGGAGCAGAACAAGATCTCTGAAAAGCCACTCGTCAAGTTGAGGGAATTTATGTTTTATTTGAGGCAGGGTCTGACAGGCCTGAAACTTGCTTTACAGCACAGGCTGGCCTTGAACTTGGAGCAAGCTTCCTACCTGAGCCAAGGACCACAATCATGTGTCATCACACTTGGCTCACTTATAAGAACATCATCAGCAATACTGGTATTTGTCCTATTCATTCTCTGCAGCTACTGAAATGATCACGTATTTCTCCCCTCCATTTACTTGCTAATATGATAAATTACTCAGGTGGAATTTGGATCTTTAAACCAATCTTAGGTTTTTGAGATGAACATGACTTTGTGTCTGTCTGTTTGCTTGTTTTATTACATCTATTTCTTTGAGAGCTACACGTGCGTTTGCCACAGCATGCGTATGAAGTCAGAGTACAATTTGTGGGAGTCAGCTCTCTCCTGCTCTGTGAACTCCTGGGATTGAACTCCTGTGGTCAGGCTTAGCCACAGTGCCTTTACCCACAGAGGCATCGCACTGGCCCCAACTTTGATATTCTTGTTGAACTAGGTATACTGTTAGAGTTGGTTAGATTTAAGAGTATTTTGCATTTATGTTCATGACTGACGATTTCTTCCCTTAGACTTCCTTAGACTGCTTAGAGATCAGTGATGTTTCTTAAGGTATGCTGGGAAATTTGGAGCGTCTGAAGTCATCTGTATAGGGTTGGTGGATTCTTTATGTGTGGTAGTTTAATGTATCGCCTTTTGGTAACATTTTTAAGTATTTAATTTCTTAATTCAATAATGGGGATATTCTGAGTTTTTGAGATTTTAGCAATTTCTCTTTTAAGAAATTTGTTAATATCATAATCTTCCCAATTTGTCATAAAGATATTGGCAATTTTCTTAGCTGGAGGTTTTGGCTTCTTTAAATTTCTCTGAGGTCGGCCCAGTTTACATTTCATTTATTTCTGTTATTTTTCTAGCTTTTAAAAAATGGCTCTGAGGCATATATTTCATACCGTCCAACTTACTTGAGGTATATATTTTATAGAGTTATTATACATTTTAGTTTTCATCCAACGGCTTGGTCATAGGATTGTAGTCACCACCAGATATTTGTTCTTGGGACACAGGGTGCCATGTATCCCAGGCTAGCCTTGACCTAACGATGGGGCAGGACAACCTTGAATTTCTGATCCTCCCACCTCCATTTCTCCAGTGTGTGCAAACCTCCCCTAGTTCACACAACGTAGAAATGTTTCCATTACTAGCTGAAGAAAAGTCAGATATCAGGTCTCTAATCCTCCTCTCTCCCTATTCTTTTCTCATTATATGTATGCTTGCTCTACAACTCTGAACACATGGAATCATACACAGGTTCTTGGTGACTCCAACTGCTTCATTTCTCTAGATTATAAAATGAAATGCCACCATGTTCTATTTTGTAAGGTAGGTTTGACCTCTAACAGCTTTCTCCTAGGGCATTCCTACTCCACTAACTGTGGGTGTCCACTATACTTTAGCAGGCTACTAGACTACAACAGCAAATGTAGATGTAACCATCATAAACATTAGCTGGGCATGACAGTATCATCCCAGCCCTGGAGGAGAGGGGCTTAAGAGTGTGAGGTTGGCCTGAATTGTTTGATGAAAAACATTCTTTAAAAAAAAAAAAAACCAAACAAACACAAAACACCAATCCCTATGTGTTGTGGGTTGTCCTGGTGCTGATTGTATTCTGATGTCAATTCTGCTTCCTCAAGAGGGGCTGCCCCAACAAGAAGTGCAACACATGCTCGGATGATCTCACGCGAACCTTCTCATTTTAACTGGTCAAATAAAGGCTAGAGTCTGTGACTGGGCAGTGGAAGGGAAAGGTGCGAATGGAGGCTTTAAAGAGTGGGGGAAGAGCAGGAAGGAGGAAGACAGACAGAGGAAGAGGTGGAAGGAAGATGGAGCAGAACCACATGGCCCAGAGAAGCTGCAAGCACAAGGGATGTCATAGCTGGGGAATAGAGTAGTGTACTGGTAACATCTGCCCTAAGGCGTGTAGCTTATAAACACTGTAGCTGAGCTGTGTGCTTTTGCACAGGCTTATTGGGGTTGGAGATTCACTGTAACACCTATGAATACGGACACATCCCACAGAAATGGAACTATTCAGTAATTTGTAGTCTGGAGGTCAGAGCTCGACTCCTAGTAGGATCCTTGGGGAAAGGATTTACCATGCTCTGATTGCCTGCATAGTCATAGATTTGTCTATGTGATGTCTCAGTGGCTATGGATCTCTTATTTGTGTGTTGTATGTATGCAGTTACATGCGTGTGACAGTGTAAGTGCCCAGGTATATGTAGGTGCAGGGTAGAAACTGGTATTAGGAGTCTTCCCAGACTGCTCTATGTTACAACAGAGGCCTGAACCTCGGTAATTCTCCGACTGCTGGATTGTCTGGGAGAGTCCATCTTCCAGGAGGGCTGCCATGCCTACCTGGAAGATGGAATTTACATGGGTTCTGAGTCACCAAATTGCAGTCCTGAGCTCCCAAGCCCACACACTCTCTTTCTCTTTTTCTTCCCCTTTATCTTGAGTACACTGTTGTTGTCTTCATGCTTAGCAGAAGGCATCGGATCCCATTACAGATGGCTGTGAGCCACCATGTGGTTGGTGGGAATTGAACTCGGGACCTCTGGAAGAGCAGTCAGTGCTCTTAACCATTGAGCCATCTCTCCAGCCCATATAATCTTTTCTTGATTAAGTATGTTCCTGTTCTATGGGTGTTGCTGCCAACGCCTTCTAATAATCTAATTTTCTCTTTTCTAAGTCATGAAGTTTACTTCCACGGCCAATTCTCCTTCTCTTTAAGATCTGATAAACTTACAGGTTGTATTCATGTTGGCGATTCTTTTTTTCAGATATACAGCATCTGTTTCTAAACAGTATAGAGTGTTAAATATTTTTTTAAAAAATTGTCGAGTCGCATTATGTAGCCCTCGGGGCTGGCCTGAACTACGTAGAGCAGTCTGGCTTCAAAGTCTGCCATCTGTCCATCTCTGCCTTCTGAGTGTTGGGATTAGAGATGTATAACACCATGCCTGGCTTACCATTTTTGTTGTGTTTTGTTTTGAAGACGTTCTCATCCCTTAGTCTTGCTTGGGGGTTCTGCTAATTTTCAATGTTTGTCAATTCTTTTGAGTTCTTTGATTTCAGATTTTAAAAATCATCTTGTTTTTTTTACCTTCACCCATCCACTCAATTATAGATAAATAATGTTTCCACCTTTGGCCAACAGGACTAATGCTACTACAATCACAAACATGGATGTAAAGATTTCCTTGCTTTCAATTTGGAGGACTTATAAAAAGAATCAGAACGTAATACAATTATTTAAATTATGAAACCTAACCTTGTGATTTTGGAGAGGACTGAAGATTCACTGGGACCTTGGGCATGCTCGACTGTATTTCTCTTTATATGTGTTTGGGGCTGGAGAGTTGGCTTGGCTCTTGCTGTTCTTACAGATGACTAGAGTTCATTTGCCAGCATCGACGTCATTGTTAACAGCCAACTCTAAGGGGCCCCAGAGGATCTGATGTCTGCCAAGGGCTCCAAACTTGCATGAGGTACACATACATACATGCAGACAAAACAGTTGTACATAGAAAGTAAATCTGAAACCAAAGAGTGTATTTAGATCACAGTAAATGTATTACATTGCTGTGCAACACACCCATTAAATACTAACTCCAAGTGTCTCATCTCGGCTCAGGCACCATTGGCTCCTCTAGGGATCTCCTGTAAGTGGGTTCATCCATGTTGAGTGGGATGAATTGGCTGTGGATATTTTTCTAATGCACATGCCATCATTTCTCCACTCACCTGTTTCTGAACTTAGGTTGCTTCCTCTTTATGGTGATTACAAACAATCCTGTTATGAGCACTGGTATAAACATTCCACCCCTGTCTTCATTTCATATCCAGAAACAGATGATAGGAAATTGAATTTTGAGGAACTTTTCCATAATAACAGATCTCACACATTCTAGGCAACTTTATTGTCCTGATAGGACCCTGGGTTAACACTGCTGATCTTCTTAAAGGCCCAGAGATGGAGTGTTTCCTCACGTGTTTATAGGCCATTGCTGGTTTCAACAAAGTCCCCACTTTCTCATCAGTACTCAGGATATAGGCAGGCTGATGCATATGTTAGCTTCCTAACTTACAAGCTGCTTGCTAACACCTTGTGACAGAACTGTTTTTTAGCCTTGAAATCCCTATTTTACTTGTAAAATCTGTTGCTTTCATGTTAGCTAGAATACAGGGCTTTGGTAGTGGGAATGGAACCCAGGGACTCACACTGGTGCTCTGACTAAGCTATAAAACTAGCCTAAAAGAATTTCTTTTGCCTGTTTTTGAGATGGGATCTTTCTATGTAGCCCTGACTGACCCAGAACTCACTATGTAGGCCAGGCTGTCTTTGAACTCAGAGAGATTCTGCTGCTGCTGCCTCCTAAGTGCTAGGACCAAAGATATGGGCCTACCATTTCCAGCCTGTTGTTTTTTAAAACAGTTTGGTTACACAATCAGCTTAAATTGCTGACCTTAATCTTTGACTTTTTTTTTTTTTTTTTTTTTTTTTTTGCTAAAATCCTTGTGATGGACACAGCTCATTTTAATATCTACTTTCTTGGAGAATTAAAATGAGCCGGAGCCCCGTGTAAAGAATTCCTTCATATTCATCAAGTGCAGGGCCGAGACCACGCCCCTGCTTCTGAACTGCAGTTCTGAGGAACTGCAGGGTCTTCACTGTAACAACACACACCAAAGCCTCACCATCCTGGAACAAATTCCCCGAAGCTTATCCCAAGGGAGCCTGTTCTGGGTGACGAAGGTCTAACCGTGAGTAGTAAATCTAAGCTCTGTGCAGTAAAGAAGTAAATTAGAACGGGCCTGGGAGCAGTGCTCAATTCTTACATTTGGATTTAAACATGAAAATACCACACAGAGACTTTTTAAAAAAAAAAGATTTAAGATCATAAATAGGTCATTGTTATAACACATTTCAGAATGGAGAAAAACAAACATCTTGGCTTCTTATAAAACATTTCTTTTTAAAAATCAACTCCCTCAGTCCAAGGACCTGTCCGTTTTCTAACTCCCAGTCTCCTAAGGCACAGAATTGAATCAGAATGCCAACACCAGTGCCTGCTGCAGCTGATTGGCACTTGGAACAGTCTCTGGACAACCTGCAGTCACTGAGGAAAAGGGCGAAGGCTGAGCACTCGGTTGGGAGGCCAGTTCTGCAGGACTTTTTGAACAAAGTAATTTTCTCAAACTGGCTGAATTCACCCGTGGTGAGGAGGGGGATTTGATAAAAAGAGTTTCTTTAAATAATAGGAACTCTGCACGTGGAATAGCAGACCTGACTGGGCCCTAGTTAGTTACCAGTGCTCAGCAGTCCACACATCGGAAGAGCAGCACACTGGCGTCTGCATGCCTGCCGTCTGTAAGCCCACAGGCTCTGCTCGCCTGCCACCTGCACGCCTGCCACACAGCCTCGCCTGCTCCACCAGCTCCTGACTTGTGGTGAAATCTACTTCTGGATGCTTTTTTTAAAAAAATTAACCAAAAAGCTCTTTTAAACAACAAAATTAGGTTCCTCATTTTCAATGCCTTGTATCCTGTGAAAACTGAACCATAAGTTTTACATCATGTGGTGATTGAGTATTAATTAAAGAAATCCACAAAATAAGTGATTGTCCACAGGTGAGACATGGGGCTGAGGCTCATGGCCCAATTAATCATGGAGTGTTAGTCAGCTGTAAACGTCGGAGTTATAATCAGCCATCGTGCCTGGTGCGTTAGAGGACAACAGGAGCCAAGGGAAGCCTGGTTGTCATTCCAATTCTGACAGGGTGCACGGCCTTCGAAATTCTTGTCCACGTTCATGGAGCCATTTGTTGGATACTGTGAGAGGGAAAAAAGAATGTTCTGATCCAAAAGCTTGCCTATGGCAGTTTCAACACAGATGAAAAGTTTAAGATTGAAAACCAGACCTAGGCCATGCTGCATAAACTGGACAATGTTGGAAACATAAGAGCCATGCACTTACACCTAGTGAGGCTTACAGTGAGCTACAGGAGGTGCTAAGAGCCAGCGTGGACAGAGTGGAGCGTGTGACTTCCAAGTCCTCCCTCCAAACCAAAGGCAGAAAGGAAGACAAGTCCTCTTTGGAAAGAGTCCTGGACATCTTTGCATTCATACTGTTGTCTTGGATTCATAACGTTTGGGTTTCCAGACAGAGTTAGAGAAATTGTATAGCTATGGCTGTCCTGAAATTCACTCTGTAGACCAGGCTATCCTCGCATTCCTTGACTTGATCAACATATCTAAACGGGGTTCCTACCCTCATTATCATCACCTCTCTGGTACCCAATCTTTATTCATCAATTGGCCAATTTTTCTTCTATTTTTGAGCCAAGACTTTTTGCTGCTGTTTACAACTAGACCTCTTGTTGCCCATGCATACAACAGAGCAGAGTCTCTAAATCTGTTTTCCGTCTGCTGTCCTCAGTGCGGCCCAATATTTCATAAGCGTCATAATCAGCGAGAGGATTCTAAGTCCTTGCTGAACAGGCCTCTTTACAGTGCTTATGTGATAACCTCTAGACATACAGATTGTGAGCATCTGAAATGTGACACTGATACTCTGAAATGCATACACTGGGTTAACATACATTAAACCTGTTTCTTTCTCAATTTTAGTTGTTAATGAGGCCATCCTATGCCTGTATGGTCTGCAAAGGAGGGCCTCTTAAATTCTGCACTAAAGCCAGGGGCCTTAACCAAATCTATCCTGGCAGTTAACATTCCTTTAAAAGTAACTGCTGTGTGCTGAGGAAACAAAATTAACGTCAGGCTTAGGAAGGTTCCATCTCCCTCTCCTCTTCCCACCTTGGTCAGCAGGCTGCACTGACTGAGTATTCTGACTTACCCGCTAGGACACAGTCTCCGACTGTAACCTTCAAGGGGAAATACTAACTTTCCAACTAATGCTTCTCGGAGAGTCAGCTGGAGAAGAAGATGCACCTGTGAAACAATCTCACTGAAACGCTCATCTATGGGACGCAAATTTATATTCAGATCAGAGACAGGCTTGGCTGAACCTCACACAATGTGAATCCATGCTGGCAAATCCACGGGAGAAAGCATTCTGTTTTAAGGTACAGGTTCTAATAGTTTCAAAGAGAAATGACTCATTTCTCTGAGAATAGAGGAAGTACTTACCCCATTTGTTTCCAACTAGCACGGGACAGGCTGCATGCCGTGTACTGTAATCTCCTTCCCCACTGGCAAACAGATTATACCAGAAGACAGCAGTGCCCTGTGGAGCACAGTCCAGTGTCATCACTCAGTGAAATGCCAGCTTCCCACTTTCCGCGGTACTTACACTCGCCTGTCCCGCTATAGTAGTGTACGCTGCTCTCTAACTCATCTATCACTTTCAGATGCTTCTTGACCACATGGAAGTTAAGACCATAACGTTGGCCCAACCTTTACTTGGGGATGGATGTAGTTTGAAAAGGTAGTGCACTGCCTGAGCCACTAACTGTAGGTACAGCTCTAACTCAGGAGAAAAAGACTCAACAAGCCATACTCACTTTTTTGGGCCAAACACTGGCTCCCACTTCAGGAAAAACAGTAGCTCCTCCAGCAGACACATCGCTCATCTACAAGAGAAGCCAGGGTAGAAACACTGAGAGGTAGCACTGGGTGGAGCTGATGCTGAATAGACACTGAGGCTTGCTTAGGTATGGCTGGGTTGGTTGGTTGAACATGCTACACAGTTTACAGGCATGCACCCAAGTTACTAACGACAGAGGGAGATGGAGCTAGAATTGGGCAGTCACCTTTATAACTCGGGTGGAAAAGAAACATCTTAAAGTCAATAATGAGGTAATGAGAAGTGCACGTAAGCATTTTCAAGTTGAATGTCCTCTCTAGAAGGCAGGAACGCAGGTTTCACTTGCTGACAATCTTCAGTGTACGGATAAGTCCTCACTAAAAGTTGGCACTCAGTAAATATCTGCTTACATAAAGTTTCTCTCTGTTGTACGTGACGTGTGTGTAAAGGGCAGAGGCTGACAGCAGGCGTCTTCTCTCAATTACTGTCTACCTCATTTTGTGACACAGGGTTTCCTGCTCAGTCAGACCTCTCACCAGGAGCTCACTACTCAGCTAGGCTGGCTGGCCAGCAAGCCTCAGGCATTCTCCTGTCTGCCTTCCCAGTACAGGGAATAAAGATGTGTACCACCTTTTTTTGTTGAGGGCTGACAATCTAAATTTAGGGCCTCATGTTTTGTTCAGTACTTTAATGACTGAGCCATTCCCAATCCTTCTCTAGAGAAAATTTAAATGAAGAAAAACAAAAACAAAAACAAAAAACAACCCACCCAGATTAAAGAATTATATATAGTTATCATAAAGTTGACCTAGAATGAAAATACAAACCTAAATTAACAGAAAAAACAACACACACTAAAGAACCCCAACCCCACCACAATGTGAAGATTTTTAACCATAAAATCAGGAAATACCAAACAAAGGCCAACTATGTATTATATCATAAAGCCACCTCTAAAACAAGTACTTTGAGTTGTTAAAACTCTGTCACCACGCCCTTCTAAAGCATAAGGGTCACACCACTAACAAAGTGTAGTTTCCCAATGTAATGCATTCTGACTGCATGGGGTTTTGAGCTCCAGCTCCAGGCACTACCTGCTCTGGAGCCCATTTCAAGTGATGCAGCCCACACTCCCTCCCCTCAAAGCTGGGCAGGGCTGAGGACTGAGCTCAGAGGAAGCGTAAACAATCTAGCAGGTGCGACTTAAAAACACCTTGGGAAGGACACTCGGGACTCCTAAAGATGGACTGTAAAAATGCCACGCCATGTACAATTTTCTTTCTGAGGCTTGCTACTCCCCAGGCTGTGAGGATGCCTAGCCACACAGACTGGCTGGAACTGTACAGATGGTGGCCACAGAGCCCCACCTGCATACGCCTTCCAGAAGAACCTAGTGCATAAGTGTGTGAGAGAGCTGAACAGGGTGCTAACCCCACTAACACCTCTGCTATAGGAGGAAATCATGACTATTACTTAAAGCCACCCAGAACATACATGAGACCTCTGGTTTGATGTACCATTTCTCCCTCTACCCACAGAGCTCGGAAAAGTTTTGGGATGATTTGTCATGTAATTTAAAAGTGAAACAAATATTAAGTTAATTTTGGAGTTGTTCTTGTAGAAAGAGTGTTTGCTTAATGTACTTTAGGCCCTGAGTTTAATCAAACCCAAACCTTCCTGCATGCTAAAGGAAGCATAGAGCCCGAGCCCCAGCCCCAGCCCCAGCCTCAGCCCTTTGTGTATTCTGACACCCAGGCTAGCTGGGAACTCATGATGTAGTCAGATGACTCCAGACCATCTCCCTCAGAGGTACTTGGATAATAAAAACTTAAGAATGCTAAGCAGGACCCACTCCAAACCAACTTCATAAAGTATGCCCGAATAAGTGAGCCCTGCAACTAAGTCCAAAGCAAACATTTAGCTGTTACTTACATAGAACAGCCACGTGGCAATCCTATTTCCTGTCCCAAGCTCTCTAAAGGCATCCGGCTCATCTTTCTGTGGACAAAACAGTGAATATAATGGCATAAACTCAGTAACATGAACACTCCAGGCACAGCAGTAGTAAGTGGAAGAACACACCCCAAAAGCTGCCTGTGCCCGCCAGTGTGCTGTGTCCCACTAGCCTTTCAAGTGCTCAATCCAGCCCATATACCTGCAAAATCATCAGAGAACACAAACTCTACAGCTGTTTTCTGACTGAATAATAGTGTGTTCTCCTGTCTAATGGTCCTAGCGGGAGGATGTGAGAAGGGTGTGTGTGGTAACAACCACTACAGGGAGCCTTGTGACAGTGATACACCTTGGGCACCACAGGATTGCATAAGGTCACCTGTACCAGAAGTGCAGAGCCATATGACAAGTAAGCAGAACTGGTGACATCACAGCGCGTGCCATGAATATGCACATGGCACACTCCTGACTGGGGCTGTGAGTGTTGGGAGAGGTTCATGGAAGTGCTCGGTGTTCTCATTAGCTACTTATAGGAACCAATGATTATCTCAAAGCTAAGATAATGTTGTAAATTTGTAATGGGACTTTTAGCCAGATATCATCAAAACCCTGACTTCAGTATCAGAAATTAAGTAGCGAAGAGACAAAACTGCAGCTTTTGCAAGATCCCACAGGAAAGAGCATAGGGACCTAAGATGAAGCCGGGAGAGTTGCTCCGGGCTGCCTGCTTCTGCCCTGGAGAGCGCAAGAGCTGGAGTCTGTGAATCTCACAGCACAGTATTAGTGTAAGAAGCTTCAGATTGTGGTAAGACCTGGCTAAGTGAGATTTAATAATGACACACTTTAATGGAGTCTCATGATCTCTCAGCTCCTGGACTCCAGTTTGTTTCTCACTCTCAATGAGTTCTTGTATTTCACATCTATTGCTCAATTCACTTCACTTGTCTTTCATCTTTAAAAAAACCCAAAACCAAACAAAACCCTCCTATATCCTTTAAATTCTAAATGTTAACATTTTTCTATTTAGAACTTCCCTTTGCTATTTCGTCATTTTTGTTGATTTTGTTACAGGTGACACACACAGTATGCAAGCAACTTAGGGCACGCTCCTGTCTGTGGCTGCCACGGTCTTCTCAGCCTACCTTAGCCACTGTCGGTTTTTAAATCTGCAGGGAGAATGAAGCCTGCTTTTGTCACACTGAGGAACATTTCCACCCTGAGCAGCTTTGACCTTTGTCAGGAGGCTGGGTCTGTGCTTTAAAACTCCCAGAGAGCAGCTCCTGTCAGGCCACCCTTCCCCCACTGACTGTAATCTGACTAGAGGCCAGTTCTCTCTCAGAGCTGGTACCCAAAGCTCTAGGTGCCCTCAGCAGTGTGTCTTCCTGCCTCATCCCCAGCCCACAACTGTCTAGGCTTCAGTGTGCCTGCGGGAAATAACCTCTATGCTCCTCCAGGCTCAACAATGCATTGAACTGAAAGTCTTAAATGCCTTTTATGAGGGGTTTTGTTGTTGTTCTCTGTTGAGAAGGCTTTTTAGGATCTCCTGTCACAACTGTCAATCAGACAATGTGGTTTTATACTAAGAATCAGCAAAGATCTTCCTCCTGACCACACCCACTCACACTCCTCCTCCACCTGCCTCGCTGGGCCCTGACCTGTGGGCTTTGCATGCTCATTATCTGCCCTCTCACAGGGCTTCTTGTCTTTCACCCTCCCCCAGGTAGTGTACCCTGCTCCTGTCCCTGCTGCAGCCGGACAGCCCATTACTGCTCAGGGATCGATGTACTGCCCACAGCCCCGCAGCTGTCCGTGTTTCCTTCTGTACCTGAACTTAAGCTTCATCTCTCACTGAAAAACCTCATTACAGCTGCTCCCACCCCACCCACGCCCAATCAAGCCTTCTTCTGTCCTAAACAAGTGTCATGGAGACTTCGTCTTTAAGTGACATGGAGTTCCCTAACCTAAGTGAGTTTAGTTACTCTTTCACTTACCCTTGCAAAGTCAAAATGGGGCTCATACTGTCCTCCAACTCCGTAATTTGCTACCTGAAGGAAAGAGGAGAAAAGACTAAGAACTAATATTACCACTCAAGGATGCAGAGTTTCCACAGCATGGATGAGGTTCGGAGTTCAACCCCTAGTACCAAAATAAGGGGGAACAAGATAATAATCAAAAAAATTCTTAAGATCCTCCATATTCTGACCTCCTATATAGTTAGGTAAACGATAAATTCTTTTAAAAAGTTTGTGTGTTGTAACCCTTCATGATTGTATATTTGTATGTGCATCATGTGTGCTGGAACCTGTGGAGGCAAGAAGTGGGTACTAGATCCCCTGGAAATGGAATCACAGAAGGTGTGAGCTACAATGTGGGTGTTGAAAACTGAGCCTGGGTCCCTTGGAAGAGCAGCTATGCTGTTAACTACGCAGCCATCTCTCTAACTCAGTGCACTTAACAAAAATACATTTTCCTTTACATAATTTTTCTCACTTAAGGTTAAAGGGGAAAAGTCTAATGTAATCACTCAGTTACCATGGTGCCCAGTGAAGGGGCAGAAGAGGCACTGGAAGCATCCAGTCTAAGTCCACGTCACAGCTGTCAAGTGTTACACTGTGTACTCTGTTACCTTGTACAAACACTTGGATCCTCTAGGAAGTAGAAATGTAACAATTCTAGAAGGTTGTAAAAGTAGGGTAAACTAGGCCAGGGGAGAAAAAGACATCAAAACGATATTTAAGCTGGGTGGTAGTGGTGTACACCTTTAATGTTAGCACTCAGGAAAACAGCGGCAGGTAGATCTCTAAGTTTAAGGCCAGCCTGGTCTACAGATTTGAGTCCAGGACAGCCAGTGCCACACAGAGAAACCCTGTGTGGAAAAAATCAACCAACCAGATAAATATCAAGGCAGATTATCACAGAATAAAAGGCAATGTAAGTGATTCCTTCATACTGGCCACCTGCTCAAGGCACACAGACCTCAGCGCCATGGCTGAGTGTCAGCTCAGCTGCTGTGCTATGTCAGCAGCAGCAACACACCTTGCTGCTGGTTCTCATTTAACAACTTGCCAGTGAAAGCTACACCTCAGGATCATGCAGACAGCAAGGCCTGCAGTGTGTCACCTCCTTGTCTCCTGTGATAAATCTGTGTGACAGTCTACAAGAGATGACAGAACAGTAGTATAAGAGTGTAGAAATGAAACTCAGAGTGTAGAAATGAAACTCATAGTGTGTGTGTGCAGGGATAGACGTGAAGGAACCGTGCTCACTGCCGTCTGACAGCCTCTAGGCAAGCATCTTGGGGCCCTCATGACGGCAGATTAATGAAAAGGAGAATGTGTTTGTGTGTGTGTGTGTGTGTGTGTGTGTGTGTGTGTGTGTGTGTGTGTGTGTGTGTGAATCACCACGGGAGTCCTCAGGAGTCCCCCTCGGATCACTGAAAGCACAAAGGGGAAAACTCAAACTCAGAAGTATGACGTGCTACAAGGAGCATCTTGGCCCACTCTAAAACTGTGACAAGGAAAAAAAGAACACTCAAACTATTAATGTTTTTCAACTAAAAGTATAATACTTAGTTCTCCAATGAGAGCAGGGGGAGATTTCAATAAATGATACTGGGGCAATTGACATGCAGTTGGAAGTAACGAAACTAGATCCCACCTCCCTCACAATACCACATGTAAGACATAATCCAAAATGGACCTAAGACTTGAATGTAAGTAATAACAGAATTCTTTAGGGCCAAGGGCAGAGTGTATGGTCACATGCTTAAGACCTGAGGTTTAGTTCCTAGCACATGGAGAAAGAGAACCGAAGCTATTACTACTATAGGAAATATAGTTGACTGTGGATTAGGTAATGGCTTCTTAAGATACCTAAAGGCAAGGCAACAGAAAGTGACACAGCAAACTGCATTAGTAGATAAGACGTCATGGGGTAGAGAGGGCTCAGGGGGTAAGAGTGCTTGCTGCACAGGTGTGAAAATCTGAGTTCCTGGCACCCATGTTTAAGAGCAGGGCACAGCTGTGCACATGTGTAATGCCAGCACTAGGGAGGGAGGAGGGTTTGCAGGAGAGATAAAGGCCCACTGGGGCTCACTGAGATCCTGCCTCAAGGAAAGAAGGCAGGAGTGACAGAGCACGATACCCAACACCTTCGTCTCACTTCCCCTGGGTGCAAATACATGAACCACACACACAGATTAAAACTTGTGCTAATGAACACCCCTGAGAAAATGAGGACAGGTCACAGAGTGGGATTTAAAATCTATGAGACGTTTCTCTGATAAAGGACTAGTATCCAGAATATATAAAGACCACAAATTAACACAACAGCAGAAATGACTAATAAGCCCATCAGGAACACGCAAGTGAGCCCAGGAAGCAGCAGCCCCAGCTCCTGCCAGGCTGCACTAACCCTGGAGAAGAAGGTGTTGTCAAGGAGACACAACTGGGACCTGCATGTGCTGCTGCTGCACCCACTGAGGAAAACTGTTGAAAGCTCTTCAAATGTTAAGTGCAGGACTATTACGCGACTCCACTCTCATTCGTAACACACGGGAACTTCCATGTTTGCTCCTACAAAACCTTGCACGTAGAATCATCCACAGCAGCAAAGCAGAAGGTACCCCGGTACCCACCAACTAATGAGCAGCCAGACGGTGACTCCACAAAGGTTTGTGCCATGAAAAGGAAGGACGTGGAATACACGCTTCAACCTCAGTAAACCTTGCCAACATGATGTTTAGTGAAAGGAACCTTACAGACAAGCCACATATTAAACAACCCCTATAAAAATATCCAGAATAAGTACATCCATAGAAGCACAAAGTAGCTAGTGGTTGCCAGAGGCTTAGGAAGGGGAAACAAAACAAAACTGCTTACTGCAGTTTCTTGCTAGTGTGATGGAAACGTCTGGAATTAAAGCCTGGTAATGAGGTCACAACCAGGTAACCACATGTAACCAAGGCAAACCGTACGGTATATGGTTAAAGAACACCTTTAAAAAGCCAAATTTCACTCCAGACATTCAACAAGTAGACTGAGTCTAGAAATTAACAAGAAAAATTAGGGACTAGTGGGATGGCTGGGGGTAAAGGTATGTGCCACCAAACACAGCGTATACATGCGTATGGATGCACAAAGGATATAATAAAAATATAAATAATTTAAAATTTTAAGAGTATACTTAGTAGTAAGCTTAGTAGTATGCCTCTTCCATTTCCAGTTTCTGCAGTTGATTATTATGTCCTTCCCATGCTGGGCTTACAGGGTCACTTGTGTCCGTAGGGATTATATAGGTCAGCACTTCCTATTGCCAGCAAGTCTAAAGGGCCTCGTGGAGACGTGGGAGTAACTTAAGACACTGGCTGCTTACCTGTAACTCCTCGGCCGTAGAAACATCCAGTCCTGTGAGATCTTGTATTCTCATATTAATTCGGGATACCACAGGGTCTTCGTAGCCAGACAGCCAAGCACTAGGACAAGAAAAGGTTGGTTTTAGGGCCACTGCTTCATTAGATAAAACCCAATACCTACCACTTACAAAGTGGCACAGAGAACACTGAACATTTTAAATACCACACAGGACAGTGTGCATGCCAAGGTTGCCCCTGGTAACCTTCCTTCCCCTCAGAGTTTCACTGTGTGGCCCAGGCTGAACTCCAGCTTGCCCTGCTTCAGTCTCCCAAGTGCTGAGATAACCGGTTTGCACTACACTGCACCGCACTACTTCTGCCTGGTCTGCTTGACTGAGAAGATTTTTACTAATTCAGTTAGAGGAAAGAAACTAACATCCCATGTTTCTGTGAAACACTGCATTAACATTGTTCATGCAAATTCATGTATTATTTGCTTATGTAAGTTTTACACATGCACTGCTGACAGGACAGTGAAATGGGGCAAATGTTAAACATGGTTACTCTATCACCAGCAATTCGATTTCTGTTTAGATATGCAAGGAAAATTAAATCATAAGAAGCAGAAATGTTCACAGCAATGTTATTAACAGCCAAAAAGTATCAACCTTAATGTCCATCAGACTCATTACAAATATCTAAAACCACGGATTAGTTAATGGGATGTATGCAAAAAATGCGTAAGGGGTCTGTGGATGGTGTGCCCTAGCCCACAGGAGACAGAGACTCTATCCTAGGACAGACAAGCTGGTTACGTAGACTAGCCAAACTGGCGCACTCCTAGCTCAGGAAAATAAAATAAGATAAAATAAAATGCAGAGAATGAGATAGAGTCCTGATATCAACCTGTGGTTTCCACACGAACACGTACATATATGTGCCCACAGATACATAAATGCTACTATATTAAAATGTCTGGAATTAAATGATAATTGGCCAACTCAAAGGACTGAGAACACCTAAAATCCACCCTTTAGAACAGTGAATTGACAGCTGTGGGTACACGCTTTCAATCCTAGGATCTGGGAAGTTGAGATAGTATTGGGAATTTAAAGCCACCCTGAACCACAGAAGAAAACCCTGTCTGAAAAAAATAAAACTTGATAAAACTTAAAAATGTAAAAACAAGCCGGGTGGTGGTGGCACACGCCTTTAATCCCAGCACTGGGGAGGCAGAGGCAGGCAGATTTCTGAGTTCGAGGCCAGCCTAGTCTACAAAGTGAGTTCCAGGACAGCCAGGGCAATACAGAGAAACCTTCTCTTAAAAAAACAAAAAACAAAAACAAACAAACAAAAAACCAAGAAAGCAAAAAATGTAAAAATAAGGCAGGAGAGCGGTCAGCAGTTATGAGCAGTGGCCACCTCTCCAGAGGACCTGGGCTTGGTTCCCGGCACCCATATTGTGGCTCACAGCAGTCTGTAACTCCACTTCCAGGGTATCTGATGCCTTCTTCTGACCTCTGCTGGCACCAGACTTAACATACATTTATGCATATACATTTAGGCAAACACTCATAAAGTAAAAATAACATTTAAAAATCTTTTAAAAGAGTGAACTTTATGACTTGGCAGCTGTACTTCACATTAATAAAGGTTCAGCAGATGGCCTTATCTGGCATCAGTGGGAGGGGAGCCCCTTGGTCCTGGAGGCTTGATGTCCCAGCATAGGGGGATGCTAGAGCGGTGAGGCGGGAGTGGGTTAGTGGGTGGGGGAGCACCCTCATAGAGGCAATGGGGAGGGGGAATGGGATAGAGTATGTGGAGGGGAAACTGGGAAGGGGAAGGGGGAATAACATTTGAAATGTAAACAAATAAAATAACCATTAATTAATTATTTAATTAAAAAAAAAAGGTTCCTCCAATGTAAGCCTCAGGTAAACCTCAGAACTTACATGGACCATTTCAAATGTGCCCTTCGTTGCTTCTGCTCGTCAACACTTCCTTCCCTCACATCTCACTAAGCTTGGACGCTACAGTCCACTGTATTAGCAGTGCTCTCACTAAAACCTAAACTGTCCAGGAAACACCCATAATCCTACATCATTTTTCTATCCTTTTTCATTATATTTCATTTTGCAGTGCTGAGGATGAAACCTAGGGCCTTTCAAATGCTAGGTAAATATTTTAACCCTGAGGGCATACACCAAGCCCCTAGTTTATTTACACAAAGTAAGTCACGTGTGCTCTGAATGGTGACTCTGTGCTTTCCTAACTTGAATTTATTACTCAAAAACAGAAACTGACTTCTACTTCCTCACGGCCAGAGACTTTTAAATGCCTATTCGTTGTCATTTTGAGGCAGGATCTTATGTGGCCCAGGCTGGCCTTGAACTCACTATGTCCTGAACTCCAAATCCTCTTGCGTCTACCTACCTGTTTTGGTAATTCTATATATACCATATCTTTCATTAAAAGTTAAATAGCCAAGTAGCTTCCTTTTGGATTCATAAAAGGTCTCGTACTTTCAATTAGCATGTTACACTTTTTAAAGCAAAATTCCTTTATTTTAAAAAATCTTGACTTTTCTTTTAACACTTATCTTAAAATCATCACAGGGAAGTTGGCTGAAGAAGAAGAACATCCTCACTTAGCTTGTAGAGAGCAAGCAGGTGAAGTTGGGGCCACTTGGGGGACAGTTAACAGACCTCCGTGGAAGATGTAAGTAATACAATCCAAATCCTACCACAACACAGATGTGAAAACTAACATGTCACAATTAGCTATTATAAACCAATAGACTGTCCCTTTGCAAAGGGAAATGATAATTCTGGGCTTAAAGTACTAGTTCCCAAGAGGATCATTTCCAATTTTTAATAATTCTTTTAGGTGCTGGTGTAAGCAATGACTAATTAGTAAGACTTATATAGTCTTGGTAGGATAATTAAGCAATAATACTATGTATGTGTCTACCTTGACTCTCTTCCTTTGAAAACCCATGTTCAACCCATTAGAGGGCAGTATTGTTACACATTAGGGCAGTTTTAAATAATCTGAAATCAGTCATAATTCTGGCACTCTGGCTGGGAGTGGCGGGCACACCTTTGGTCCCAGCGCTCCTTAGGCAGAACCAGGAGGACCTCCGTGAGTTGAGAATAAGTATGATCTACACAGCGTGTGTCCTAACTACATAGAGAGACTACACATACCCACCACCACAGCCAGCCTAAACTTTCATTTTAAACAGTAGCAAACTTCCATGTATGTTTTCCAAAGAAAATTCCATTTGTTGGATGCTGAAATCTTTTTTCCTTCTACAGAAAATAACATCACTTAGAAATGTCTTAAAATACAGATTAAATTCCTTTTTGGAATCTTAAAAATGCAGATGTTGCTAGAACAAAAGGGATTATTATATTAAGATCAAAACACCCACATTTTTTCTATGAAGCATTTTTATCATAACTTATAAGGGAGACAAAATACCAGTTTATTTAATAATTTATCACTTCAAAATTTAATATAAATTTCAAAATTCAGGTTTTCACAACTATGCCCAGTGCCTCATATCTGTGCTAGGGTAGTCCGAAGTATTAGGGAGGCAGAGGCAGGAGGATTACAAATTCAAGGCAAATTATGCATGAGAAACTTAGTAAGACCCTGTCCCCTAAATGAGAGCCAGGGACATGGCACAGGGTGGAACAGTTGGTTACCACACAAAGCCATTGGCTCACCACAAAGAAAACTCGATTCCTACTGGTGTCGAGACACATCTGCATCTACCCATTTATCCATCAATGAAATTCCTCCTCTAATTTTGTGCTAAAATATACTCAATATTTCCAGTAGGAAGCTTCTTTAATAGCTAAGGCCTCCCCCTCTCTCTTTCTCTCTCTCTGAGCATATTTTTAGTTTGATACAAGTTTCTTTAAAAATAAATATTAAAGTCATTGAAATATAAAATTCATTTCTCTTTAGTCTGTTTAAAACACACCACTCTTTGCCAAGAATTTATTCTTGGCCATTAAATGCTACTGGCTGCAAGCCTTCTGCTGCCTCTTAGGATGTATAGCGTCAAGTATGGCTATGTCTTTCTCAGTAAACCCGAGAAAGCGACTTTTCAGGGTTATGAAACTAGGGTACTTAAAAGTTAGTCTGAAACTGCTTAGCTATAAGAAAACAAACAGTTGGGGATCACTTTCAACACAATTTATTACAACTGGTGAGTCCAGTAATGTATTTGGCTGGGTATTCCTTCTTCACATTTATTTTATAAACAAGAAAGCTTTCAAAAATGCAATCTGAAACACTTCACTCATGAAAGTTGTTTTTCTTCTTTAACGTTAAAGCAGAACTACACGGCTTCTCCTCCCCTCCCCTCCTTTTAGGTGGCAGGGGTTTGCAGCTAAGCATCTAAGCATTCCTAGAAGCAGGAGAACTTAAAGTATTTACTACCAAAATGCCAAACCTATGCACAAGTCTCTCAACTATGGGAAAGGCTTTATGGGTGGTGCTTTGCAGACCAGGCTGGCCTCTGACGCATAGAAATCTGCCTGCCTCTGCTTCTTGAGTGTGTGCACCATTCTGATCATATATGCATGGCATGCTGCATGTGTGTAACCACATACGTATACATACATGCACATGTACACATAAATAAAATGTAATCTAAAACATTTTTTAAAAATGGGCACAAGGCTTGGAACTCTCACACCATTCCCCCTCCCTGAACCCTGAACTTGCATTTTCACTGACCTCTAGTCAGTGGTTCTCAACACGGGGAGAAGGGAGAGAGGGGAGGGGAGAGAGGGGAGGAGAGGGGAGGGGAGAGGGGAGAGGAGGAGGGAGGTGGTATTAGGTACTTGTCCTATCAAGGCACAGCAAGCAACCTAACTTTCCCTACGCCTTCTTTCAGTTGTGACATGTAGTGAGAGCTGTTAACCTTGCTCAAAGAGCCACCACCAACACAGAATGACCTGATTCAAAATATCAATTGTCAACCATAGTGGCACTTGCCAATAGGCAAATGCTAAAGAGGATACAGCAGGATGATCAAGTCACATGCTAACTTGGGCTACACCTTAGACCTTAGACAGGGAACATATTTCAGTGGTCCAGTGCTTGCCCAGCTAGAAGCCCTAGGTTCAACGCCCAATACTACAAAGTAACCAAAAAAAATTTTAAAAAAAAGGAAAAAAAAATATGAACAAAGTTTTAATATCAAAAATGTTGATGCTGAGAAATCTTAATCTAGAGTTCTAACTTTACACCAAAAAGTACATTCATCACATTGTAGTTTTCTAGTACAAAAAAATTTATATTTCCTGTTACATAAATGCTCATGTTAAAAATAATATCTTTAGCAAAGTAGCTCAGATACAAGATTATACCATGAAAACCTGAGTTCCATCTCCATAAAAACAAACAAGCAAGCAAACAAAACCCACATCTGGCCAGGCAGTGGGGGTTTGTGCCTTTAATCCCAGCACTTGAGAGACAGAGGGAGGCAGATCTCTGTGAGTCGAGGTTAGCCTGGTCTATGTAGAGAATCTTTTGTCTCAAAAAAAATGAAACAAAACAAAATGTCTGTAACTCTAGCCCTCCTATGCAAAGATGAGAGGAGACTCGATCACCTGGAACCTCAGGGCCCAGCAGGCCTCAGTGCACAGCATGGCACACATAGAAAGTAAGACCATGCTTCAACAGGGGAGAGTGGAGAACAGGCTCACAGATGCAGAGACCCTCTGACCTCCACGTGCCCTCTGTACCATGCACACACCCAGACCCACACACACTCATCACAAAACACCTTAAAACAATTTCAAAAAATAGTAGCTTCTGATTGAATTGTTTCAGCTATTATTATACACATTAATCTAAGCAATTGATTGAGCAATTACTATCAATATAAATAACAAGATGGGCAATGTATAAAATTAAATGTTTATAACAAGATTATTTCTATAATTGTTGCATCTGTGGAAAAATATTACTTAGGGTTAGACTAAAACAATTCAGTGCAATGACATTCCTGTTTTCACTGTGATCTGAGCAGCCTTTTATCCCGTGAGCCAACAGAGAGGTCAATGCTATACTAACTCACTCAGCCCCTAACTCTGAGTTATGCAGCTGAGTTGTACCATGGTTAACTCTAAAAGTTACTTCTAAATGTTGCTAAAAGCAAGGGATTTTAAACTGACTTATAGTAGCTTCTTTGTCCTTCTAGACATTTCTTCAACAGCTACTAGTGACCCATATAGCCCCAGCTTCACGGCAGAGTTTGCCTTGGGTCTTGCTCTGGGCAGAGCCTTTTAGAAGTTCTTCCCTATCGGTTGGCACTGCCAGAGCTTCCCCTGGCATTCACTGTATACTAGTCAATGACTAGGAATTGCATGGAACTGCCTGTATCTGTCTATTGGTCCATCGTGAAAATCAAGTACACATACCAAAAGCTTGATCTGAAATCTAGGTCTTAGAAACTATATCATATAAATATGGTCAAAATTAGATCCTCAGGAAAGAGCACTCCAAATATGCCTCAAGTTCTGTCCATTCTCCCTTACCTCTTAGATACTCTGTACTGTGCTGTGGTCAATTTCCCCGTCTCAGGGTCATGTACTGTAGCTCGGCTCAGCTACAAAAAGAAAAAAGAGAAAGGACAAGGCTTACACTCCAGCAGGCTGTCTCTGGGCTTTGTTCTCTGTTTTGCCAAGCCACAGGTGATTGGAAGGATTGATTGGTCTGCCTGGTGGGTAATGGTTCGAATCATAAAACACTCAGAAAGGTGGCAAGAAGAGCCACTCGTTCGTTCGTCCGGAGAGAATCTGACTGTAAATGTATTTATTGTCCTTTCACTTTTTTAAGACTAAACCCTTTGAGGCGTATGTCAATGATCTGCAGCAGTGGGTTTCACAGGAGCTCTCCCAAGTCTAGAAGTTTAATGCTTCAAATATAGATCAACAAGTTTTCTAAATTAGTTGATCATTTTGAAACTTTCATCAAGACAAGCTGGCTTTTCTCTAAACCATCCAAGTCAACGGAGGTGGGAAGTGATTTGGAAGGCTGAGCTCAGAAGCACAGCTGCTCTTTCCAGAGCCAACTTGTAGGCCAGTGGCTTGGTTTTTGTTTTTGTTTTAATAAAAAACTTCAGACCAGATTACTCCATATGACAAGGACAGCCTGGAGGTAAAAGACAACAGCAGACAATCACCACAGGGGAGGGTGTGTGAGCAGCACTCCACCCTGGGTGAACACACTGCCTCTTTTTTCTTTCTTAATTTCACATGCTCACAACAAAGGCAAAAGAAAAGGACCAGGCAATTTCCTGAGTGTTTAATACCTGATCATGACAATGCACTTAGTTCCTGAAACTCGAGGCCAATCAGAGATTAAAAACCAGAACTTCTAGTCAAGGGAAAACCCGTGAAACACAAGCACTCATTCACGCACTGCTCTGGAGTGTATGGCGGCCACTTGAGCTGGAGACTGGAGACGATCCACTTCGGTTAAGAAGAATTCTGGTAGGATGTTCAAAACGCTCGTTAGGAGGAAAGTATGTGGCATCCAATCTTACCTTTTGCTAATTCTGTAATGTACCGTCTCCAAGGCTCCTGTTACTGGGTTTGAAATGGTGGCTCGCCTCAGCTGTGAAGCCAACCGTCAAAACAGTTGCATTACAAGACAAAAAAACGATCACATTTCCCTAACCAGCCACAATGCTGGGTTTTCTTTTCTTTCTTCTTTAAACAAAAGAAGGTGAATAGAAAATAACTCAATACCCTTCCAATCACCTTGTGTCGCGCCTTGAAAGCCAGTTAGTTTTATGTTTCTTAAAAACTATTTTACTTGCTTTTCACTGCGTGAATAGAGGTCACACAAACAGAAAAGGTTGGAATTAATTTCTTCAGTAGGATAGAACATTGATAACGTGAAGAAAAGGCTCTAAAATGCAAAGTACCATTGATATTATAAGAATGGCCATTTGTAACTAATTAATCATGGACTCTAAAACCTCAGATTGTGACTCGTGACAACATGATTAGAGGGTCCCAATATTGTCTAAAATTTATTTTAAGGTCATTCTTTCCTCTTTTCAAGAGAAAGTGTGTACTTAACAGTATGTACAGTAAAACAGCCTTTCCACAGCCATGCAGGTAAAAGGAATGCATAGTCTTAACAGAAATGCTGACAGCCAAGAGAATAAAAAAAACAAAATTTAAATGGGAGGTTGATGCTGAAATAACAGAAAAATTAACTTTCACTGCCACTAAATTTACTGCTCAAAAATAATCTCAACTAAAACATTTCCTATGAAGCCTGGGGCCTTCCATCTCAAAAGTGAATTCTTAACAAAGATTCTACCAAGAAATACTGGTAAACTGGGTCTGACTATAAATAAGGGACCGAGTTAGGAATTCTAAAGAGAATGAGAAAATATGGAATGATTTTAAGAGGTTTTCTGCTAGGCAGCCAATTTGCTATATCTCTGGACAGCACCCATTGCATCACAAAAACTACATGATTTAAGGGGGGAAAAAAAGTGTTAATTTGGAAAAATAATAAAACTTTAAAAACTTTGAAATTTATCTAAGTATATACACACCTGGCCAGCAAACCCACTAGCCAAATAAACTGCCATCAGCTTTTAGAAATAAAATCTTGATTGTACCATAACCACCTCATTTATTTTCCTATTTTCTTTGGCTGCCTTTACACCAGATGGCAGAGCTGAGCAGTCGTGACAAGAGACCACACAGATGACAAAGCCCTCTAGAACATTTGCTACCTCAGCCTTTAGAGAAATAGATCAACCTTACATGTTATGGAAGAAAAACTAATAATCAGAATGTACTTAATAATGTCTACAAAAGTTTGCATTTTATCTTTAATAAGATGTACTGTCTTAAAGAACAAGATGGTAGGAAAAGGTAAGGGCAGAGAGGTAGTCTCCACTCTACACTCTCACACAAAAGACAAGTTTCTATGCCAAACACTGAAAGTGTAGAATTTGGCATAATTCACATTCAACTACTTTTCTTACTAATACAGATTAAGGGGGCTGGAGAGATGGCTCAGCAGTTTGGAGCACTTGTTTGCAGAGCACCAAGGTTGGATTCCCTGCAGTGCAGGCAGAACACAGAAATCCTGTCCCAGAGGATCTAACTCATCTGGCCTCCATGGGCACTGCATGCACATGGTACAGACACTCATGCAAACAAAACACCCATACACATAAAAGAAAAATTTAACACAATAATAATAAACTAAAATTAGTAAACTATATAATACTATTTTAAAACTAGCAAGATATCTGTTCCTAATTATACTTTTCTACTATTATTATGTCTAAAGGAAAATTACAATACTTGGAGTATTCATTCAGATAAAAAAAATACTAGGCATGAAAAAATTGAGCTCTGAGTGGTACTGAGAGCTATGACCTACGCGAAAGGTCTTCCAGTGAGACAGCAAACCACTGACTCTGTGTATGAACACATATCTACAGTGTTCACTACTCACTGTGTCAAGCCCAGCTATAGGATATGTTACTTGTGTGGATAACAAACTGAGACAACTAGTGTAAACTCTAAGTTAACACTGTTGTGTTGAGGCAGTAACAGTTAAAACCATCTAAAGTTACAGCCGCCCCAGTTATCCTTCCTGTCGCCTTGCAAATTAAAAGATTAACACACACATATCTGGTAAACTGAGAAGAAAAAGTTACCCTTGGTTTTGCTAAGTCTTTGACAATCTCAATCTCCGCGTCAGAGATGATGTCATGGAAACGGATAATCCGGGGCTTGTCCCACTCGTCCTCCTGCTTGGCTGGGGCCAGGATGAACTTAGGATTCCGGTTCCCATCATGGTAGCGGCAGAACAGTCTTTTCTGTCTCCGGGGAGTCTGCGTACAAAGAAAGTAATAAACGTGTTAGAACAGCAACTCAGTGTCCATTCGTACATCTGTTAGAAACAGTAACGATGTTTGTGTGCGCACACATGCACACACATCTACACACATACGAGCTTACACACACACAAATGATCCTGCAACAATAATGATGTGTGTACACATGCACAGACGATTTCTGCAACAACAATGACAATGTGTGTACACACACATAGATGACCCTTGGAACTACACACAAAGCAGCAGTGCCCAGTACAGGTTCTGCATCAAACCAACAACACACATTTAGGATCTTTAAAATGTCATCACTGATCCTTACGATTTGGGGGCACAGAGTGGTCATCTGGCATATCAAAGGCCCTGGGTTTAATCCCCAGCACTGAAGAAAATAAAAGAGAACTTTCTGGGGAAGAGGGATGCCTCAATAACAAGCAGAAGGTCAAACTTCCATAATGAATAAGACACTGAATTTCAAGCCAATAATCCTCGATATAGGAGAGCCTGGGTTTCCAAAACAGACAGACACAGCTCACCACTGGAAAGCTGCAACTAACTAGACATTTGATTATTATGTAACTTCTACAACTGTGTAAAGATATGATAATGGCTTCTAGTCAGTTTGAGTTCTTATCTCTAAAAGGTATGTATTATTAGAGCTTGCATCTAGATTGATCCTAAATTCTCAGCTTGGTCTCTAGCCTGCAGTGTGGTTGGTAGGTGGTAGAGCTTTTAAGAAATGGGCTTAAGGGAAAGTTGTTGGGGTGTGCTCAGAAGATGACATTGTGAATTCCATCCCTGTTGCTTCTGCTTCCAAGTTGCTGTGGATCAGTAGTTCTGCTCCAACACAAACCCTCTCCAAGATGTCCTGCCTGGCCCTGGGCTCATTCCAGTGAATGGGATGGATTAGGGACTTGACAACTCTGAACTGTGAGCCAAAATAAGGCTCCCCTCCTTTGAAAGTTGTCTTTCTTGAGCACTTTCTCAGTGACAGGAAGGTGCCTAGCACATATGCTACACTTTAGAGATGACATGAGTGAGGAAGTTGAAGAAGTCTGACAAAGTCTACTTATTCTCACATGGCTCACTAGCTCCCAAGTAAAAGCAAACACGTGTTGCTAGGAATCAGACTGTGGACATGTCCGCAATGGTGCAATGTACATCTGCAATTAGCGATTAGGCTGATAACTCTATTCAACGTCAAAACAGAAAGCCTAAGTTTAGTTCCTTGGTAGAGAAATAAAATGAACTTTAACAATGTCCCACTATCAGTTATTTGGGGAACAGTGTGTAGCGCATGCACAGCGATGCATTTTCACTGCGGTAGGCACACAGCATACTATTTTGTGCAGTCATTCTGATTTTACCACAGAGACTACAATATACAAAGCTTTGAATCCCTCCAGGACTAGATACAAACACAGACACATCCCCACACAGCCGCACACACATACACACGATTGACTTTTTCCACTTTACCATTTTGATACCCTCCCCACGGCACAGCATTTCGTACTTCTGTCTCTCTGGCAGGTAATCCACAGCTATCCCTTTTTTCTTTGGTGCAGTTTTCTGATCAGATTGGTCGCCCGACGCTGACTTATTGGCATCTTTTTCTTTACTCATTATATATTCAAAATATACTAAGTTACCATTAGCTCTCTGATGTTCAGGATCTAAGGAAGAGAAACAAAGTGTGCACATAGGCAAGTTTACAGTTGTCCCATCATCAGAAAAGAGCAATATGAACAGTTTATATTACATAAGGTTTATCTGCTAATTAAAATACCTTTGAGAAAGGAGGCAGTAATAGTGCCAAAGTAATTAGTGCCAAAACAAGATACAAGCAGTGGCACCCAGTCAATCAGAGCAGACGCTGCCCTGTACAGAAACAGCGCTGGAGACAGAACAGGTCTGTATCGTCAGGCACCAATTGCTGCTTCTGCTTTGAGAACAGTGTTCAGTTTAGAGTCTTACTCAGCTGGGGGTGGCTAGGCATGCCTTTACTTCCAGCATTGAGGAGGCAAAGACAGGAGGATCTCTTGGTTCAAGGCCAGCCTAAGCTAAGTGAGTTCCAGGACAGCCAGGGACACACAGAAAAACTGTCTAGGAGGGGAAAAAAAAAAAAAAGAAAAGAAAAGAAGTCTTATTCATCTGTGTATTTTAAGTACTGGTGGAAAGATAATTTTGTGGCTCCAAAGTAATCACTATGATAAAGACAAAATGAACCACTTCACAAACGCAGACCAACACACATCTGAGGGCTGAGGAGACTTAAGCTCCAAATTTCCAAGTAAGAAGAAAAGAGGAAACTGAATATATAATTTTCAAACATGTCAAAATCCACTAACTGCCTCAGAAATTGCTACTGATAATTTTTAGCTACCTTTTAGTAAGGAAAAACCAACCACACAGAGACAGAAACAAAAGAACAGGAAGTTAGAGACATCGCTTGTGGCACTAAAGTACTAGTTTATAAAGTATTTCTAGTTCTTCTGAAACTGCTCACAATGTATGTTTGATAATACATATATTATGCACATAATATATATAATAAAAGCCTATTTTTGGAAGAGAGAAAAGTGTATAGAAAAGGGAATATACATTATAACGAAACAAAAATAGTTGATTCCTCTTTTTCTATATTAATAACATTTTCTATATTGAATACAAAGTATAATTTAAATCAATAGAAAAACAGAACAGGAAAACAAATGTTATTTGAATTAATATCTTGATTCATTATCTAACAAGAAATAAATCAATTATCATAAAGTTCATTTTCAGATGATCAATCTTTTTGAGCAGTCTCACTTTCCTAACATCTATCATCTTAATTAATCATAAAAAATTATTAAATATTCTTTCTTCACAATGTACCAAAGGCTGGCTGAATTCATCATTTTATACATTCTGAAGATTGCAGCATAGTATATCTTGGGATGGAAACCAAGATATCTGGGCAGTTAGAGAAATGGCTCAGAGGTTAAGAGCACTTGTTGCTCTTGAGAAGGGCCAGGGTTCCAGCACCCACATGCTTTCAAGGGATGTGACACCCTCTTCTGTCTGGCCTTGGTGATCAATACACACATGTGATACACCTACATACACACAAACCTTTTTTGTTGCTGTTTAATTCTCATATCATTTTTCTAACTTTTGACTATGAAATGCAACAAAGCAGTAATGTCCTTCAAAGGAAAGTGGCTGGGAATTACCACGCGGTAAGTAAGCATTTTCAACTGAGTTCTTCATCTAAGCTTGATCTAGTTCTTATTTACTCATTGTTGTTTTGTTTTGTTTTGCTTTTTGAGGCAAGGTCTCACTGTGTAGTCCTGGCTGTCCTGGAACTTACTAGGTAGATCAGGCTGGCCTTGAACTCACAGAGATCCTCCTGCCTCTGCCTCCCAAGTGCTAGAGATTCAAGGAATGCACCACAATTGCTTGGCTAGTTCCAATTTTTAAATTCCTGGAGAAAAACCGTCAGAGAACACAGCAAGCACCGTTGATCTGGGAACAGGTAGTGAGAGAACAACATACGTCTGACTTGTAGACTTTCTGTAGACAGCACATGGCTGTCTGTGGTTAGAAGAACAAGTAAATATGCAGATAAGACAGACGCCCAGTGGAGCCGCTGTAAGTCAGGCCAGATAACAGACCTAGCTCAAGAAGCTTCTTGGTGAGGAGAAGCGCCTTATCCAGGTCTCCCTGCTGGTACACCGCATAGCTCAGGTAATCCAGAACAGAGACTTTATCTACAGTAGACAGCTCTCCCTCCTCCAGCTGCGTCAGAGCCTGCTCCATCCACAGTTCTGTGTGGTAATAATCTGCCTCTGTATAGGCCACTTTGCCCAGCTCAAAGCAGTCCTCGGCTGTCAGGAAAGACTTATGTTGCACTCCTACAAAAACAAACAAACAAACAAACAAACAAACAAACAAACAAACGTCCAGAGCATTAGCAATCTCCATAGTGAACTATATAGGATTACATAGCTCTCCAAGTATTACTTCACTTTCATTTGGACATTGGAATATTTGTTTAGTTGTAAGAAAAGCAAAAATCAGCTAGGTGTGTTAGCACACGTGTTTAATCCCAGCACTCAAGAAGCAAAGGCAGGCAGTGAGTTCTCTGTGAAGTCAAGGCCAGCCCGGTCTAGTTCCAGGACTGTCAGAGCTATATAGAGTGACCCTGTCTCAAATAGTAAGTAGATAAACAGAGCAAAAATTAGCCTAATTCCACAAACAGACAGAATAACATACCATAATAAGAACTGCATAGCTGGGACAGGGTAGGCACCTAAAGGGCCTGGGGCCAGTGACATGCTCGGCAGGAAGTCACAAGATTCATCACTAAAACTCACAGTGGAAGCAGAGAATCCACTCCACAAATTGCCCTGACTTCCACACGCATGCCACAGATCCCATACAGCACACACATACATGGTCAATAAATGTAAAACAATTTAAGAAGAACACAAGGCTTAGATAAAATCTCGCAGCATATGTTAGCATGTTAGCATATGTTACATTATTAGTATTACATCATCATCAACATGAGTACAGGTTACTGAGCAGGTATGTGTTTGCATTTATCCTGTATATATGAAGCATATGAAGTTACCAAAATGAGACGTGGATTAAGTTAAAGTATACTATAGCACAACAGGAATTATATCTTGTATCTGTCTCAAAAGCAACAACAATATCTATCCTATGCTTAAGGGGCGCTCTAGCAAGAGATGAGCAGAGAGTGGAAGAGAAAGAAAAGCAAATGGCTGAGTAGGCTCTTCTTCAAAGACTCCTTGGGACCCACGGGTATCACCCCTCGGCTCTCACTTTCATAATCTGGATCTCCCTCTCTTAGTCAATTTGATTAAGGGTTTACTAATCAGAACCAACTCCTTCTTTCACGGATTCTTTGTATTGCTTTTTTTTTTTTGCTTCTGTTGTTTCTGTGTTATTGATTTTATCCCTGCTTTTGATTATTTCTTGTCACCGACTCCTTCTGGGTATTATTTCCACTCGGCGTATGCCTGAAGGATTCTACATCCTACTGCAGGGACACTTGCTCAACCATGCTCATTGCTGCTCTGTTCCTAATAGCCAGAATAGAACACATGTCCATTAACAGATACATGGCTAAAGAAAATGTCGTACACTACCCAGCTGTGAAAAAAATTCACAGGTAAATGGAAAGAGCTAGGGAAAAGATCATCCTGAGTGAGGTAATCCAGCCCCCAAAAGACAAATGTGATATGTATCTGATTATATCAGCTAAGAAGTCTGTGTAAGCACAGAGCACAAGACTAGGGGGAGGAAGGAGAGAAAGCATAGATAAGCATTGGATGAATAGGCAGTGGGTGGGGTGGGGCGGGGCAAAGACAATTGCAATGGGAGAATCAAACAGGGAGGGGGAGGGAAAGGAGGAGAAAACAGAGGGGGTTTTCTCCAATGGAGTATCTATCACTGGGTATACAAACACATATGGGCAGACCCCATACCCAGCTGTGGATGGCCAACACAAAGAAACTCAATGGTATTCCTGGAGGTTATTTTCCCCTCATAATGCTCTGTCTGGACTTGCATATTTTTTTTAGCCATACAGATCTTTTGCTTCTATGTTATGGTTTCCAATTTTGTTTTTATGGGTTTTATATGTGTGTGAATGTGTACGTCTCAGTCTGTATGTGTGTGTGTGTCTGTCTCAGTCTGTATTAGTTTCTTGTGCTTTAGGGGAGGGTGGCTCTTATTCCACCTATTTTGGTTTGTTTTTATTTGACTGTTTTAGATGTCTGTCTGTATTCTACTGGGTAAAAGAAAGAGGATGTGGATTTGGGTAGGTCGGGAAGTAGGGAGAATCTTGGAGCAGCTGGGGGATGAGAAACAATAATCAAAATATACTGTATGGAAAAAACCCTACTTTGAATGAAAAAAATTAAAGTGGCAAGCAAAACACTCCTGTTAAATTTACACATTATCCTGTGAGGGAATGGAGATTCTACTTTGGTCAAACCAACCTAAGTAGATTAATACTAACCGAAAAACTGATAAAAGAAACAATTCCTGTATGGTCTGATACCTGTTATGAACCCAGGCTGGCCTCAAGTGCATGGCAATAAAGTTTCAAAAGTTGG
Organism: Mus musculus; assembly: GCF_000001635.26. NCBI lineage: Eukaryota > Metazoa > Chordata > Mammalia > Rodentia > Muridae > Mus > Mus musculus. Next base: position 59,345,945 of record NC_000076.6, on the reverse strand, counting down.
AATTGGCATGGACATATTTAAACAAGGCAGATATCAAAATCCTAACTTCTTAATAGTTTAATGTGATATACTTCCAGAAAGCAAAGAATCACATTAAAGTTTCACCTTCGATACTGTGCTACTGGTATAGGTGTACACTGAGCTCATGAGTCAGCAACACTGAGTGTTTGGGGGCCATGCAAAGAAAGCACATTAGGGGAAAGCACACATCAACACACACAAGCAGCACAGTAACACTCTGTAACTGACCCAGTATCCCGGCAGTGCCCTATGAGTAAGCTAAAGAGCAGAATATCCTTGGCTGCTCTGCTTTGGTAAAGTGATTCCGATCTACTCAGAATTATTACAGAAAAATTTCTGGGAATTGGGTTTTGGAAAACAAATTAAAAATAAAATCAACAGCATCTGAAAATGAGGACATTCCATAGTGGGTGTGAAGGGAACAAACAGGCAAGAAAAAGGGAGAAATAATACAAGTCCCTAAGAGATGGCGTTGCTTACCTCTCTAGCTTCATGTCTCACTACTCTCGCAAACCAAATCCTATTCTTAACTCATGCATGTCCACTGGAACTGTGTGTTAAGCCATACAAAGTTCCTGTTACTTAGCTGAATGGCAGGCTCTCTATATACAGGCATTCACTGTATTGTTATCTAAGTGCCTTAGTTGACAAAGGTACTGTCTTACTTACTATATCTTTGGAATGACCTTAATAACTGCACACATGACGTAATTAATATCTATTAAATGTGGGGTTGTAAACCAGAAACCAATTTTTAAATGTTATAATCTCTTTTGTTTGTTTGTTTGTTTGTTTGTTTGTTTGAGACAGGGTTTCTCTGTATAACCCTGGCTGTCCTGGAACTCACTTTGTAGACCAGGCTGGCCTCGAACTCAGAAATCCGCCTACCTCTGCCTCCTGAGTGCTGGGATTAAAGGCGTGCACCACCACGCCCGGCTTTTAAATGTTATAATCTTATCAAATGTTAAGATGTAGTGCTAATAGAAACAGAAAATAAAATACATAAATCTGAATACTTATGCAAGTATTCCAGTTTACTTTAATTTAACATAATAGATTAAATTTACCATCCCAGGACTTATCCCAGATGAAGAGATACACAAAAAGTATCTTCCTCAATAACCATCTGTCTTATTTTGTTACGGAGAAAACCAATTTCAGTCTGACCAGAGGCAACACTTTTTATTTCTCCAGTAATAATGAAAGACAGTGACAAGCAAATTACCATAAAGTCAAATACAACTTGTACTATATTTAATAGACTGTTTCATACTATAGAACTTTCTTTTAAATTAAAAAGAAATATGTGCATGTGTATTCTGCCTACATGTGTGTTTATGTATCACATATGTGCATAGTACATACAGAAGCCAGAAAAAGATATCTGATCCCCTGGAACTGGAATTACAGATAGGTATATTGTGTGTGCTAGGAATTTAACCCAAGTCCTCTGCAAGAGCAGCCACTGCTCTTAACCACTGAGCCATCTCTTTAGCCTCATACTACAGAACCTTTTAATACCTGTTCATATTCTGAACATCTTAGCTTTTAGTTAATAAACATAAACATTTTGATGATTATAGTTTCATATACAAATCATTTAAGAAATAGCGGATGTTCTAAAATACCGGAAAAATGAGGTTTTCTTATATACTAAAATTCCTTCCTTAGGTTGTTCTCAGGAGGCAGACACAGGTAGATCTCTGTGAATTCCAAGCCATCCAGGACAAAAAAGAGAGCCACTGTCTCCAAAAAACAAAACAAACAAACAATACATAAATAAATAAACGCTACAGTTTAAAACCGTTAAGATCAAAAGGCAGGTATAATAGTATACACCTGTAATCCCAGACTCAGGAGGCGAAAACAGGAGGGACTGCCATGAACTTGAGTTTGAGGCCAGCCTGGATTGCAGGGGATCCTGCTATAAAATTATATTCCTTTTCCTCCTCAGAGGAGAAGGGGAGGGGGCATGGGGAAGGAGCTGTGTGAAGGGAAGACTGAGAGGAGGTGAGGATATTGAGATGTAAAGTGAATAAATAATTAATTAATGAAAAAAATTACACTTTCCTTGTGGGCTGAAGAGCAGCTAAGTGACAAATATATCCACGGATGGAAGCGTCCACTCACCTGGAAGATTCCCCTTTGAGATGGTATTTGTGTCCAGATTGTAGGTGTCTTGCAGCCGAAACAGAGCTTTAGCAGCTCCAACCTGATCTTCATCATTAGGGAAGTACTGCCTCTGAATGGTTAGGTTAGAGATGAAGCCTTGAAATAGAAAAAATTGAGTATAAAAAATATCTTAGCAGTTTTCTACCTTACCATGAAATGTCTACATTTACAAGAAACAACACAGATGGAACAGACCATTAATGTCAATACCTAGTCCCATTAAAATGTCAGCAATGTGAGGTCACTGCAAAAACTACATCCATATTAGTAAGATTAATTACCAATAGTCACTACTAATATTAATTACTAATAGTAATTGTTATTATACAAAATAACAAGGAAAAAACAATCAAAAGAGAAAAAACCCAAACCCACCCAGAGGCCAGAACACTAGCACACACCTCCGAACCAAGAACTACAAGGACAAGAGGATGACAAACGTGCCAGGCAATCTAGAACACACGAGACTGTATTAAATGCCCAAGGAAGCAAGGCATGTTGGCACATGCCCTCAGTCAGCATGCAGAGGTGGAGGCAGGTAGAGTCTGTGGGTTCCAGGCCAGCTAGTGCTACACAGTGAGATGCTGTCTAAAAAATACAGAGACACAGAAACAGAAATACAAAGCTGGCCAATACGAACACGGCTAACACTCCTCTTTGTAACACAACTCCCATTGTCTTTGCCCTTAGAAATGAAGTTATATGTCAAAAAATCTAATCATTTCTGAAGATCAAAAGGTAAAATTACCCACATTATCACAAATATTAGAAGTTACTATTTTTTTTTAGATGAAATGCTCAGATTTCAATTATATCTAGTCAAAGCAAACACACGTGAATACTTCAGTTACGTCACAGGCACGGGATGCACTTGGGACCCGAGTCAGCTTTCCGTCCCCCTGCCCCTTTACACTCACCATCCGACATGTCCTTGAGGATCAGATTCTCCAACTCACTCCACTCAGTGTTCAGACGTTTCATTAACTTGAATGCGTTTACAGGATGCCCAACAAACCCCTCTGGGTCTTTTGTTGCTGTACTCGTTAGCCGGTCTAACTTCTCTGCCCATCTACAGATATCAGACAGAAAAGTGTGTACTAAAAGCCAGGCATGGTTGCACATGCTTTTTTTTGTTTTGTTTCTGAAAATAGACTTTTTTTTTCCAAACAATATATTCTGACTATGCTTTCCCTCCCCCCAGCTCCTCCCCACTTCCCCACCCATCCGAGCGTGGCACATGCTTTGAATCCCAGCACTCAGGGGGCAAAGACAAGTAGGTCTCTGTAAAGTCAAGGCTAGCCTGGTCTACATAGTGAGTCCCTCCCCACCCCACAAAAAAGAGTGTAGCAAGGAAAAGAATCAATCAAGTAAAATACTTGGGAAATGAGACTAATTATAAGCTTTTCACTTAAAACCATTGCCTATAACTTCTTTTTAAAGTAAAAATATAAAGACTCTCAAAAACACAACATAAAGAAGAAAAAAAAAACCTAACAATGAATCAAAATACAACTTCTTTGTTTTAGATTGTTTCTCCCAAATGGAATCTCATCTCAGACAATGCTAAAATTTAATCACTGAAAATTTTGATCCCCATAAGCCCTCAAAAGCAAAAATCACTATTATAATAAAATAAAAATAAACTGTCCCTGCCTAAATTCTGCTAAGTATATATTTAAAACAACTTATATTATGCTCTAAAATTTTTTTCTACTTTTTTCTTATTTTTATGTTCTGTATAGCATCTGGTATTTTGCCTGCATCAATGAATGTTTGCCACATGCATGCCTGGTGCCCAAAGAAGCCAGAAGAGGTGTCGGATCCCCTGGAACTCGAGTTACAGACAGTTGTGAGCCACCATGTGAGTACTAGGAATTGAACCTCGGGCCTTTGAAAGCTTAGCTCTTAATTGCTGAGCCATCTCTCTAACACCTTACACATTTCTTTCTTTTTAAGGACTGGATCTCACAATGTTACCATTCAGGCTAACCTTGAATTTCTAGGCTCAAGAATCTCTCTGTTTCATCCCCTTGAGTGGCAACAAGTACTGATGTGTGCCACTGAGCCCAGCCTAAATCATACTAATTATTTTGGCTGCCGTTGCTTTGCTTTTTGAGACAAGGCCTTACTGTATTGTGCCGTCTAGATTGGCCTTCGACTTGTGATCTTCCTGACTCCACTCCCAGTGCTGGAATCACATGTGTGCAACTATGTGCTAATTTACAGCGAATCTTTACACCCTATGTAGAATATGGATTTTAAAACAGAACCACGAGCCATGTGGGTTAGTGCCCAGGGCCAGCCTCGGCTTGGAGCTGGGTTTCTGAAGAAGGGGTGTTTGGGAGCAGCAAAAGAACAAGTCGAAGTCAATCGACAAAGACAATCAAAGTTCAAGTTGACAGCTCTGCAGTCTGCTCGGGATAGCTCTCTGCTTAAGACATCTCTCTCATGCTAGGAAATATTCTAAAAGCTCTCTGGATAGTTCATGTTTTCTGACCAAAGCCAGAAAAGCTTCTAGAAAAAAAGAGCTGTGTTAGGTCTCTAAGTAATTCTTGTGTTTCTGACCAAAGTTTCCTAAATCTCTTTATCTCCTTTCTTTGTATCTTTCTGACAAGCTGGCTTAGTGTACCTGCCTCTGTTCTTTTAGGTACATGAAGCCCCTCATAGAACTCATATCGCATCCTTATATTTTACATAGTTGAGAAATCCTAATTTTTTTTTAACTCATGTTTTTTAAGAGTTCATTTCCACAGCCTTAAGGGCTGCGGGGTCTCAGCATTTTCCATTTTTGCTCAGGAAAACTGTACACACCCTCAACTCCCAGACTTGCACTTTCTTATTTTCATGGAGTCATTAACCTTAGCAGGGAGAGCATTCCCCAAAGGAGGAACATGAAAATATGCACATTATTATACAAACAAGCCTCGTGCCTAGTAACTATCGACACTAGTGGAAGTCTATGCCTTGCTTGCTCTGCTTAAGGGATGGGAACTGTGCTACGCCATTCCTTCTTCGTGGCCATGCAGGACTCAGCAGGACAGTGCATACCTTTAATCCCAGCATGCAACAGGTAGAGCAGGCCAATCTCAGTGTGTTTCAGGCCAGCCAGGGCTACACAGTCAGACTGTCTCAAAACCTAATACATTAACACTAAGGCTTTCATTTAACAAAGTACAAATTCTCAAGTCAGGTTTAACTACAAACCTGAGTCACTAAAACTATCATTCAAGAAAAGCCACATTGTTTTTAAATTAGATATGACTAATCATACTTGTCACTATAAATTTACAGCGGAATCCCTGGAGTTGAACTGGAAAACTGCTCTAGCAGGTGGCTTATTGGAGAGATTATGAAAGATATTAGCAGGCTTCCATGTCCTCATCCATTCATATCCTTCCACACTGTGATAGTTAATCTTCATTGTCAGCATCATTAGATTACAAAGAAGCTCTTTTTTTGTTTTTAAATGATTTATTTAATTTTATGTATATAAGTACACCATTGCTCTCTTCAGACACACCAGAAGAGGGCATCAGACCCCATTGCAGATGGTTGTGAGCCACCATGTGGTTGCTGGGAATTGACATCAGGACTTCTGGAAGAGCAGCCAGTGCTCTTAACCACTGAGCCACCTCTCCAGCCCACAAAGTAGCTCTTAAAGGGTCGGCTTTGGGTGTGTCTGTAACGTGTTTTCAGAGAAGACTGACCCTGAATGTGGGCAGCACCTACACAGGCTTGGGAAGGAGGAAGACTGCCAACCCCTCCATTCTCTACCTCTGCGCCCTAACTGCCATTCGAGCTGCTCAGTTAGAATGAAATGAAACTCGAACATCTGAACTGTGAGACAGTCATTATTTCCTCCAAGAAGTTTTTGTTAAGTTACTTTGCCACAATAATAAAAAAGCTAACTAGGTACTAGGGAGATGGTTCGGGTGGTAAAATGTTTATCACACAAGGATGGACACTGAGTTCAGATCCCCAACACCCCCACCAATAGTAGTGTTTATCTGTGATTCTAGAGCTGGGTGGTAGGAACAAGAAGTTTCCTGAAACTTGGTAGCCGATTAGCCTTGCCAGATTCAGTACCCTGTCTCAAAACAAACAAACAAACAAACAAGAGTACTAGAGAAAGGTATCTGACATTAACCTTTGGCCTCTATGCACATGTACATCTGCAAACATATGCACGTACATATACCTAGGCCACAAGCTGACACACACCAACCCTGACCCAGGATCAGCCCTTGTGTTCCTGTGCTTCCCGCTTTAGACACTTTCCCGCTTCATTTCCTCTCTATGCTTTAGTGAAAGTGTGAAAACATCCAGACGGAGACAGCTGTAGTAAGGAAAACGCACTTACTTTTTGATTTGCTCTAACTTGTCCTCTTCTGCTTTAATATAATCTTTTAGTGATGTCACCAGGTCTTTCTCATTATGGATCAAGTCAGTCATCTGACCTACACAGGAAAAGGAAGGTTATTAAATATTCATCAATATAAATCTCTTAGAATTCATTAGAAAGATTTTATCCTGTAGGAGATTTAACTGGAATGGAACAGGTCTGTCGTAAAGGATCATTTTCCTTCCTTCCTTTCTTCCTTCCTTTTTTTTTTCCCTATCAGATAAACCCAAATAAAATTCTAATGAGTTCTGGTTCTAGTTTTTAGAACTAATAAATTTTGCAAACTTGAAAATATGTTGGAAAATGGTGTTTTCATTTGCAAACTAAATTAATAAACAACAGTACTTTACTAGAATTAATGTTTCTTCTTCTTTGTCTCTGCTTTTATATCTCATCTTTAGTTTTCAAGATAAATTGGGATCAAATTTTTAATCAATTAAAAAAAAATCCACAGCCGTGTGGTGGTGGCGCACACCTTTAATCCCAGCACTTGGGAGGCAGAGGCAGGTGGATTTCTGAGTTCGAGGCCAGCCTGGTCTACAAAGTGAGTTCAAGGACAGCCAGGGCTATACAGAGAAACCCTGTCTCGAAAAAAAAAAATCCACATTTAAAAAAGTTGCAAAAGTTTTAAAAATTATTTTTAAGAAATAAGACGCTGGGCAGTGGTGGCATATGCCTTTAATCCCAGCACTTGGGAGGCAGAGGCAGGTGGATTTCTTAGTTCAAGGCCAGCCTGGTCTACAGAGTGAGTTCCAGGACAGCCAGGGCTATGCAGAAAAACCCTGTCTCAAAAAACCAAAAAAAGAAAAGACGAGACGAGACAAGACAGCTCCCACACCTTACTTGGGCAGCATGCTGGAGATGGCCCTGCAAGCCTAGATGTAGGTAAACAGCCTGAGGACATGAAAGGCAGTTCTAGCATTGGGTGAACAGTCAGAGCAATGCTGGAGAGCTCATCCTGGAGCTGTGGGTGTGGGCGAGCTGGTGGGCAGACCAGCTCAGCTACCATGCAGGCCAAGATCCATGGCCTTTAGTTGATCCACACTAACATCTACCCCATCTATGAACTGCTGGAGCTCGGGAAGGTGTCAGTCCAACAGACCCAAAGCTGCAGGATCTCCATGATCCTGCAACAACAGTCTATCCGAGCGGAGTCCTGGTGAGGACCCAGTGTTACCAGTGCAGCAGAAGCCTTAAGCCAGACCAGTGATAGAGCTGACTGTCCTGGTTCACTCTGCAGACCAAGCTGTCTCTGAACTCACAAAGATCTACCTCCTCTGCCCTAAGCTCTGGGATTAAAAGAGTGCACCAGCACTGCCCAGCTTCAACGAACTATTTGTGTAATACTTTTTAAAATGATGGTGTGGAAAAAATAGCACCTTTACAATGAAGTAAAATCATATTTGAAAGTAATGTACAGAGCAACTATATATCTATGCATTAAAATGGTATGTATATGCATTAATTATATGTAGAGATTAATCGCTAACTTTCTTTTTTGTTTTGTTTTGTTTAAAACAGGGTCTGACTATGTAGACTTGGCTGGCCTGGACCTCAGTATAAGACCATGCTTGACTTCAAACTCATACCGCTCTGTCTACCTTTGCCTCCAGTCCTGGGATTAAAGTCATACATAGTTGGGTGCTGCCATACCCCAACTATCACTAACTTTTTTGGTATGCTTTTCAAAAATTTTCTAAGTTTCTAAGCATAATACATATCACTTTTGTAATCAGGAAAAATTAATTTAAAGAAAACCAAGGCAGAGAGTGTATAACTACTGCCCACACTGCACTCCTGTAGAGATCTCAGTAAACTATTTCTTTTTTAAAGAACAAAGAAAGGCAGACATCGAGGAATTTATTTTTTAAAGATTTATTTATTTATTATATGTAAGCACACTGTAGCTGCTTTCAGACAGACACCCCAGAAAAGGGCATCAGATCTCATTACGGATGGTTGTGAACCACCGTGTAGTTGCTGGGATTTGAACTCAGGACCTTCGGAAGAGCAGTTAGTGCTCTTAACTGCTGAGCTATCTCTCCAGCCCCCCATTAAGGAATTTTTTAAATGGCCCTTTTAAATAGGCAAGGAGTAAACCAAGGCTAATCTTCAGGAATATAGTGCATTTGTTTTCATCAATTTAAAAATATTAAAGCATGTAAATTTTAAAATGTTAAAACCTAAGACTTACCAATTGACGTAAAAAACCCTGGATGGGCTAAAGACTGAGGAAGTAGAATCGCCATCATTAAAACAACCCAGATCATCTTGGGGAACTTCACAGGTTCACACACCTATAAGAACAGCAATAATTAGTTTCCAGGCTGCCCCTAGAATTGATGTTAATTTTTACAAATCAATTTAACAACTAATTCATAACTTTAATAAATTTAGGTGCTCCATACTATAGAAAAACTTCAACCCACTTGTTTTCCCGTTATCACAAGCAGAGCAACTAAACAGTTGTGGCTTTTTAAAAATAATTCCTTTTTATTATTCTTAATTTTGTGTGTGTGTGTGTGTGTGTGTGTGTGTGTGTGTGTGTGCAGTGATGAACACATGAGTGTGGGTGTCCTCAGAGGGCAGAGGCATCAGATGTCCTACAGCAGGAATTATAGGCAGTTGAGAGCCACTAGATCCAGTGCTGAGAATAGAACTCAGGTCCTCTGGAACACAGAAGGTGTTAACAGCTGAGCCGTCTCTCAAGTCCCAGATGAGGCTTTTTCTGTAGTATGAAAATGTTGTCCCTTTGTCTAGCTCTAAAACATGAATGTCTCACAGAATATACTTTAGAGATCACCAATACACTTTAAAGATGTTAGAAATGATTTAAAAGAAAAAAAAAATCAGAGTTCTTTAATCCTTAAAATTTCTAACTTAACCCATCTTTCCCAAGTATGGTTCTAAACTTGAAAGTTTGAAGTTGTGGAGGTGATAAAAATGGAAGGTAACTGACTATTTCATAACTGTGAAAGTGCTGAATCATGAATGATGAAAGAGATGGGACTGGATTAGTATATTAATTAACCATGAATGAAGCTATGCTCTTTTTTGTTTGAGACAGGATCACATGTATCCAGACTGGCCTTGAATTTACTATCTAGCCAAGGATAACTGTGAATTCCGATCCGACTGATAACTGGGATTTCAGGGATGTGCCACCATGCCCTGTTTAGGTGGAGCTGGAGATGAAACCCAGAGCATAAGCCAGTCCTGTACCAACTCAGCTACACTCGCACCTCTAATGCTACTTAAGTTGTGGAGAATACCAAAAGAGCTTTGTACATTTAAACTAGTAATTTCTCTTAAAGATATAGCTTTGAGGGCTAGCTTTAGAGGAGAAAGGTTTTGCTATTATTTTGCTTTGTTGTTGTTGATGTTAGGAAGGGGTAAGGGAACACTTTTTCTCTTACTTCTGTGTTCTATGCTGAAAAATAACAAATAAAGCCACCCAAGCCTTGTACACAGCCGTGACCCTCCCCCTCCCCCCACGTTCAACCTGGCAGCAAAGCTCTTCTTGATAACTTTTGTTTTCTTTTTTCATTCTTATGTGTGAGCTGCATATGCTGAGGTTGGTGTCCGAATCTCCCTAATCACTCATCTACATTACTGAGAGGCAGGTTCTCTCAGCCAAACCCAGAGCTCACTCATGTGGCTAGGAGTCCCTGCAGCCAGCCTGTCATACCCACTTGGCATAATACCTGCACTCTGGGGGACTGAACTCTGGTCTTCACAGTCTGCTAACCACAGAGCCTCTCACCACCCCTGCCTCCTGTTTCCTCTGCCCCAGTAGTCTTTTCCAGTGAGGACTGCTCATCATAATGAGGGTACTGAGAACCCACTGAAAGGCTCCGCCTTGCTTTACATACTAACTGACTCTTCCTCCTCCCCTACCAAACACACAAGCTTTCTCATTGCTTTAAAACAGAGTGAGTTACTACCACAGGTTGGCTTGTCTCAGAAGCAGGTTACTATCTGTTAGGTTGACTTGCCAGCCTGTTTTGTAGACACTTCTCTAATCTTTCTAAGCTGTCTAAACTAACAGGCTTCAACAGAGGCCGACTGAAATCCACAAAAGTTGAAAAGAACCTTCATCTTCTCCTTAAGTTGAATCGCAATGAAAAAGTTCACCACAATAAAATGGCATTTTGGAAGAACTCCTATATCTCCTCTCTCCAATTTGCTACAAACTTCCAGATACTTCCAGAACCACACAGTAGTGAAACACAGTTTTTTTGGCTGCCTTACAGTGATCTGGGGAAAGCTTCTAGAATGTAGCAGATGCAGGCACTTCCTCTCTTGAGCTCCTGCCAAAGCACAAAGCTTTTTCAAAACACCAGGCTGTCTGAAGAGTCTAGAATTCTCTCAGTGTTTAATCAGATTTCTGCCATAATTTTCTTGGTGAGTAAATGCTATTTCCAGAAAAAAAAAATTATACATGCCTTCAATATATTAATACAAGGCTAGTTACAAGAATTAGATAATTTTTTAACTTTGATGATAAAGTTTAGATCTGTCAGGTAAGAACATTTTTATTACTAAAATATATTGTTATTAGAGATTCTTTGTTACCTGCTGTTTTCTTTAAACCTCACAATAAACCAAGAATCATTAGCTTACAGAAATAACTAAAAAGCAGCTCTAAAGTGGTATTTTTCTTCCAGTAACTGATTCTTTTTAAAACTTTTTGCATGGTTCTGATCTACCATGATGTTGGGAATCAAGCCCAAGTCCCCTGTAAGAGCAATAAGTGTGCTAAGCTGCTGAGCCATCTCTCCAGCCCACCCATCCCCGTTTTATTTTATGTATATGGATCCTTTGCCTGTTTGTCTGTGTGCCACCTGTGTGCAGTGTGTGCAGAGGTCAGAAGAGGACATCAGATTACCTGAAACTAGAATTTATAGCCGGAACTCAAAACCCAGTGCCTCTGGAAGAATAGCAGTGCTATTTAATAACTTCCGAGCTATCTCTCCAGCCCTGAAAACTATACTTTAAAGCCTATATAAAGCCTCAAAGCTCTATTAATGTGAATATGTCTGCTTCTTCAAAATAAATTTTACAAAGATCTAATAGCCTTGGCCAAGAGTGTAACAAAATAAGTTGCAAAGTTTCTCCATAACCAAAACAGTGTAACAAAACAAAACAAAACAAGCTGGGAATGCATAAGCTTAAAAATAAGAATACAGGTGGCCATACGATGGCTCGGTGGGTAAAGCCACTGGCCAACAAACCTAATGAGGTGAGTTTAACCCTCAGATCCTCTGGCCTCTGCAGGCACCTGTGCACATACATGCACACACGCGGGAATACACATGGGAACACACACACACACTCTCTCTCTCTGTCTGTCTCTCTCTCTCACACACACAGACACACCCACACACACCCACACACACACACACACCCACACTTTAGTGTGTGCAGTACACGAAAACCATTTAAACTTGCACGTTTGTAATCCAGGCATGTAGGAAGCTGAGACAGAAGAATCAGCAGTTCAAACCCAGCTTGGGTCACAAATAGTGAGAAAGTGTCTCTAGCAAAACAAAAGGGAAAAAATTAGTAATGTAACATAGTTTTAACAGCGTGAGAAAATATGCAGAAAATTCATTCATAAAGATATAGGAATAAGCTTTCTCTCACACTTCTGCTTTTTGAGTTATTGTATGTACAAATGACATGATGTACACGTGTGGAGGTCAGAGGGCAACTGTACAATCACTTCTCTCTTTCAACCTTTGCATGTACCCTGGGGCGCAAACACAGGGCCTCAGGGCTGGGTGGCAAGGCCACCACACACAAAGCCATCTTGTCATCTCCTATCTATGTGTTTTCTGGATGTTTCATGTCTGCCGTATCAGAACCATCTAAAGGTCTGGAATAAACAGGCAATTTGTACACATTTCATGAGCTGCTGATGTTGCTGGTCTGGATACAGAAAAACATTGAAATCACAAAAACAGAACTCTCTTTAAAATGGGCTTTTCTCTTCAATTTTTCTTCTGGAAAAACAGAATCACGCAACTGAATGGTTCCTCTAATCTGTTTTAATACTATGTCTCATTTAGCCACACTCACTGAACAACCTAAGTGGCATGTTAATAGGGAGACATAGCTTTATCAATCACTTGTTTTAACACAATGGTTTTCTTAATTATAATGCCCTACTTCCATTTATCTCTCCCTCTTCGAAGTCTACAAAGCAAATACTATAGAGTAGTTACGAGTCAAGCTTCAAAGAAAATACAGCATCAAAGAAAAGCCACACATAAATGTCTTCTGCTCCAAAGTCTCCAAGAATGGAATGGAATCACTAAAAATTAATAAATTAATCATTTATTTATTTGGGTTTTTGGAGTAGAGTTCAAGCTGGCCTTGAATTCCCAGAGATACTGAATGTAATCTCTTAAAAGAAAAAAAAAAATCAAGTCTTAGGATCCCTGAGAGACTTGCAGAGCTAGGGGAAGAGATGAGGGAGGGAAGAAGAAACAGAAAAGGAAGACCAAGAAGACTCACCGATGCCAAGATAAACTTGGTGCTGTAGCAATAGGAATGATTATTAAAAATAATTTGAGGGGGCTGGAGAAATGGCTCAGAAGTTAAGAGACTTGACTGCTCTTCCGGAGGTTCTGAGTTTAATTCCCAGCAACCACATGGTGCCTCACAACCATCTGTAATGGGATCTGATGCCCTCTTCTGGTGTGTCTTAAGACAGCTACAGTGCACTCATATACATAAAGTAAATAAATAAACCTTTAAAAAAAGTAAATAATTTGAGCCTGGTATGGCAGTGCAGACCTATAATCCCAGCACTTACGAGGCTGAAGCAGAAAAACTGTAAATCTGAGACCATCATGAGTCACCATAACGTAAGTTCCAGGCCAGCCTAAGCTACACAGCAAAACTGCACATCAAAAAGGACAAGGATCTGATTATTCTTTACAGTAGATTTGTAAATTATACAACCCTGTAACATACATGTATATATATAATAGGCTAGTGTGAATAGGGACAACCTTCCTGAAAGACGAATTCTCAGGTAGGCCCAAGAAACAAACAAACACAAACAAACTTCAACACAAACAAACTTCTGTCCTGCTTCCAGGAAAGTGCAGCCCCCCCCTCCCCACTCCACAGGGCCACCAAACCTAGGAACAGATTTTGAAAGCGTTTTACTACTACACTATAAACATTTACTGTATTATCAGCATTCGTTGAAGTCCAAGTCCAAGCTACTTAATGGATGACTAGCACAGGGCATCTGGCAGAAACTGTATCACCCTTTCAGCCTTATACTTTTCTTCTAAAAAAGTTGCAACATTTTAAGAAAACTCCTCCTACCCAGACACATCATCCAAATCTTAACAGAGATGAAAGAATGCTTGATATTCTAATCTAAACTTTGCCTGACATTAAAATTTTCCACAAGGTTCCTTTTACGTCTGTCCATGCCTCCCGGTCTTGCTTGAAACCTTCTAGAAAGCTCTGGCAGATCTCACCCTAACTGCTGCTTTGTGTTCACCTTTAGTCTTGTGAGTTTTCACAATCAGCACACTGGTTCCTAGTGAAGGCCACCACAATGTGCTGCGGAACTGGACTTGGCACGCTTTTCAATCAAAATAGGACATGTTTTCCAAAACAACTAAGCAATTACTGAAGGAACAGTTAAATTGCTCATTTTCCCTGTAATCCTTCATCAAATCATTGTCTTCACTTTATTCCATCAAGTTTCATCATGTTTCTGATTGTCATAGTCAGGGTTTCTATTCCTGTACAAACATTATGACCAAGAAGCAAGTTGGGGAGGAAAGGGTTTATTCAGCTTACCTCACCAAGGAGGTCAGGACTGGAACTCAAACAGGTCAGGAAGCAGGAGCTGATGCAGAAGCCATGGAGGGATGTTCTTTACTGGCTTGCTTCCCCTGGCTTGCTCAGCCTGCTCTCTTATAGAACCAAGACTACCAGCCCAGAGATGGTCCCACCCACAAGGGGCCTTTCCCCCTTGATCACTAATTGTGAAAATGCCTTACAGCTGGATCTCATGGAGGCATTTCCTCAACTGAAGCTCCTTTCTCTGTGATAACTCCAGCTGTGTCAAGTTGACAGAAAACTAGCCAGTACACTGATGGACAATTTTTTCAAACTATAACCAAATTTTTAATAGCAAAATTAAGAATCGCTATTAAATGGTGTTGTTCTTTATTTTTGAACTGCACATTTTATTTTAGAGACTGAGTCTTTCTATGTAGCCCTGCTTGTCCTGGAACTCTCTATGTAGACCAGGCTGGCCTCAAACCCAGAGATCCACCTGTGTCTGTCACATCTGGCTGAGACTGCCTTCTTTAAACTATGTAACAGACTTCTTAATTGTTTCAAGCACCTTAGATATATGCAGACATCTCCTAATCATGTGTGCTGCCACAAACCTACAATTCAAGCAGTCAAGAGACTAAAACATTAAGATTGTGAGTTCTAAGCCAGCCCAAGATAAATCTACCTATATCTACACACACACACACACACACACAATCTTGTCTCAATACATGTTGAAAAAAAATTCTTATTTCCCAGGACAGAGAGCCTAAAAATGTCACTTTGATATTAGAAGCATTCTAAATTAATAAGACTTATTAACAATGTCTAGTTTATTTGGTGGCCACTTTAGTAAGAAGGGGGACAAGCAAGGAGTTAAAACATGAGGCTAAAAGTAACCAGCACCAAATAATTTTTAAACCAGTCCTTTGGGGGCTGGATAGAGAATCCAGCAGATAAGAGCACTAGCTCCTCCTCTAGAGAACCGGGATTGGACTCCTAGACCCAAACGACCACTTGACACCATCTGTAACGCCAGTTCCAGGGGATCCAACACCCTCTCCTTGCCTTCTCAGACATCATACATACGGTACACAGACGTACAATCAGGCAAGACCAGACACATGTGATATGAGGGACATGGGGAAAAAAATCCAAGGACTTCGAGAAGTAGAAAAGTGGCCTGAAGATTCTGAGTTTGAGGTCAGCCTAGGCTCTAGATTAAGAGATTCTGTAGCAAGCAAAACAAACAAAAAAAACCAAACAGAAACTAACAACAAATCAACTCTACAGTTCTTTCCCACTCCATGTCAATACAAGCGTACAGCAGGTGGGCTACCTCTGAAGAGAAGGGCATTGTCTGTAAAATAGAATCATCTGAGGACTAAAGAGGTGAGCTCATGTGAAGCTCTGGGCAGCTGGTGTCACAACTGCTGACTCTTATCACTGTATTTGGGACCAACTTTGCTTTTTAAGGGGTGCAAATAATTCAGAGAACAAGTCATGATCAAGCTTGAGAAATTATTCAGACGATAAAGTCAGGTACTGAGGTAAAGAATCTTACAAAAATTATAACCAGAAAACCAAAAAGATTAGCATCAACAACATTTATTAAAAGTTATTCCCTCTCCAGAGACCTTATAAAAGCTTCCAATGAGCTGTTTATAGAGTCCATTTCTGTAATTATGATGGCTATACATTAAAATATTCACTACTGCTGGGCAGTGGTGGCACACACCTTTAATCCCAGGACAGGGTAGGCAAAGTCAGGCAAGTCGCTTAAGTTTGAGGTCAACCAAAACCCAAAACTTGTCCTCTAGGGTTTGGGGACATATTGGCAAAACACACACAAATTATAGTTAAAAATTTTAAAAACTTCAAGCCGGGCGTGGTGGCGCATGCCTTTAATTCCAGCACTCGGGAGGCAGAGGCAGGCGGATTTCTGAGTTCGAGGCCAGCCTGGTCTACAAAGTGAGTGCCAGGACAGCCAGGGCTACACAGAGAAACCCTGTCTCGAAAAAAAAAAAAAAAAAAAACCAAACAAACAAAACAAACAAACAAAAAAAATTTTTAAACTTCAATGTCACTCTCTTTATGTGACCTTCCACATGCACGCTATGGCACATGCACACATTATGACATAAATGTACACATACCCCCCCACAGTAAATGTAGTGATATTTTTCTCAAGTTTTTAATGTCACTGTAGTGTCATGATGAATCACGATGTTCTAAGCACAAGTGTAGCGATGCTGGAAACTCAGACATACAAAGAGAAGCCATAAAGTACTTCCCTGTAAGAAAACAGCCATAACGTTCAATAAGATATTTTGAGAGATAATAAACACAGCTTTTATTATATGATACACTATCATTTTTCTATTTAGTTATTGATATTCATCTTTTATTGTGCCTAAATCACAAACTAAGCTTTCCTTTAGTTTGTGTGTTTTATCAAAATACACAGTCTATCGCTTGAGGTTTCTGATACCCACTGGGAATCTTTGAAGGCACCTCCTGTGGACAACAGGGGACAACTACATATCGTTCTTCTAGTTGATGCATCCATCATACAGTACTTAATAAAGCTTTCCCCCCTCCTTTAAAAGATTGGTGTATTTTTATTCCATGTGCAGGAGTGTTTTGTTGGTGTATAATATGCATGGAGTACCCTCAGAGGTTAGGCAAGGGCCCTGGATCCACAGATGGTTTTGAGAGTGTGTGTGGTGCTGTGAGCCAAACCTGGGTCCTCTGACAGAGCAGCCAGTGCACCCAACAGTTAAGCAACTCTTCAGTCCCAGGCTCAAGGCTTTTTTTTTTTTTTTTAATGACATTATTTATCAACTGTTTATTTTAGGTTCTTTGTGATAGTCCAAAAGAAAAAATATTGACTCCATGCTGAAATATCTAGAAAGGGGTTTAATACACTCTGCATACCTGAGAGACAAATTGCTGTTATATACTTTATATTGCTCAAATATCATTCCCAATACAAAAGATTATGTATTCTCTTATCTCTGGCCACAACCAATTCCATTAGAAAGCAGGCAAGTTAGTAGAGAGCAGAAACACTTTCTATCCTCTTAATAAACAGGTTAGCTGGGGCAGTGATGGCGTACGCCGTAAGCCTTTAATCCCAGCACTTGGGAGGCAGAGGCAGGTGGATTTCTGAGTTCAAGGCCAGCCTGGTCTACAAAGTGAGTTCCAGGACAGCCAGAGCTATACAGAGAAATCCTGTCTCAAAAACAAACAAAAACCAAACAAACAAACAGGTTACAGCCTGAAAGTCATCTTCAAGGTACACTTCACCAAACTTCCACCTCTCCCAAGGCCGTCCTACGGAAAGTGCCTCTGGGTGTTCTGTTTCATTTGAAGTATGCTCTCACTACATAGCCCAGACTGGCCTTAAACTTGCGCTCCCCCTGCCCATCTCTGGAGTGCTGGGTTAGCTATCTTAAATCCCTTTTCCTTAGGCCTGACTCTTCTCCTTCTAGCTTTCAGTTTCCTCTTTCCTAACGCCAGTTCTCAAGAGGAGAAAGAGACACACCACATGTTCTTAAGATCACATGCTCTAGGGCTGGAGAGGTGGCTCAGCATCTCTTGTTGCTCCTACAGTAGACCAGAGTTTGATTCCCAGTACTCATATGGTAGCTAACAACCCTCGGCAAATCCCATTCTCAAGGCTTCTGACCTCCCTTTTCTGTCCTCTGCAGAGGACAGATGCAGGCAAAACGCCCATACACATCCAATAAAAATAATAAAACTTTTAAGAATATTATATATAGGAGAGCAAAAAATAATGAACTCAGTTGCAGAAAAGATGTGAATGATTTCAAATATGTAGTTCCATTCAGAACTTACTCAACCTTAAAATGGAGTAAATTACCCGCATCATGTTGGCAGCTGATGGCCCTTTCATGTCCTACTTGTAAGACTTCCAAATCCATAAACCAACAAAGTTCTTTTCTTTACCTACTATCTACCCTTGTGTGTGTTGTTATAACAATAGAAAAATAACCAATACCAGGTTGGGCATGATGGCATATGTCTTTAATCCTAGCATTTGGGAGGCAGACACAGACAGATCTTTCTAAGTTTGAGGGAAGTTCCCGGTCAACCAGGGCTACTCTCCCCTTGCGTTTTAAATATTTTAATTCCTTTACATTTTAATTATTGCTTCAGTCTCATTGTTTTTTTTCCTCTTCACTAACCCCAATACCTGCTTTAAATCCTCTTCCCTGGTGTTCTATGTTGTCATAGAATTCTCCCAGCTGTGATTTTCTTCCTTCCGTACATTTGAATGTTTTTCATTCTTAAAATTGCTATCATTCATTCTTTTGTCACCTTTGATGAAATCCACTAAAGTTTGCGTCCTTTGAAACTGAGCTAATAATATTGAGCGGAATTTTGTCCGCTGTGTTTTTCAGTGACTAGGCAGACATGGGTAGGCTGACATTTCAGTTCTTTTCAGTGAGAAATCCACCCCCCAGTAACTAATTAAATATAGCTATGAAAAGAAAGCCAATTAAAGTTAACTGCAACCATCCAAGAAAATGAAACTACCACTGAATTACAGTCTTCCCTTCAGACTATTTATAACAACAGCTCAAATATACAATAACAGACGTATCATACTGATTTAGTATTACTGAGAAAACTAAACCACCAAAACACAAACACATTGATAAAAACAGGAAGCAGAAAAAAATCTAAGGCAGGATTCATTCTGCTGACAGTTATGTAAGAAGCATGAATCTTTGTACTGTATTTTTAGCCAACACCCAGCCAAATATACTAAGAGCCCTCCTGAACATCTAAAGGAAAAGGGATGTATTGAATCTGCTTCGACATTTCTGTGGCCCCTTAAGTGAGAACTGTTTTTAACTCCTTACGTTTGCGCTCAGGTATAATGTCACTTTGGCTAAAGGAAAACTAATGACAGAATAGCTTCAAGTCTTACAAAAATGTATATAAAAATTATATAAAAACATTTCACTGAATATAAACACTGATTTCACATATATAGACACCGAGTTTATTTGGCTTCTCCTATGTTCATACAATTATACAACGTTCTGCAGAATGATTTAATTGTAAGATGTTAGACCTCACCACAAGGCAGACAGACAATATTAACATTAAGGACCATTCCATTCATTTTGCTTCTCTGCATGCTTTTTCACCTTCAGAGCGTTACAATGTTGGGGGAGAGGAGGGACAAGATCTAATATGATATATTGTAACTGACTCACAATACAGTAGTTCAGCAAATCCTAAGAACCTATTTTGTTAGAACCGCTTTCAGCAATAGCTTACTAGGGCCACTCTCATACTTGAATGAAATTGATACATATGCTCACTTCAGCTTTCTGAAATAGCCAAGAAAGTCTGTCTCAAGAAGCCTACATAGCCTTAAATTTTTTAGGGATTCTTATAACAGAGCTCATGAGTGAGGGCATAAACTATACAGAAATATTTGTATTTTCTGATTTAGACCCCCACTTTGCTGTAGACATTCAAGAGATTTCATAGCTTCAAAAATAGACTGAAAAACACTCTGGATCTCACAAATTTATCTAAAAACAATAATTATACCCAGGTTAGTCATTTATTAAAAACAAAGCATTCCTCCCACAGAAATTAAGGCTCATAAGGTTTATAGCTGTCTCCATTCTCTCTATATCCCTAGCATCAAAGCAAATGCTTGAAATTAACTGCTCCATGAAAACCACAGCTTGTCAGTCCATAACTCACTCTGTAGTAACAGAAAATTAGTGTCTCCTCACCAAAGCTACAGCTCTCCTACAACAATGGTGATACACAGGAGAACTAAAGCTTTGCTTTCTTTCCTCTTCCTCCTCCTCCTCTCCCCCTTCTCTTCTCCTCCTCTTCATCTTCTTCCTCCTCTTCCTCCTCTTCTTCCACCTCCTCCTTGGTTTTTTATTTTGTTTTTGTTGTTTTTGGTTTTTTGAGATTGAGTTCTCTATGTAGCCCTGACTATGCTGAACTCACTCTGTAGACCAGGCTGGCCTCGAACTCACAGAGATCCAATTGCCTTTGCCTCCCAAGTCCCAGGATTAAAGACATGTATGACCACCACTGGCTATAAAGGTTTTTCAATTTTTTTTTCAATATTTATTCTTTACAATTACAAGTTGTATCTGGTTTTCACCTATTTTACTAGCTGAGTTACAAAGTGACAAAATGCCCAAGCCTTTTATCAAAGTCTCAGCTTAATTTCAAAGTAAAAAAAATTCAGTATAACAATGGAAATAGCTTCATCCACCTAAAAGAGAAACAGTAGACCTTTTCTTAGTCTGTAAATCCAAAAAGCATCTGCCCTCAGGAAAAAATTAGACACAATATTGCAAAATCAAACTGTCATGACCTTTTAAAGTAAGGAACAAAAATCTATGCTTCCTACAAAAGGAAAAGATAAAGCTTCTAATTCATATTTAAGGTTCTGAAATGACACTGACGGTCTAAAGTTAAAGAAAATCAGTGGCTGAAGAAAAAAAAGAAAGAAATCACGACTATTCCTATTTCAAATCAAGATAAAAATATTCAGAGCGTGTTCACTTTCAGCTTCTACTTCCTGCTTAAAAATCTCTTTTCTCCCTAGAAATAATCAAAATAACCCTTTTGTGTCTTTTTAAAGTTTAATTTCCAATGTTCCTGCTACGCAGGAGTAATTTTTTTATGCGATTATTTTAGGAAAAGACTAAGTTCCATTCATAAGCTTCATCTAAACCTGAGAAGGGAAACGAGGTTTTTTTTTTCCCCCTCAACCTTAAAAAAAAAAAAGTTGATGAAAGAACAGCGTTGCCACGTCTCCCCCCTCCCCCACTCACGTAGTGGCTATTCCATCCCTCCAGAGTGCATTCCAAGGAAAAAGTCCAAGAGCCATGGCTCTCGAGTTAAGTCGAACCTGGCAGGTTCCTTTTAATTAAAAAAAAAAAAAAAATCATTTCCTAAAAGAGAACCCAGGAGCTTGTCTATCCCTTTCTGTGGAGGCTCTTCCCTATAAACCACGGTGCAATACCCCAAGAGTCCTCATTTTGGATGGTCAGCTGAAGATGTTAAGTCCGAAAGCCTGCCTTTGTACCAAATTCCCACTCTCTAGGAGAAACAACCTCGTATTTAACCGTACCATCCTTCCCCACACTGAACATCCATCTGGGGTCAATCACAAAATTCAGTTTAAAAGTCTCACACAACCATAGAAGGTTTGGCCAAAATGGACTGACTTGTTGACCCTGCAAGAGGAGGGGAGCGTGAAAGACGAAAAGGGAAAGGGGATCATCAGGGTGAGCTGAACCAGAGGAGGTGGGCAAGATTGGAAACCAGGAGGAAAGAAGGAGCAGAGGGAGAGAGAAATACAGAGACAGACGCGTGTGTCCTTAAGTGATTCACTGGGATGAAGAGGAAGGAAGAAGCCAGCTTCCCCAACTGTGAATGACAGCAACTTCTCAGCTAAACTCGGCGCCCCGGGCTATGTCTACTTGCTGAGACAACGCCGAGAAGCGCAACAGACAAGTTCAGTCCTAACTTCTGAGTAGGTCCCACTTCCCAGCTTTACTTTCCAAAAGTGAAAAGGAAAAAGAGAAGAAGAGCGATCGAAACGGAGAGACTCAGCCCCCGGCTGCAAGCGCTGCCTGCTTTCTCCACTGCCACATGCTAACCATCTGCGGCTCGGGCGGCCCAGACCCCCGCCCGTCCGCCCTCGCCTTCCCCCGGCTTAGTGGGGCGGACGAGGTACCGCTGCACAAGTCATCAGGGAGGCTGGCTGCCCGGGATGGAACATTCAAGAAGGTCCTAGTGCTGGGGCGGGGCGCAAGCCGCTGCTGCCGCTCCGGCCAGAGGCAGGACGGGGGTGGGGGGACGGCGAGGGAAGCTGGGAGAGCGCCGGGGCGGCCTGACTTCGGGGGTGCGGGGCCGGGTCCTCTCGGGGAGACCCGGGGGCGGCTGTGAGAAGGGCTGAGCCCCACTCCAGAGCGAAGGGACCCCGGCTGCCCGCGGGGACCCCGCATCCGTCTCCAAGATCGGAGGAGCGCCTCACCTGGATAGCGGGCCGGGAGGAAGGCGACAGCTCGGCTCGGGTCAGTCCTGTCGCCTGCAGTCCCCGCTAGCTAGCTCCCTGCCGCCCTCAGCCTGCTGGCAGTGCGACTGGGCAGTAGAGGGAGCCAGGCGTCCCTTTTATATTCCCCTGCCGCGCCGGCGCGCCGGAGAGGGGGCGGCCGCAGCCCTCGCTACGTGCGCTCTGTCACACCAGCTCCCGCGCCACTGCGCAGGCGCTTGCGGCGAGCCTCCCACCCACCCGGGAGTCGCCCAGGCCCGGGGTGTTCCAAGCCTAGGCTGGCCCACGCGAGGACGCAGTGCGCCTGCGCAGAGCTCCTGCCACGCCACCGTTCCCGTGGTTACCATGGGGCTTCCACCACCACCCCCGCCCGGGTTCCTGTAGGATTTAGCGCCTTCATTTCAGGGTCAGCGGCGGGTCTCAGAGCCATCGAAGCCATCAGGAAGGACAGTTGTGCAAAATTAGGAGAAGTTTATAAGAATTTAGGAAATAAAGTGGAGGTGTGGAGTGGGAAACAAGACGGTGTATCCGGGGTGACTGTCGGGGCTGGCTTGGCCCACAGGGGTTTTTGCTTTAATAAGCGTCTTTTTTACACTTTTGAACACGAGGATTTCGCTTAATCTCCCACCCGCATACTTTATGGGTGAATAATAGATGACAATTGAGTGTCATCTGAGGTTAAATCCTAACCCACTCTGTATAAAGTTAGATTTTAACTTCCCTGTATCTTGGGTGCTACATCTGCAAAGAAGGAATACAATATTATCTGTTCCCTAGGCCCTAGGCTTGCTGTGAGAAACAATGAGACAATGAATGAAAAAGCACTTACTTAGCACATGCCTAGGATTCAGGAAGAGCATGGAAACATATAATGGGGCTGGGGAGGGGGTGTACCAGGATGTTGGGTTTTGAGCATTTACCTAACATGGAAAAAAAAGGCCTTAGACTTTATTACCTAGCCTCAAACAAACCAGCACAGAAACAAGCATCAACAACAGTAAGTCTGGAGATGTGGCACACACAGCTAAGATTTCAGTTCCCAGCACCGTGCTGGGTGGTGGCTCACAACATCCTGAAACCCCAGGTCGGGCAGATCAACAACTCTGGGCTTCCAAGAACACCGGTATTTAACCACACAAGACACATACGTATAGTTAAAATGAATAAAATTAAATCTTTAAAAAAATACTACTGAGCACACTATATAAGGCACGAACTGTGTTTGAGTTTAGTCTTGATCTAAAAGAAGAGAACCTTAGTTACTGGCAATAAGGACAATGCCAGAGATAATTTACTTCCTGTCAGGGAAAGAAAGACTTTTCTAACATTTGTTACTCGTTTAAAACTGTAAAGTTTTCCTTGCTTGCTAAAGTATGGAACTGATTGGCACTTATCTGGGACAGAGAGACAAAGAGCTTCAGGCGTCTGAAAGCAATGGTTTCTAAAAGTGTGGCTCTGTGGGTCTAGTCAGGAGCAGTAGAGCCAAAAATGTTTTTGTAGGACGATTTCGATTCTTTTGCTATAATGACAACACAGTTGGATTTTCCAGAGACTTCTGCTCCTTTGTCATGGTTTAAGTGTGAGGCATATCCCAACCAGGCCACTAGTAAGAGAATTTACAGAAGAAAAACAAAAAAAGCAAAAAACCACACAGCCACCCCACTAATACTCTTAAGATGTTTTTATTAAAAATGTTTTTCTGCTAACTTGTAATATAGTTGTTTTAAAATGCACAAATAAAGCTATTTTATATATTTTTTTAACCTCTCACTACAGTAAATCCTGCCAGATATGACCCATATAAAAATCTCCTTTAATCCTTAATATGTTTTATGAGTCACGGACCAAAGGATGTCTCCAGACCTGAAGTCAGTGAAGCTTCAGTGTCAGGAATCAGAATTGCCAGCACCCCCTTCTAAGATCCTTGGAGGGGTCTTAGCAATATGTCTACATGACCATATGCTCTTATGAACTTTGTAAAAGTAAGACAGTGTTGCAGTTCTTGTTCACCCCCGGAACTCTCCCTCTGCCGTACTTCCTCTTGACTGAAGGTGTTGGAGTCGCTGGCAGGCATTTAAAATCTTTTGCTAAAATTGAACTGGGGTTACATTTGGTTTGAATTTAGTAAGATTTATTTTTGTAGCCTAGAGTCTCTTCTATCTGTGGTTAGGTTGTTGCCAGCTGTCCCAAGCATCCAAGAATACTCTTCCCACCCATTGAGTTGGCTCTCCCAAGATTATGAGAGTAAGGTGCAAGAGCAGACCTCAAACCTCTTAGTTATGTGAATGTGTGCTCATTCTAGAGTCTATAAATAAATAAATAAATAAATAAATAAATATGCAATGTGGAATGTGTAGCTACATAGACGAGTGCTTGGTAGCACATGTGCCACTCCACTGCCTGACTGTTTAGTTGGTTTTGTTTTGTTTGTTTTGTTTTTAGAAGCAGGGCCTCACACTGTATATAGGCTAAGATAGTGGGAAGTTACTATGTAGCCAGCCTCAAAATTGTGATAATCCTGCCTTCAGTTGAAATTGGCAAGTTCTTTTTCATTTTTCTTTTTCAGATCAACTTCTAAAAGGGGATCCAGCAGCTTCTCTACTCCTTTCTATGGGAGGGTCTGCCTTGTAATTAACAGTGCAAAAATCCAAGAGTCTTCATTCTGTACAGTGTGCTTACAATGTTAGGGCTGGGATTACAGGAATTGCCCCCAATCCAGGCTTGGTGTGTGCTATTTTAAAAATTTAACAAAAGGAAGTTCTCTTCTGTTAGAATTTAAAGAACTCTCCAACAAACAAGAGTGCCATCCATTTGAAGAAATCTTACATGCCCCAATTTTTTTAAGTCATTAGAGTGAACAAACTGTTGAGATGTCTCCAGATTTAATGGCAATCTTCAAAACATTTACGATGTCATAAAGAAGTTATAAGCAGGGGCTAGAGAAATGGTTCAAGAATTAAGAGCACTGGCTGCTCTTTCAAAGGACTCTGGTTTGACTCCCAGCTCCCACATGGAGGCTTAGGGGCATCTGTAGCTCCAGTCCCAGGGCATCCAGCACCTTCTTTTAGCCTCTAGAGACCCCAGGCACGAACATCAAGCAGACATTTATATTTTCTAAACTATCTCTATGAAAACTTACCAATTATTATCGTATTAAGAGACAAAGAATATCGAGGGTAAAATCTATAGGGAAAGAAAATCAATATAAATTTGTGCCAGGAAATTAATTTAAAAATCATATTTTGCCAGGTGTAGCAGGCTCACAATTTTGAGACACATAAGTTCAAGATCAACTGACAAAGGCCTCATGCTGTAGCCTAACGTGACAGATGGCATCTCGTGGTGGGACACAGAGAGAGAGGGTAAAATATGGGGAGGAGGGAGGGAGAAAGAAGGGGGAAGCAGGATGAAGGGGGAGAATTCTCTTAACACTTTTATATTGGGTTCTAAAACTCTAGTTCATGACTTTGGAGGGACAAAATGTATCCCAAATACAGCTCTGATGTTTGTTATTTTTGGAAAATATCTGTCTTTTGTTCACTCTGAGAAGATACTTCCTACTAAGTCTGTGGCTATCAGCCTGATTGTCCCTGTTCTGCTAGAATGAAAATGAGCATCATGGGAAAGATGGTAAACTGACATGAGCCCATCTGAGTGCTCAGACACTGAGCAATGCTGGACCAGCCTTACTGCAAACCTGCAAGAACTCCATTCCTCTTGCATTTAAAGAAGTTACCCAAAGTAGTTCACCAATCAACTATTTTGTGAAGAGAATGTTTCGTGAATCGTTATAACTATTCTTAGAAAAAGACTCTTCAGTCATGATGGTTGCAATAAGCAGAAGAGATTTTAAAGTAAATAGGCCAATGGCAACTCAGGTTAGTCAAGTCTCAGAAAAAAAGAGCCCACCAGTGACAAGCTTCCTGGTTTCTAAAGCCAGTCAAATAAAAAGTCTGTCTCGGCCCGTAGTCGGGCATCTTGCTTCTAAGATAGAGTCATGCTTCTAAGGTTATCTATCCACTCCTACTTTAGAAAGTTGGGTCAATCCCTGAACTTTACCTTCCTCAAAGTACTATAAAAGAATGGTGAACGTGGTGACCCGGGCCACTAATGTGCTATGGCAGTGGGCAGGCATTTATCCATTAAGTATTTGCCTTCTGATACAAGCTAGACTATGCTAAATGCTGGCTATGTGTCTCATCTGCGATGGGTCTTGGAGTCCTTCTAAGAAACCAACAGCACACAAGAGGAGGAAAAATACACATGTTTTAAAAAGTATTATTTTGTATGGTGTGTTAGCACATGCCTTTAATCCTAGTGCTTGAGAGGTAGAGGTGGAGAGAAGCTCTGAGAGTTTGAGGCCAACCTGGTCTATATAGCAAGCTCCAGGCCAGCCAGGGCTACGTAGTGAGATCCTGTCCAAAAAATAAAATAAAATAAAATAAAATAAATGAAAAAGAAACTACTTAGTTTTACTTTTTTACTTTAAATTGTGTGTATGTGCTTGTATGTATGTGTGTATGAGAGACAGACAGACAGACAGACACAGACACACAGAGTAGATATGGGCCACAAAGAAACTGCCTCAAGAAATGACATTTAAACCCAGGCCTAAGTGTATGAATGGGAACAGTCTCAAAGGGAGAACTATATGTGCATTGAGAATCTTGTGACAAGAAAACCTTGGAACACTTGAGGAATCAGAGAACTCCCGCACAGCTATAATAAAGAGAGAAGGAAGTCCTAGGAGAGATTAGAGAGGCTTAAAGGACCTATAAACATAGCTTTCAGTGCTGGAACAAGTATAATGAGAAGGCATTGAAGTCTTTCAGCAGCAAGTAGCATATTATTTACTTTTGACAGGAAAACACAAGAGGAAAGGTTTTCTGTGAGGATGTGTCACTGAGCCCATAGGGATTGTTATGAAATAGTGCAGCAGTGGGTGGGGTCCACACCAACATGTCACCCTGAGAAATCACACCATGAGACAGACCTGGTATAAGGGAGGTTTGTTTGGAGGAAGAGAGAGACAGACAGACAGAGAGAGAGAGAGAGAGAGAGAGAGAGAGAGAGAGAGAGAGAGAGAGAAGCAAGCAATCAATCCTTTTTGTAAGCCAGGCAACCTGCACCTGGCAGCGGCACAGGTAGTAACTGTAGCTGGTGGTGATGTAAGCTGTTGCTTGGTTCCTAAGAAGAGATTCTTGTGGAATCCTCTTTAAGACAACAGGGATAGATCCCGGGAGTGAGAGTGATGGAGCCTTTCTGTCTTCTCATGAAGTCAAGAGATGGGAAATGTTAGAGTTTAGCTGCAACCGGGAGAGAGCAGTCACGTCCTGGTACTGATGCTGATAGAAGTGGCCATGCTGCAATAGTGAACTCACCACATCCAGGGTGTAGCCTCAGGAGGAGCAGATGCCACCGTGGTGGCAATAACGACCCTAAAAAGCAGTCGCTTCCTAATAGCTAGAACCTGTGTGTCCAAGTATGTGCAAAAGAACTTTGCAACTCTGGTTAAACTGAGGGTCTTTGAGCTGGGAATGCTGGCCTAGATCACCCCTGGAGCTAATCTGAATATGGGGCTTCTCAAAAACCAAGGCCCTTCCTAGCCACAGTCAGAGATGGAGCAGGAAGGAAGGAGGCAAGGTCAGATGGATGCTCTATTCCTGACTCTGTTTGGGGGCATTTGTTTTACGATATTTGAGGCAGACTCTAAGTCTAGCCCATGCTGGTATGCAACTCATGCCAGTCAGTCCTCCCACCTCAGCTTCCCAAGTGCCAGGACTACAGGCAAGATCAATATACCTGACTCTGAATGTGGAAGGGAGCCATAGGCTCTAGAAGCTGGAAAGACAAGGAATTGTATTCTCCCCAAGTCTTGTTAAGGTAAATTTTTTATCTAATGAGACTTGGGCTAGAGATTTGGCATGCAGAGCCTCAAAAGAGTCAGTTTGTATCAAGATACAAGTTTGTGGTAATCTGACACTGTGGTGTATCTGTAGACAGACCACACCAGGCCAATACAGTTCCACATGGGAGGTTTATTGTGGAGGAAGAGGGCAAAAGTGGTGACGAAGATGAAGAGGAAAAAGAGGGTTTGCCTTTTATTTGGGTTGTGATGTAACTGCTCGAAGGTAAAGGTGGGAGGTGAGCCAAGTGGATTCTGGGAATGTATGGTGATTGCCATGACAACAGATGCACAGGTCCCGCTCACCTATGGGTGATGTCTCTGGGTTCAGAGGCAGTCTGCCAGCCAGTTCCTGCTACCAATACATACCACCAATAAGAAGCTGACATTGTCACTTTTTTTTTTTTTTTCGGTTTTTTGAGACAGAGTTTCTCCACGTAGCCCCGGCTGTCCTAGAACTCACTTTGTAGACCAGGCTGACCTCAAACTCAGAAATCTGTCTGCCTCTGCCTCCCACGTCCTGGGATCAAAGGCGTGCACCACCACTGCCTGGCACATTGTCACTTTTGTGACTGTGACTAAAACAAAGGTTGCAAATGTTCCTGAAAGTTGTAAGCGAGTTTCCTGTTATTCTCTCCTGGACGTGAATGTCACGACTAGGATTAACCTTATGTTCTAGATAAGTCTATGGGAGTTTATGGACCCCACAAATGAGGAAAAGGACCCACAGAAGAAAATCCTTCCATAAGTGGGACAGGAGGTTGAGACCTTTGATCTGAATGTTCAAATGTATATGATTCTGTGTATCCTCAAGCTGAGACACCAGGGCACGTTATGTAAGAATTGGGAACTGGCAGAGTAGTGGTATCAACAACCAACGTGAGGAAGTTAAAAAAGAGAGCCAAATTGTTGAGACACTAAAGGGCTGGCCTCTAAACAATCATATTCAGTTGGAAATGACAAAGGCTTCCCCAGGGATGACAGGTACTGTGACAGTTTCTCAATATGAAGCAGATTTCCACTCCACAATAGAAACTGATCTAAATGCTAAAATTCTGCCTAATCTACTCATACACAGTCTTACTTAAAATTAATCCAACCCGATCTAGTAAGTGGCATATTCCTGTAATCTCAGCTAGTTAGGAACCATCAAAGATAAGCTTCTAAAGGGGGCTGGGGGTGTAGTCAAGCACTTGCTTAGTCCAAGACACTTGAGTCCCTAGGCTCAATATCAAGTCACAAAGAAAAAAAAAATGAATAGGTGATTTGTTTTGTGTGTGTTTTAGTCAGTGTTCAGTTGCTGTGAAGAGGCACCAATGACCACAGTAACTCTTATAAAAGAAAGCATTCAGTTGGGACCAGCTTACAGTTTCAGAGGTTTTGTCCATTGTCATCACGGTGGGAAGCATGGCAGCGTGCACAGACTTGGTGCTAGAGAAGCAGCTGAGGGTTCTACATCTGAATCTGTAGGCAGAAGGAAGAGAGAGACTGTCTGCCTTAGGCTTTTGAAAACCTCAAAGCCCACCTCCCAGTGATGCCACGCCTCCTCCAACAAGGCCACACCTTCTAATCCTTTCAAATAGTTCCATTCCCTAAGCATTCAAATACATGAACCTACGGAAGCCATTCTCATTCCAACCACCACAGGATGTAAGTGCACAATTTGTATTTACTACATTCATGCTCTTGGTTGTCATCGCAAGGCCACCTCACTAAGGCCACCATTAGTGTTATTCATCAAATGTGTCTAGGGTTTTTCTCTTCCCAGCTACTTCTGCTCTTCCTAATTGTCTTTGAAATTAGCTGTGGCCAATTAATTTGCTTGTGTGTGACCTTAAGGCAGCACATCACTGAAAAGTCTCACTCAATGTGGGTGACAACTTCCCCATACCTGTGCTAATGGAATTCTCTCCTCAGCTAGCCTTCTACACTGTGTATAGGCTAGCACAGTGGTTCTCAACCTGTGGGTCAGGACCCTTTTACAGGAGTTGCCTAAGACCATCAGAAAGCGCAGATATTATGATTCAAAACAGTAGCAGTTATGAGGGGGCAATGAAAGTGATTTTATGGCTGGGGTCACCAAACATGAGGCACTGAATTAAAGGTCTGCAGCATTAGGAAGATTGAGAACCACCGGTTTAGCACATCCCACACACGTCTTAGCAGACTCACATACAACCAGGAGGGAGGCATGGAAAGGAGTGGCTGGACTCTCAGGTAAGGGTCTGATGACCCTTCCTATCCACTTCTTTGAGGAACATCGATAGGGCAGGCTCTAAAATTTGACTGGAAGTTGCTGCAGCTGCTCTGAAGATGACAATAATGGATGCTATGCTCAGAGAGCATTGTCCTACAACACCTGACTCAAACAAACACAACCAAGATGAAACTACCCATTCTGCCACTGAGCAAGTAAACAATAAACAAATCCTAGAAGACAACAGGCTCCACCATGACAGTCTTTATAAGGTATGCCACTTGAGTGAAAGATAAAATCATATGGAGATTGTACCAAGGCACTCAAGTTTGGGGTTGCTTATAACTGCAGCATCACCTTGCCTGATTTAAGTTGTGTGTAATTTCAAAAACCCACGATAGCTCTGGCTAAGCTCTAGATCAATATCCGCCATTCCACCTTGCCCAATGCCAAAAACAGCCGTCTCACCCTGGTTCCTGAGGCTGGCTTGCTAAGTCCCCCAAACCTGTCCTTTCTGTGAATGCCTGTAGCTAACGCTCGAGTTCCACAGACGACCACCCTGGTAGTTGGCTATACCGACCACCAAGGACTGCTCCACAGTTCTGCCCTCTCTCTTGCCCACCTAAATCATCTCAAATGGAAAACACCAGACAACCTTAATATTTAATACCAGCCCAGATTTGTATTGTTAAATCTCCAACCCCAATATGCCCATGCAAAGAACACCCAACTCAGTTATACTATGTATACGTTGCATGCCTAGATTGGGCAGATCTACCACTACACTGCTCTATCCCCTGCTATGACATCCCTTGCTACTTGCAGCTCCTCGGGGTTACAAGGTTCTACCCCATCTTCCACCTCCTCTTCTTCCATCTTCCTTTCTCTCCATCCCTCTGTCTCATTGTCTCTCTTACTTCTTCCTCTCTCACCTTCTCTAAAGCCCCACCTTTCCCTTCCACTGCCTCATCACAGGCTCTAGCCTTTATTTGACAAGTTAAAATGGAGAGAAGGTTTACATGAAATTACCTGAATACAAAGATCTGCTCCTCAGGAAACAAATTAGCATCAAAATACAAACAACAGGACAAGCCACAACAGATTTAAGGTTCCTATTTTCTATTTTTAGTTCTTGTGTATGAGTGCTTTGCCTGATGTGCATGTATATCACATGCATGCCTGGTGCTCACAGAGCCCCTGGAACTGGAGTTACACCATTGCAAACCATATAGGTGCTGGGAACTGATCCCAGGTCCTCTGTAAGAGCAGTCCTTGCTCTTAACCACTGAATCATCTCTCCAGTCCCACCTTGTTTGTCTTATCCTGCATACTGCACTAAGAAAGACAGATCATTTTAATTTACAAAACCCATTATAGGAATTCTATTCATCAATCTTATTTTGCACCCAGAATATAGACACTGCTTTGCCTGTGTAGTGTTTATTCCCTCTCCCACTATTAAAGCTTTCTAAACGGCGCAGTCTTTCTTATTTATTTATTTATTATTAGATATTTTCTTTATACACATTTCAAATGCTATCCCGAAAGTTCCCTATACCCTCCCTCTGCCCTGCTCCTCTACCCACCCACTCCTGCCTCTTGGCCCTGGCATTCCCCTGTACTAGGGCATATAAAGTTTGCAATACCAAGGGGCCTCTCTTCCCAGTGATGGCCGACTAGGCCATCTTCTGCCACATATGCAGCTAGAGATATGAGCTCTGGGGGTACTGGTTAGTTCATATTGTTGCTCCACCTGTAGGGTTGCAGACCCCTTCAGCTCCGTGGGTGCTTTCTCTAGCTTCTCCATTAGGGGCCCTATGTTCCATCTTATAGATGACTGTGAACATCCACTTCTGTGTTTGCCAACTGCCCAGTCTTTCAATCTGGTGTTAATACCACTTCTGATTTAAAATGTCAGAGAAGCAGAGCAGGTTGGCAAATGGCTGTTATTCCAGCACTTAGGAAGAAGAGTCAAGAAGACAGTTATTAAGTTTGATGCCAGATTTATACACATAGTGAGTTCTAGGCCAGGCAGGGCTACATAGTGAAGCTCTGTCTCAGAAAACCAAAATAAAGATAGAAGGGTTATGGAGAGAAATAATAACCTTGAAATAATAATAATAAATAATAAAGAATAATAATAAATAATAATAACCTAAGAAATAATAATTTGCTTTTAACCTTAAAATGGGGCCCTGTAGTTCTGATGGTAAGGTCCTGTTCCCCAGTTGGTTCTTGATCTGTCAGTAAAGAAACCATGGACCAATTACTGGGCAGAAGGAAGAGGTGGTACTTCTGGGTCCTGGGAGGCAAGTAGAGAGACAGACACAAGGGAGCAGAGGAGTTGCCACGCTTCTGATGGAGAAGAATTGAAAAGCCATGTGAGATCTCAAAACAAAGAGGCCACACAGGCCACGACTATAGGTGGGTGGAGGGGCGTTTAGCAGGGGCTAGACGGGACTAGCCACTAAAGTTTAGGTTGTGTGAGAGGTGCAGAGCTCAGAGTAACGGTAAGGGCATGTTTTTTTTCCAGGCAGGAGATAGTGGCACACATCAATTGTGTCAAGAAGGCAAGTTGAAAAGGAAAAACTGTGTGTGTGTGTGTGTGTGTGTGTTTTATCCATGTTTTCAAGGGAAGCTTGTTGGGGTTGGGTAGTGTGGCCCCTTCCCAAAGCATAGGTGGGGTAGCTCAAAGTTACACACAACAGGGCCAGGGTGCAATAACTAGTAAAACATTAGTTTTTGAGCATGTCAGACAGCTAAGGCCACATGGTAACTACATCCTCTTAATTCCAAGAAGAATTATAACACATGACTTAGACTTCAGAAGATGAACTGGAAGTCAGCAGAATTTTTAATGAACCCTTGACAGTCAAATGAAGGCAAGCATTTTTTATTTTTTATTTTTTTAGCTTTCTGACTGTCTAGTAGTATAGGACCATACTATTGTACCCAGCTCCTAGGACTCTATAATCAGTCATCAGATGAAATCTTAATCAGGGTTACTATTACTGTGATAAAACACCATGATCAAAGAAACTTTGGGAAGACAGGGTTTATTGGGTTACACTTCCACATCACATCACTGTTCATCATCAAAGAAAGTCAGGACAGGAACTTGTAGTGTGAAATAATAATAAATAAAAAATGCAATCCATGCTATCACTGGCAAGACACCAGTGGGCTTTGTTCTCATCTTGGCAGACTCTCTGACCCGAGGTTCTGAAATCTCTCCACCCAGCTCGATAAGTTCCCACTGGTGGGTCATTACCACGCCAGCCCCACGCTTCCAAATTCCCATGGCCTTTTGGGGTGTACTTCTTGCAAACCCACACTTTGCTGCCAAATCTTTCTCTCTGGAACCTAGTTGAGTCATCGTGTGAAGGAAAACAGCACACAAACTTAGTTCAGAATTAATAGATAACTCAATTGTTGGGTGCAGCAACTTGCATCCTAATTTTGTAAGCTATACTAAATATAACTCCTTCAGTGGCAGATCCATCAGGATCCTCAAACAGAACAGGGACCTGGAGGCAGGAGCTGATTTAGAGGCCATGGAGGGATGCTGCTTACTGGCTTATTTCAATATGGTTCTCTCAGCCTTCTTTCTTATAGAATGAAGGATCAGCAGCCCAGGGACAGCATCACCCATAATGCGTTGGGCCCTCTCCCATCAATCACTAATTTAAAAAATGCTCTACAGCCAGATCTGAGGAAGGTATTTTCTCAACTGAGGTTCCCTCCTTTCAGCTAAGTCATAAAACTAGCCAGCACCCATGGTATCATATTGATTAATTTTGAAGATAAGGTTTTGCTCTATAGAATAAGCTAGACTTGAACTTTCAGCAATCCTATTGCTAGCTCCAGAGTGCAGGGAAACAGGTATGCACTACACTCCCCAGCTGCAAATGCAACAGACTCCAAAAGGAGGGTACCTGTCTCCCCAACAGGGAAATAGTGTTGTCAGGAGCATAATTGCCTTCTACAAAGTAGTCGTTAACATGATGAAATCTATCTTAATGACTTATAGATTCAGCAAGTATTTGAGCACATACACTGTGCTAGGACTTGGATCAGTGTTATAAACATGGCAGTGGTTATGTCATAGGTATGTATGGTATGTGGTGTATAACTACTGTGCTAACCTCACAGGTCTCATTTCTCCTCTTCCATCAGGTTCGGTGGCAATGCAGCTAGCATCTTTTGAACATACGAAATCATGGGTATTAGGTATCCAAGTGTTGTAATTAGCAGGTGGAGATCTAACTGCTATGCTGTGGAGTGTACAAAATGCTTGGCATTTAACATTTTGGTGAAACCCAGTTACATTTGAGAAGAATGATCCTGTTCAGAAACAGACTCTGACTTGGCTGTCTGAAAGATTTGTAGAGCTTGGCAGCTCCACACATTCTTCCACCCAAATGAACTTATCAAGAGTTCAAACTCACCCGGCAAGAATGCCAGAAATCTCAGTTCTCTATCCAGTGAAGTGAAACGGAGTTTCAGAGAGGAAGGAGGCTCTGGGACTGAGATTCAGTGGGCTGGATGCCTGGTTGGCCACTGAGCATGTAGAGGAATCCCTTCATTAACCTCTCCTTTGCTGAATTGCCTTCCTTCCTCCAATGGTTGCAATAGTGTGCCTTGTCCTAATAAGATCCCGCAATTCACATTTTGACCTTGGAATATGTTAAATGCTCATTGTGGTCCTGACTTCCAGCTGAGTATCACTTTAATCTTGGTATCTGTTTAGCATTACTTCCTGTTTGGAGAGATAGTGTTGGGAGTGTATAACATTGCAGTCTGCTGTTAAGTGGGAATATGGGGGAGGGATAAGATGAGCAAGGCCTTGATTCATATTCAGGCTGCCTTCAAGCTCTCCCAGTCCTTCCTCTGCCTCAAAAGAGATAGGGTCACAGGTGTTTACCACCAAATTTGTTCCTGCAGTTTGCTTTAGAAGAGAAACATAGGAGCCTCCACGTTTTACATTGTCATTGTCAAATGGACAGGGCTCTTTGCCAAAGGCCTAAAGTTGTCTGGCCCTCAAGTAAACCACTTCCTCCTCCCGTCTGCTAAGGGCTACTCCTTGTTCTACATAACATAAAACAAT
Source organism: Mus musculus (assembly GCF_000001635.26). Classification (NCBI taxonomy): domain Eukaryota; kingdom Metazoa; phylum Chordata; class Mammalia; order Rodentia; family Muridae; genus Mus; species Mus musculus. Next base: position 59,310,249 of record NC_000076.6, on the reverse strand, counting down.
ATTCAGCAGTCTGCTTAAGGCTTAGAGAATAAGCTTCCAATTTTCCAGTGTGTGGCAGTGTTTATGTTTTTGTTTGAAGCAGGGTCTCAGGTAACTTAGACTGCCTTGCAGTTTCTGTAGATGACCTTGAACTTCTGATCTTCCAGCCACTTCCTTCACAGTGCTGAGATTAGAGGTGTGGGCCACCATGTCTAATTTATGCACTTCTAGGGATAGACCCCAAAAGCCTCCTCTCCTGCACGCTAAGTAAACATTCTACCAACTAAGCTACACCCCTGGCCTTCTATGCCTTTCTCCCTGATGTCCCTTCTTGAAATGTATCAAAGACTGATTAAGTAAGCTGTGATCTCCCATACTTAATGCTCACCCCCTTTACTTGTCTGCATACGCAACACAAACATGCACAAACGCTGTAGCCTTTCATGGCAGAAACAGTTATCCACCAATGGATCTCCAGCTCTAACATGATGCTTGGCATGTGATAGGCTTCAACAAGTATCTGTTGGCTCAATGAATGGTTGTATCTTTAAATACACAATTGTCTTTATTTTATTTTATTTTTTATTTTTTATATGTATTTATTTATGTTATGTATATGAGTATACTGTCACTCTCTTCAGACATACCAGGAAAGGGCATCAGATCCCATTACAGATGGTTGTGAGTCACCATGTGGTTACTGGGAATTGAACTGAAGACCTCTGGAAGAGCAGTCAGTGCTCTTAACTGCTGAGCCATCTCTCCAGCCCGACTGTTTTTCTTTAACTACCAAAAGACTAGGCTGGAATTCACTGACTTGACAATTCAGTGGTAGCACACACCTTTTATCCCAGCACTCTGGAGGCAATGGCAGGTGGATCTCTGAGTTTGAGGCCAGCCTGGTCTGCAGAGTGAGTTCCAGGACGGCCAGAGCTACACAGAGAAACCCTGCCTTGAAAACAAACAAACAAACAAACAAACAAAAACAAAAGCCCAAACACAGCGATGTGCTGTAACAGAGTGGAGACTGCCATTCCACAGTGCCCTCTTGTGGTGCCTGTTGTGCCATGGTGGCATGGCCAAATGTCTTCACTCACACTTCTATCTAACACTTCATCATCAAAAGCAGTTGTTGCAGGAATTCAAACAGGGCAGCAACTTATAGGCATAAGCTGATACAGAGGCCATGGAGGAGTGCTGTTTACTGTCTTGTTCCTCAAGGCTTTCTCAGTCTGCTTTATTATAGCACCCTGGACCACCAGACCAAGGGTGGCACAAAACACAACAGGCTGGGCTATCCCTACAGGCTTGCCTACAGTCTAATCTTACAGAGGCATTTTCTCTATTGAGGATCCTTCCTTCAGATGACTGTAGCCTGTATCAAGTTGACATAAAACTAGCTAACACAGGCACACAATTCACACAAGAGCCATGTCACAACATTATGTGTACTGGGTGGTTTTGTGTCAACCTGACACAAGCTAAAGTGTCAAGGAAATCTCAGTTAAGAAAATATCTCCTGGGCTGGTGAGATGGCTCAGTGGGTAAGAACACCCGACTGCTCTTCCGGAGGTCCAGAGTTCAAATCCCAGCAACCACATGGTGGCTCACAACCATCCATAACGAGATCTGACTCCCTCTTCTGGTGTAGACAGCTACAATGTACTTACATATAATAATAAATAAATCTTAAAAAAAAAAGAAAATATTTCCCTAAGAGCAACCTGTAGGCCAAGGTTATGGCTTGAATATGCTTGGCCCAGGGAGTGGCACTATTTGGAGGTGTGGATTTATTGTAGTAGGTGTGTCCTTGTTGGTGTAGGTGTGTCACTGTGGGTGTGGGTTTTAAGACCCTCATCCTAGTTTCCTGGAAGTCAATCTTCTAGTAGCCTTCAGATAAAGTTGTAGAACTCTCAGCTCCTCCTGCACCATGCTACCTAGATGCTGCCATTCTTCTGCCTTAATGATGATCCTCCAAACCAGTTAAATGTTGTTCTTTAAATGTTGACTTGCCTTGGTCATGGTGTCTCTTCACAGCAGTAAAACCCTAACTAAGACAGACATTTTCTTAATTAGTGATTAATGGCTCAGTCAATTGTGGGTGGTGCCATCTTTGGGCTAGTGGTCCTGGTTCTATAAGAAAGCAGGCTGAGCAAGCCAGTAAGCAGCACCCCTCCATGGCCTCTGCATCAGATCCTATTTCCAGGTTCCAGCCCTGCTTGAGTTCTTGTCTTGACTTCTTCCAATGATGGACAGTGATACAGAAGTGTAAGCCGAATAAACCTCTTCCCCAACTTGCTTTTTGATCATGGTGTTTTGTCGCAGCAATAGAAACCCTAAGACCCCATGCAGCAGATGCATTGGCACACAAGATCATGTGTGAGCCCTGAAGCAGTGCCATGCCTCATTCATATGAGCATGCATGTTCACAAACTAGCCTTGTACTACTCAGACAACAGGGCATTCCATGGTGGTATGGCATGCTGCATGTTTGCATGTAGAGCATGCCAGGCACAATGGTGCAGAAGCAGGGGCATGTGTATTCACATATGAGCCACTGTAGACGCCCGACTCGCAAGCAAGAAGGATGCCACAACAGGATTCTTCTGCACACGTTTATTGGGAGAGCTTGATTGTGAAGGCGAAAGACCCCCGAGCCCGAAAACCAGTGCTGCTTTCGATTGGTTATGCTTTCAGTACCTCATTTACATGCCTCGGGCCAGGCAATGACTCGGTAAAAACTCTACTGCACATGTGCACATTGGTTGTTTACCCGAACTTAGGGGTGGTGGCTAGCGGTAGCCAACGCCATCTTGTAACGGCGTATGTGGCTTCCCACATCTCCCCCTTTTAATTTTAATAAAATGATGCTGGACTAGGCCTGTGCATTTATGTCTATCCGTTGTGGCTCCTGTTTTAGGTTGTTCCTCTAGTGTCACAGCCTTATCCGTCATAGGGTAACCCTATCGCCACCAGGCCCCTTGTCTTAGGTTGATCTGTGCACGAGGAAAGTTGCTCATCTTTGGATACCGAGGTGCTGTGTGACAGCAACTGCTAAATGACCTAGGGTGAACTCTACAAAAGAGGCCAGCCAAGTTTTAAGGGAATGAATTTGCGGGTAAAATCATGATCACCCTACCGCGTGCGATGAGGAAACCTCAGCAGTGTGCAAGGGCTGATCAATGATCGTTGAGTCGCTCTCATCCCAGTGCAATGGATCCATAAATCCGTGCGGTGCAAGAGCAGAGAACCCAGACGCCGACTAATTCTTGATAACCAAACTTCAGGGGAGGCGCTGTTTTCAATGGCTAAAAGTGCTTGAGTTATCACGTTTTTGTTGGGTTCTGAATTTGCAAACCAACCAAAGCATGAACACCAGTCCACAGCATATGGCAGCACAAAACAAAATCAATCCCACCCATTCCTTAAAGTAAGAAAATGCAAAGGTAAGCCAAGAGGTAAAGTCTCCGAGGGTCACTGGTTCCACTCTGGTTCCATTAAAGTTCAGGATCTGTATCTGCAGCCTCGTCTGCAACCTTTCCAGCTCCTGCGACCAGTTCCCCTTCAGATAATTCGATAAATCTGTACTTTTAATAAAAGAATCATTAATATACCTAATGGGAGTAATGCACACATGCAGGGTTGATGTCACACAACTCATTTGTATGACATCCATCATCTGTTCCATGTTATGTTGTAAAACATCCACTCTTTGATTCACTAACATTAACCCTGAGGCGATATGAGAATCCACCCTTTGCAGGGTAAGCAATGCCTCAGACGTTTTTTTCTGCTACCTGATTTATGGTGTCAGCAGTATTAACTTGATTGGCCATAGCAATTCCTGTGGTAACTGCTGACGCTGTGGACACCACAATGGCAGTAACAATGGCAGCTGTGATTCCAAAACCTCTCTTTTGCCAAATAAGACTCATGATTGGGAACTTCTCTGGATCTGCCTCAACAGGCACAGGGACAAAGGTTGGTAGATGTACCACTAAGGCTAAGAAATTTGTTCCATTCCAGCATTGTGTCAAAAAACAAGTGACATTTGTACAATCTAACCATTCTGTATTATTTTGAAATTCAGCCAATATAAAGAAAAATGGAGGATTGACACAGACTTCTACTGGAGAAGTAGTCATATTTCTGATAACTCTATTAGATGTCACATTATCTAAATGAGCAGAGATATTGGAACATGTGGCAGAAACATTCAATATCTCATGAAAGGTTCCAGTCAGCAATGCAAAGGCTGACAGACTGGTACTAGCACCTGCCTCATTACTTAAAATCCATTAGTAATATGGCCAAATATTTTCTTTTCCTGTAGCATCTCCTTTATCATTCATTATGGCGAAATCCAATTGAGGTGACAAAACAAAACCCTGTGCTATTTCTTTTCAGGAAAAATTTTTGATTGACAAGGTGAAAAAACTATAGGAAATGCAAGGTCCGGATGGCACCAAGGCACGCTGCGTATAGCAGTAGCATTGCCAACAGGTCATCGTGATCTTTTGGGAATAGTCACATTTCCTTTTATCATAATGGTGGTGATGTTTATAGGTGAAGTTACATTATTTCCAACATCACTTGAGCCTGATTGTGCTCCTTGAACAACTTGCATTAAAGCATTAATTAACACTCCAGAACTCACTTTACTTTGGTTAATGGGATCTGCCCAATTAGAGATAATCTTTTTCTTTAAAAACATGCAGGGTGTAAAAGGTTTATCCACATTATGCACAAAGCATGGTGTATAATTTAAATGAAAACTCACACTATTATACACCCGTGGCTCTTGAGGAGTTTGTCGTGCACAAGGCTCATCCAAAAAACATTCAGTTGCAAAAAACAAAGGCAAGGTAGAAGAATTGGAATGTACCAGTAAGGGTACTGGCCATGATCTCACTATGGCCCACAAAGGTATACTTATCCCTGTCTCAATCATCAGGAGTAAGAATAACAGGATCATCTTGGGATTCATCTTGATCTTTCACAGTTCTTGTCAGTCGTGTCAGAACCCAAAGTGGATTATCTTCACCCTGTGGAAAAACACAAATAGCTCCCCTGGATCTGATTAATATGGGATCCGGGACATACCATTTGTTATCAAGGACATTTTTCCATTTGACCATTTCATTGGGTGGTTGAGGCCATTGTCCGTGCCTTTCAGCTGGTGATCTCCCAGCATCATCCAATTTTTAAAAATTAAGAGTAAATATTGTAAATCTTTGGCGTCATAGCCATAGCCTCTATTTCCCCTTTTTGTTTTTGCAAATATTGTTTCAAAGTATGATGGGCTCTTTCAATGATGCCTTGGCCCTGTGGGTTATAGGGCAACCCAGTAACATGTTTCACTTGCATTTGTTTGCAAAATTGACTAAATTTAGAAGAGGTATATGCAGGACCATTATCTGTCTTTAGCAGCAGGGGCTTGCCCCATGCAGCCCAAGCCTTTAAGCAGTGGGATATGACATGAACTGCCTTTTCCCCTGTCAAGGGAGAGGCATGTAGGACACCAGAACTGGTATCAATGGACACATGTACATATTGTAATTTACCAAAAGCTGGGATATGCATGACGTCCATCTGCCAAACATCTAGGGGTCGCAATCCGTGAGGATTAACGCCCACAGAAGGTGCATTAATAAATTCTACACATTTACCACACTGTAGGACAATATCTCGAGCTTCTGTTCATGTGAGCTTAAACTTCTGTCACAATGTAGAAGCAGGGACATGATAAAGTTGATGAAAATTCTTAGCACCTTCTATAGAACTTTGTGATAGCAAAACCATATCTCTGGTGGCTGAATCAGCAATTGCATTTCCCTTAACCATAGGTCCAGGTAATGATGTATGTGCTCTAATATGTTGAATATAAAAGGGGTGTTCACGCATCAAAACACAATCTTGTATTTTCATCAAAATTTCAGATACTGGACTAGACTGCTTAAAATTTCCAGCAGTCTCTAAAGTTAATAAAGCATTAACCACATAAAAACAATCAGATATAATATTTATGGGCATAAGGAATCTTTTAAAAACTTCTAAAACCACCAAACATTCCACCAATTGAGGGGCTCCTGGTGTAAATTGCAACCGTACACCCTTTTCATTAATCACATAACTTCCAATCCTGTTTTGGATCTAACTGTATAAATATCAATGGCTCCCTTTATAGGGGTATTAGCCGTCACCTTTGGAAATATCACTGGATGCAATAACATACAATGTAATAAAGGATGTTTAGGATAATGATTATCAATTAAACCAGAATAAGTGCATCTAAGAATGGCCCATTCATCTATAGTAGCACACAATATTTGCATTTGTGTGGCAGTATATGGAATAATTATGCTATCAGGCATTTTTCCAAAGTGAGTAATTGAACTTTTTATACCTTTATGGGCCATATTTGTCACCATGGTGGGATAATGCTCTATAGTCTTATTAGGGGATATATGTGGATGTATCCATTAATTGATTGTTTGTCCATTGACCCTGGCCTGTAAGCATTTCAAAGCTCCATGCTGGTTGCCCTGCAGCAGCATTAGCACGGGCCTGACTCAAACACAGATCATGCCATATAGACTTCCAGTCTAGATACTGTCCCATAGTAAGACATGCCTTTACCACACTCATCCAATCAAAAGGAGTCATGGCATGGTGAGCCAGTCTATCAATTTGGGACTGAGTAAAAGAGGCATTGACTCTATAGGTCCTTCCTGACTCTGCAAAATCTTTCAATTTTTTATGCGATATTGGCTCACAATATCGCTGTTGAACTTGATCCTGAAAAACAGGAAAAGCCTGACATATTTTACGCAACCCTCTAGGAGTGCAAAAAGAGTGGCCATTGCCAATTGTTTTCTTTTCTGTATAAGGCAGAGGTGGTGGGGGAGTACTGAGACTCCTCCCTATTGGACCATATCTTTCTGCCTCATACTCTGCAGCAGCCTCCTCCAAATCTTCCTCCTCCCCTGCTGATAAGTCCAAGTCCTCTGAGCTAGATAATTCTAATAACTCAAAGTCCTCGAGAGGAGGGTAAATTGACTTAATTTTTTGATCTTCTCTCTTTACATTGTCTTTTGAATCTTTATATTTTGGTTTCTTTTCCTTTTCTCTTTTTATATCTCTTCCTTTTCTTATTTTTCTGCGCGCTCCTTCCTTTTCATTTCTCTCTGTTTCTGACATGCTTTTCTGGTGCTCCTGCAAAACACGCTGCCCTTCTTTAACAGCTGGTTCACATTTCTTGTCCTGGATACAAGCCTTAATTAACTTCCATAACGGTCTCCTTCCTGCTTTCACTTTCCCTTCAGCTTCCTCTCTCGCTATATCTCTCCCTAACTTTTCCCAACTAGGTAGCGTCAGCGACCCAGTGGGGGCAAGCCAAGGAGCGAGTCTGTCTATCTCCTTTAAGAACCCTCTCACTGTACTTTCAGAAATCTTTAAACCTCGTTCTTTGAGCAAGGCTTGCACTGGCCCTACTAACAGCGTAGACTGGCCTGTACCCATGATCGTTCTGGACTAAAGAGTTTTTGAGACACTCACTTATCTACGTGAAATTCTTAGTCCCAAGATCGACTCACGAGTTTATCTACACTCGCTCTATGACCTTATGTATCTGCCAAGCTATTCCCAGCAGATACACTCGTGTCCAGGGCGATGACAATTAAGGCAATAGCATAATATCAAGGCAAGAAAGAAAGCAAGCAACACAACCCCAGCGACAATTACTGGATCTATTCCATAGGAAAGCATATCTCTCAGAGACTTACATTAATTTCTTTTTACTTACTGGTACTGCCGTTCCCCAGCTGAAGAGTTCTGAATCCACGAGGTCGAATTCTTCTCAACAGCCTTTATTGCAGGAACACTTCATTGATTTCTCTTTCCCCGTGATGCAGTTCTGCATCCTCCCTGTAACAGGGGGTCTTCGCTAGTGCCTGAAGATGTTTTGTTTTCCTGGGTTTCGGCACCACTCATAGACGCCTGACTCGCCAGAAAGAAGGACGCCACAACAGGATTCTTCTGCACACGTTTATTGGGAGAGCTTGATTGCGAAGGCAAAAGACCCCGAGCCCAAAAACCAGTGCTGCTTATATAGGCCTAGGACAGGCATGCTTATATAGGCCGATTGGTTATGCTTTCAGTACCTCATTTACATGCCTCAGGCCAGGCAGTGACTCGGCAAAAACTCTACTGCACATGTGCACATTGGTTGTTTACCTGAACTTATGGGTGGTGGCTAGCGGTAGCCAGCACCATCTTGTAATGGCATATGTGGCTTCCCACAAGCCATAACACAGTACTGTGTCATAGTGACATATGGCACATGTGTTCACTCATGTGCTATGCTTTGGTGCTGTGCTATGACAGTGTGGGTATGCACATTCACATGCAAGCTGTGCTTGGTGCCATGATGTAGCAGCATGAGCATACAGATTTACACTCACCCTGTTTGTTATGCAGCAGCATACAGAGGCAGTGTGAGGCACATGTGGTCACATGCAAGAAGTCCTACAGCATCATGCCATGGTGGCATTGTTACACATGACCACATACAAACTCTACCAAGGCAACGTTCCTCAGTGACAAGGTATCTGTGTTCACACACAAGTCCTCCTACAATGTCATATATGTGTGTTCATGTGCAAGCCGTGCCATTGGTGGTGTTGACATGCATGTTCACAAGTGAGCTCCTCTGTAATACAGTGCTATAGCAGCATTGTCCTGCTTGATCACATGCCATGGCACCATGTCTTGGTGGCATTTGCATGCTCGATCAAATTCGAGTTGAGCTGTGGAACCATGTAGTAGCAATGTGGGCATGCATGTTCTCATGCATGATATTCCAGGGAATCTTGTAACAGCAGTGCAGGCGCACATGTGTTCCCACCACTATAGCATGGAGTCATGCTGTGCTTAGGGTGTGAACATGGATGTCTAAGCATCTGTGGTAAGATGCCATAGAACATCTTGGATGTGATCACATGTGCCCCTGTCACTGTGGCATGGTGCCTCAGCACGTCAGAGCATTATGACTAGCATGTGAAAATAAGTGCACATGCTACTGCAGCAGAAATCCTCACATAGCTGTGTGTGAGCTCACATGTGAGCATTCATAGTTTACACATGAATATGCTTATCTCCACTTCCACAGCTTGATACCATGAAGTGACATGTAAACATGTGTGTTCATACCACTACAACATGGTACTGTGGCATGGCTAATTGTGTGACATTATTCCATAATGTCATGGCTCACATATGAACATGCGTGCTCATGCCTTCATGGCATAGTACCATGGCAAGACTCATGTGTGAACATTCATTCTCTATGCCACCATGGCAGCTGCTGGGTCGCATACTAAGTGTGATCATGTAAGCACACACCACCATGGCATGGTACATTAGCAGGCTGTGCATGTGAATATGAATACTGACACTGCTGTGGCATAATGTTATGGCATAGTTCATGGGTGAATGCATGTGCCCACACTGCTGCAGCACTCCCATCATGGCACACCCCATGTATAAGGATGTGGCATGGTGACCTGGAGTGGCTCATGTGTGACCATGCATGCTCATACCACTTTAGCATGGCACCACAGCATATAACATACATGAGTACACATGTCACCACTACCACGCACATCTCCACGGCATACTTCATGTGTGAACATATTTGTCCCCTGCCATTACAGCAAGTTGCGACAGCATGATTTGTATGAGAACATGGCACATGGTCATGCCATGTCTCACATATGAAAAAGTATGCCCATTCCTTTAAAGCATAGAACCTTGGAATGACTGTGTCATGGGTCAGTGTTTGAATATACATGCCTAAGCCACCATGGCATGGAGCCATGGCACCCATCATTTTTGAGCAGGCTTGTTCCAGCTTCTGGGTGTCACAGAATAGCTCATGTATAATTACATGTGTCCTCAGACACAGTATGGTGCCTCATAATAATCCATGTGTGATCTTATGTGCCAATGACACTGTGGTACAGTAGCAAACACGTGTGTTAACATATATGCCCACACTGGTGGAAAATATTAAATGGTGCCATACTGTTGTGGAAAATATTAAAAAAGAACAGCAAATTCCTGTGCCGCACTGGGCACTAGCAGGCCACTAGCAGGCCACTAGCAGGCCACGTGGCTCCAGCTGGATGTTTTCATCTTAGCAGACTCTCTGGCCTGATGGTCTCACCGACCAGTTCTTATCTCATGGAGACTCCATGACTCAGAACTCCAAAATCCCCAGCTCGCTAAGTTCCCACTGGTGGGTCGTTACCATGCCAGCCCCATGCTTCAACCCCCCCCCCCCCCCCCCCCCCCCGCATAGCCTTTGTGGTGCACATCTGGCAAACCCAGGCTTTGCTGCCATACCTTTCTCTCTGGAACCCAATCGAGCCACCACGTAAAGAAAAACACCACACAAATTCAGTTCAGAAAAAATGGTAACTCACTCTCTGGGAGCAATAACTAGAATCCTAATCTTGTAAGCCATAGTGGATTCGCTATAAGCCAGGAGACACTAGTAGCTCCATCTTGACTTCACGCTATTCCCATCCCAAAAGGCCCTCTCTCTCTCCTGTTTCCTCTCTTCCCCTATTCAACCCAGAAGTCCCTCCTACTCTCCCAGTGATTGGCTCCTTTATTCATTAGGGGATGGTGTCTTAGTCAGGGTTTCTATTCCTGCACAAACATCATGACCAAGAAGCAAGTTGGGGAGGAAAGGGTTAATTCAGCTTACACTTCCACATTGCTGTTCATCACTAAAGGAAGTCAGGACTGGAACTCAAGCAGGGCAGGAAGCAGGAACTGATGCAGAGGCCATGGAGGATGCTATTTACTGGCTTGCTCAGCTTGATCTCTTATAGAACTGAAGACTACCAGCCCAGGGATGGCACCACCCACAAGGGGCCCTTCCCCTTGATCACTAATTGAGAAAATGCCTTGCAGCTGGATCTCATGGAGGCATTTCCCCAACTGAAGCTCCTTTCTCTGTGATAACTCCAGCTTGTGTCAAGTTGACACAAAACCAGCCAGTACAGATGGTTTACAAGAAGTCACCTGAGTACCTGATTCATTCCTTGTCCTCAACCCCTCCCAGAAGAGCAGAATTAACATTATAATACAAATAGTATCAGGCCCATCCGCAACACATCACAACATCACAACACAGCTCATGTGTTAACACACACATGCCCATAATACTATGTTATGGCACTGTACCAGGGCTCACATGTGAACACGTGACATGGTGTCACAGTATGGCTCACATCTGAACATGTATGCCCATGATGCTTTCACATGGTGCTGTGGCACAGCTAATGTATGAACGTACATGTCACTGCTACTGCAGTTTGCACCACAACATGCTTTGCATGTAGACACACATTCCCACATCTGTGGCATGACATTATGGCACAGTTATTTATGAATATGTGTGCCCACACTGCCATGACACTGCACCATGGCATGACTATTGTGTGAACATGCATGCATGGCCATATAGCATGGTACTGTTGCATGGCTCAGGAGTAGACACATGTGACTATGCCCTTGAATCATGGGTACCTAGGCCCAGCTCACATGTGTGCTCATGACACTTTTGCATGACACTGCAGTATAGCTCATGTATGAACACACGTGTCACTTCTGCTGAAGCAAAATGCCTGCCACAGCACACTTAGCATGTAAACATATGACCATACCACCACAGCATAGCACCACAGCATGGCTAATATGTGAACTCGTATGCTCACATATGAGCTGTGACACAGTGCCATGTAAGGGTGCCAGGCCATGGTGCTGTGAGCGTGTGTCATGGCATCACAGCATGTCTTGTATGCGAACATGTTAGTTAATGCCACTGCAGCCTGGTGTCCTGGCACAATTCATTTGTAGTCATGTGTGCCCATGAAGCCTTGGCATAGCTCTCCTGTGAACATGCACTGGCTGGCACAGTGCTATGGAATGGGTCAGATATGATCACACATACCCTCACTGACACAGTATAACTCCTCAGCACTGTGCAATTACATGTCTAGAGTGTGGAAATGTGTGCTCATGATATTGCAACAAGACACCCACAGTACTACTCAGGTGTGGACATGTTTGTACCCAATGTCATGGCATGATACAATGGAAAAGTTCACATGTGAACAGCATAGCTTGTGTGGATATGATCACATGTGTCCTTGCAACTGGGGCATGATTCCTCAGCATAGCTCATATGTGATCATTTTTGCTAATGCTTCCATGACACACCAACACAGCATGGCATTGTGGCATGTCTCACTTTGAGCATGTATAACCATGCTTTTATAGCAGAGTGTCATGGTAGAGATTGTATGTGAGCACATGCTCTAATGCTACTGAGGCACAGCACCGCTGCATGGCTCATGTGTAAACACATGTGCTCATCCTGTGGCAGCATGGCATAGTAGCATAGCTCATATGTAATCATGTGTGCCCATGCTACTGTGGTATGGCACTGTATTATAGGTCACATGTGAACACATATGACACACTTAAACTGCATGGTACCTTGGCATGGCTCATGTGCAATCATGTGTGCCCATGCCACTGAGGCACAGCACAGCTTGTTGTGAATGCATGGGTCCATGTTGCCTCAGTACAGTACCACAACATAGCTCACTAATAAACATGTGTGCTCATGGCAGTGCAATGCAGCACTTTGACATGGGTTGTTTATAAAGACAAATGTTCATGCATTCACAGCATGGTAAGGTTCACCGATGAATATATATGACTATGCTGTTATGGCACAGTGCCATGTCACAGCTCTCATGTGAACATGTGTACTCACACAAACCTGGTATGACACTTCCACATGACTTATGTATAAGCATGCATGTCTACAATACCATGACATGCCAACAAGTATGGCACTACATTATACTTCACATGTGAACATGTGTGCTCAAACTACATGGTTTAGTACTATAGAACAGAAATCATGTGAGAACATGCTTATCATTGTTGTGGTCCAGTGCCATAGTATTGCTCACATGTAAATATGTATGCCCACATCACCATGAAATAGTGCCACAGAATAGATTGTGTGCAATCAAGAATGTTAGTGCTGTTGTAACATGATGCTATGGAACATTACAGGTGTATTCATACATGGTACCATGCCAAGGCATGTGGGTATATGTTTTCATATGTGTAGGCACACATAGAAACATGCAAGCCTGTGCTGTAGAGCCATGCCATGATGGTGTAGCATAACTGTTCACAAATGAGGAATACAGCAGAGTGGGCATGAGTATTGACATGGGAGCTATGTCATGTTGCCATGCTTCAGTGGTGTGATCACATATGTTCCCACATGACTCATACATATTGTAGCACCATGCGATGGGTAAGATACAGAACCATGCCACAGTGGCACCTACACTCACACATGAGCTGTGCAACATTTCTATGCCTTAGAGGCTTGTATATGCCCGTGCACAAATGAGATGTGCCATAACACCATGCTATGCAGCATTGGCATGCATGATCACACATGAATTGTGCTGAGGCACCATGCTGGGTAGTGTGGGTATACATGGCCATACCCGTGATGTGCCACATGACCATGCTGTAGCAGCACTGACATGCTTGATCACATGTAATCTCTGCCTTTGCTGCAGCAGCAGCATGCCATGGTAGTACTGCCACAAATGTCCCCATGTAAAGCACTGTGGCATCATGTTGTGGCAGCAGAGACAACACTGCCACCTGGTGGCCTGGATACCGTGTATGCATGCGTACTGTGTCCTCCCTCTGGCATGTTGCAGTTCAGGCTCGCCTGTTTGCATGCTTACTATATCCCAAAGCTGCCACATGGTGACTCAGGAATTCCAGCTTGCGTGACTGCTTTGTCAGAGCAATGCTATGATTTGGCACACCATGCCTCTTTGCATGCCTGTGTGCCCCAGCATTGCTACATGACAGAATGTGTAGGCCTATTTGCACACCCTCTGTGTCCAGTGCTAGACCAGGCATGGCTGCAAGTGCCTGCTGTGTCCCAGTGTCAGCAGGCTGTGGTTCAGGCACATCTCTTCAGTGCATGCTGTGCACCATCACCTGGTGATGCCTGGTGATCGTCATGCCTGTGCATATATACCTGCCATGTCCCATCACGGCCCAGGGTGGGAGGATGGGGAGGGGTCGGGGGTGGAGGCAATGGGCATAACTCTTCATGTCTGCTGTGTCTCAATGTTGTTACCTACCAGCACAACATACCTGTGTACTCACCTGTTGTGTTCCAGTGAGTGTGCAGGGTTGTTTACACACTTTCTGTGTCCAAAGCCTCCTCGTGGCATGGGCATGCCTATTCGTGCTTGCTATATTCAGAGTGCCAGGTGCATGGGCACACTTCTTTGCATGCATGCTGTGTCCCAACATCGCCACATGATGGGACAGCATGCCTGTTTGCATACTTCCATGTCCACCTTTATGTGGTAGTATGGGCACATGTGTTTGTGTGCCTGCCGTGTCTCTGCACTGCCCCCTGGTGGCATGGGAATGCCTGTTCTCACACCTTCTGCCTCTTAGTACCATCACCTGGTGATATGGGCAGTCTCGTTTGTGCCCCTGACATGTCCTAGTGCCACCGCATGGCATCATGGGAATGCCTGTTTGCAAGCAGTTTATGTCCAGCTTTGCCATGTGGCAGTGCAGACAGTGTTGTTCAATGTCCCTGCAATGCTACATAAAGTGTCACAATATGGGCACGCCTATTTGTACACCTGCTATGTCCAAGTGATGCCACGTGGCTGTGCAGGCAGGCTTGTTTGCATGCCTGCCTTGTCCCAGCACCACCAGATGGCAGTGTGGACACACCTGTTCATGTGCCTACTATGCTCCCATGATGCCACTTGGTGGCATAGGCATGCCTGATTGCATGCCTTCTGCGTTCAAGCCAACACCACCAGAAGTGAACTCACCTCTTTGCACAATTGAATGTCGCAACACCATGTTCACGTGGCAGAAATGGTATGCATGTTTGCCGGTTGGCTGTGTCCCAGTCCTGCCAGGTGACAGCATGGCATGCCATGTCCCATATGGATTTCAGCATACCTGTTTGCATCCTTGACATGTTTCAGCATGGTCACACAGTGACGTAGGCATACCGTTTGCATACTTTCCATGTCCTGTACTGCCAAATGGCAATGTAGGTACTCCTGTTCTCATACCTGGTCCTACTATCTGCCTTTTGCATACCTGCTGTGTCCTGACACTGCCACCTGCTTATGTACCTGCTGTGTCCCACTGCCAACACGTAGTGGGACAAGCACACCTGTTTGAATGTTGGCTGTGACTACCACCACACATTGCAGCATGGATACACCTGTTCTTTGTGCTTGCTGTGTCCCAACCACCAGCCAGTGCTGGCTTTGCATGCCAGCTAGGTCCAAAGCTACCATTTGGTGGTGCAGGCCTGCCCATTCCCTTCTGCTGTGTCCCAGCACTACCATGTGGCCGCACACGCGTGCCAGTTTACATACCTAGTGTGCCTCATCAATGTAACACGGTGGCACAGCATGATGGGCCATTCATAGATCATGTCCTGACACGGCCACATGGAGCAATGCATAAGGCTGTTTGCATACCTGCCATGTCCTGTGCCATTACGTGTACGTGATGGCACAGAAATGGATGTTCATGCCTGTCATGTCCCAGCTCCCACCACTTCACAGAACCCACATGAGTGTGCACTTGCCATGCTGCGATTTTGGCATGTGGTAGCACAGGCAGCCTGGTTCCCATGTCTGGATGCCGGATGTATCCCAGTGCTGGCATGGTGTGGCCCAGGCTCACCAAGTTCCAGCACCACCACTTGGTGGCAAAAGCACACCAGCTTGCCCGCCTGCAGTGCCCTGCAATGCTTTATGCCATGTGGTTGTGTGGCCACTCTTGTTTGCACACCTGTGTGTCCTAGCAGCCTGGTAGCACAGGCATGCCTGTTTACACAAGGGCTGTGTTGTATGACAGTATGTTACACCCATTCTCACACCCACTGCCACATGAGGTCTGGGCACATCTGTTCCCATGCCTGTTCACACGTCTGTTGTGCCCCAGGGCCAAATCATGATGGCTTGGATTGATTTGTTTACATGCTTGCCGTGTCCCAGTATTACCACATGGCAGCCTGGGCTCACTGTTGGTATACACTATTTCCTAATGCCACCACATGATGGCATGGGCGTGTCCATTGACCATATTCCAGTACTGGTATGAGGAAGCCTGGGCATGCCTGTTCACACATGTGCTGTGTCCCACTGCCAGCATGAGCACAGCTGTTCATACCGTGTTCGATCCAAGTGTGGCCACCGGGCAGCACAGGCAGGCATGCCTGACCACACTCTGGCACATTTACACGTACCCTCCGGGTGATGACTTGGGCTTGCCAGTTCATCCACCTGCCATATCTAAGCACCATGATGTAGCAGTAAGGCCATGACTGCATGCACACCGGCTGTGTCCCAGCACTGCTATACAGCGGTCTGGACACGCCTGTTTACAAGCCTGCTGTACTTCAGTACTACCACAGGACGGCATGGGCAAGCCTTTTGGCAACCATGCCATGTCCCAGCGATGCCACATGGTGGAACAGATGTGTAAACACATGTTTACACACTTTACATACCTGCCGTGTCCTAGCATTGTCCCTTGCTCATGCAGGACCATCTGTTCCCACATGTCTCTTGCCACATGATGGCCTGGGCATGCGTGTTCATATGCCTGCTATACCATAGTGCCACCCTTGCCAGCCTGTCCATGCCTGTTTGAAGACTCCTGTTTGAATGTCTACTGTGTTCCAGCACCTCTGCGTGGTGATACAGGCGACGCATGGGCTTACACGTTCATATCTACATTCATCCCAACACTGCCACGTAGCAGCACATGCATGTCTTGTTTGCGTGCCCGCCACATCACAGGGCTACTATGTGGAGGCACCGGCATGTCTGTATGCACACCTGACAGTCACACACCTCAGCATGAGGCAGCTTAGGCTTGCTGGTTCACAGGTAGGCTGTGTCGGCTTCTATCGTGTGGCATCCTGTGGACACCTTTTTGCACACCTACCATATGCCAGTGCTGCTATGTGATGGCATAGGCATGTCTATCTGCACACCTGCCATGTTCCAGCACTACCGTGTGATAACCCAAGCATAACTAGCCACATGCCTGTCATATACCAGTGCCACCACATATTGCCCTGGGTTTTCCTATTTACGTGAATGATATGCTCTAGCCTACTTTGTGACAGCTGGGACCTCACTGTCCACAAGCCTGCCATGTCATGTCCAACACCACCATGTCACAGCCCAGGCACGACTGTGTGTATAGACTGTGCATATATCTGTTGTATTCCAGCACCTCCATGTGGCAACCTGGGCTACCTGTTCACACATGTGCCATTTCCAAGTGCCACCACAAGGTGGTGTGGGTTCACTACTCTACATTTGCTAGCTCCCAACACCATCTCGTGATGACAAAGGCTTGCCTGTTTGCATGCCTGCTATGCCAAAGCTTCACCACAGGGTAACACTAGCACACCTATTTGCTGTGTCCCTGGCCTGCCACACTATGGCCTAGGCATGACGGTTCATATATGTGCCACCTGTTTGCACAGTTACTGTGTCCCACTGCTGACATTCGGTGGTGCTGGCTTGCCTGTCCCAGCACCAGCACCTATCAGGGTTGGCATGCCTGTTCACATCTGTGCTGTGTCCCAGTGCCTCGATGTGGAAGTGTGGTTGTATCTATTGGCATCTCTGCTGTATTTCTGTGTAGGGCACTGGGCACGAGAGGAAAGGCATGGAACTGGTGAGGTGGAGCATATTGAAACCCCGGAAATCTGAGACAGCAGAAGTAGAACTACTCCATGCCTGCTTTGGGGCACATAACCGCAACCCCCAACTAAGATGATCACCGGTAGTTGGTCACGTGGCACAGCGCCTGGAACTCTCCCCCATGCAAACAACATCACCAGCATCTTAGCCTCAGTCAATAGAATGTATCTACCCCACAAATTCCATCCCATTCTCCAAGGCTTGTATAATCCCTGTCCGAATGGAATAAAGTACACAAACTATTTCATCAGGGATCATCTGAGACTGGTTGTTTTATTGAGCTGTAACACTTGAACGAGGGCTCGCTCTCCCAAGCACACACTCATCTTTGAAGCTTGGACCCACCTGCCTGGCCAGACTCCTATTGCTCACAGAGACTCACATTAGAGTGCTGGCAGCCAGCATTGCAGCCTCTGCACAGGACTCAGGACTGATTACACCCTGTGCTGGCCACTGGAACCTCTTTATTCCTTTTCTAAGAGCTGGAACACACCCAGTATTCCACAGGGCACCAGAGCCCTGTGGAACCAATTCATCCCAGACTCAGCCTCTTCTGTCTGACATACAGCAGTGTCTGATGCCCCAGAAGGAAGGGGCAGACTGCAGGCTCCACCCACTCTGGACTTTGCCCTGCCTGTGAGCCGGTGTACCAGCATCCCACAGGAGAGGTAGAACCCGGAACTGCACTTTTGTACTGCTGTGTGTGGCCTGGCTGTGCTTGGTCTTGCCGTGTCCCAGGGTCACCATGTGATGGCATGGGCACCCCTGCTGTGTCCCAGCATTGCCATGTGGCAGCCTGAGCATGTCCCATGTGCTATGCTATATGATGGCACAGGCATGCCTGTTTGCACATCCACCATGTCCCAGCACCACCATATGGCTATGTGGGCAGGCATGTTTGCACACATGACAACATGTGGTGGCACAGGCACATGTGCTCTATTGGTTCCGTGTTCCCACACGGGCCTGCCTGTTCACATGCCTGCAGTATCCTGGCTCACCTGGCTCACTGCCTGGCTCACCTCTTCATACCCAGTGCCTTGCCGTGCCCAGTACCACCACATAGTAATGTGAATCTTCCTGTTCTCATGCCTGCCGTATCACAGTGAGGATACATTACAGTATAACTTTCCACACCTGTGACGTGTCCCACCACCATCACAGGGCAGTGCCTGCATACCTGTATGCATGCCTGCTATGTCCCAGCATGGCAGCCTGGGCACACCTGTTTACATATCTGCCGTATCTGAGTCCTGCAGTGCGGTGGCCTGACAGGCATATTTGTACACTGGTTTTGTCCAATCTACACAACATGGCAACCTACTCACACTTGTTGTTATTTTTGTGTGCATGCTGTTTCCTAGTGCTAGCACACAGTAGTGAGGGCATGCCTATCCACACACCTGCCACATCCCAGTGCCACCATATGGCCACACCCATATGGCCACACAAGCACTCCTGTTTGTGTGCCTGTCATTTCCCAGCACTGCCACATGGCAGAATATCACACCTATTCATGCACCCTCTATGTCTTAGAACAGCCAAGTGGTGGTGTAGGAATGCCTGCATGTCCCATGTTGCACCTGGCATCATACACACCTGTTCACGCACCTGCTGTGTCCCAGTTGTGCACCAGGTATTACACACACACACACCTGTTCACGCACCTGCGTGTCTTGGTCTTGGTATCTCTCTCTCTCTCTCTCTCTCTCTCTCTCTCTCTCTCTCACACACACACACACACACACACACACACACGCGCGCGCGCGCACACACACCTGTTCACATACCTGCCATGTCCCAGAGCCAACATGCGTTGGCATGGGCAGGATTGTTCACATGTTTGCTGAATCCCAGCATTGCCGTGTGGCAGTGTGTCCCCACACCTGTTCTCACACATGCAGTGTGAGAACACTATTATCAGCACCTGGTAGTGCTGGCTCACTTGTTTGCACTCTGTGTCCCAGTGCTGGAAGCTTGCTGGATGGGTGTGCCTGTTCACCATGTCCTAGTGCCGAGTCGTACAAGTGTGGGGATGCCTGTTTGCACCTCTGTATCTCCATGCCACCGTGTGATGCCTGAGTATGCCTGTTTGAAAACTTGACATGTCCCAGAACTGCTACATGGCAGCCTGGGCAGGGCTGTTCACACACTTGCGGTGTCCCAGGGTCACTATATGACAGCCTAGGATTGTGTGTTCACATGTGCGCTGTGCAATGGCCTGGGCTCATCTGTTTCCATGTGTGCCGTTTCCAGTGCCAACACACGGCAGCAGAGGCATACCTTTTGGTACCCCACCTTATGGCAGTACTGCCA
This sequence comes from Mus musculus, assembly GCF_000001635.26. Lineage (NCBI taxonomy): Eukaryota > Metazoa > Chordata > Mammalia > Rodentia > Muridae > Mus > Mus musculus. The sequence continues at coordinate 59,290,057 of NC_000076.6, read as the reverse complement.
CATGCAGCCTGGGCACACCAACCACATACATACCATATCCAGCACTGCCATGTTGCTATATGGGCATACCTACTCACACTTGTCCAGAGCTGCCAAGTGGTGGCCCCTGGATATACCTGTTTGCATGCCTGCCATGTTCCAGCACTGCCGCATGGTGACATCGGCTTGCATGTTCATACCCACACTGTGTCCCAGAACTGTCACATGATCTTGTTTACATGCCTGCTGTGTCCCAGAGCCACTATGTGGAGCACAGGCATGCTTGCATGCAAACCTGATGGTCCAGCACATGGCACATGCTTGTCATGTTTCGCCACCACCAACAGGTGACAGTGGCACGCTTGTTTGCAAATGTGCTGTGATCCATCCAGTGCTGCCACCTCATAGCAAGGACACACCTGTTCACACCGGTGCTGGGTCCCAGTGCCACCCTATCATGTCACTGGTGCTTCAGGTAACCCACCTGCTGCATCCTACAGCCACCACACAGTGACATGCGTACAACTGTTCACATATCTACTGTGGAGGTCTGGCCGCGCCTATTTGCACATCTTCCATGTGTCAGAGCCACCACATGGCTGCAGAGGCACCTCTGTCTGCATGTGTTCTGAGTCGCAGTAACGGCTGGAGGCCTTGTCTCATCTGTTTACACATATATTGTATTTTAATGCTACCTCATGGTTGTGTGGACCCGCTTGCTCACATGCAAGCTACGTCCTAGTGTGACTACATACACCTGCTCACAACCCTGCCTTGTGGCAGCCAAGGCACACCTGCTCACACAGGTATTGTGTTACAGCGCCACCATGTGGCAGTCTGAGCACACGTCTTTGCATACCGACTGAACCTCAGCTACTCCCTGGGGCGATCTGGGCACACCTGTTTGCACATGCATCATGTTGTGGATTGCCACTTGGCAGCCTGTTTGCATGCAAAGCCTTTCCCAGCAGCCCTGTGTGGTGGCATGGGTATACCTGTTCAGGCATCTGCCATGTCTCAGCACAACCATGCTTTAGCATGGGCACTCCTGTTTGGATTTCTGCCATGCATGCAAATGTCTCTGTATGGTGGCCTGGGCACACCTTTTCACATACCTGCCATGCCCCAGGGCTGCCATATGTTGACTGGGGTAAGCCTGTTTTGTATGCATGCTGTCTCCCAGTGCCTTTATTTTCCTTTCAGGGTTGCTTGTGATGGCACACACAACACACACACACACACACACACACACACACACACACACACGGAAAGAGAAAGAGAGAAATAGACAGAGAGACAAACAGAGAGGGTCACATACACATAACTTAAAATGCAAAGAAACTATGAATAACACAAGCATGTGGGCAAATGCCTGTAGTCCCATGACCAGGAGGCAGGAGATCAAGAGTTCAAGGTGTCCTTGGCAACCTAGTTGAGTTCAAGGCTATCCTGACCTACACAAGACCATGTCTCAAAAATATACAATAGCACCCACACCCCCACACCCCCACAAAACAAAACAAAAGGAAATGGTAAATTAGATAGTCCTCATAGGATATATCAGGCATGAATGCGAGGTCTAAAGGCCTGAATTGGACGGGGCTGGGGAGTGTAGCTCAGCAGGTAGGGTCCTTGCCTAGCATGTATGAAGCTCCCAGGTTCCATTCCCAGCACTGTGTAAGCCAGCCTGCTCCAGCTATATGGAAAGTTTATGGCCAGCTTGGGGTATGTGATACTCTGTATCAAAAACAAAACAATTCCTCCACCCTGCTCCCACTTCCTAGCCCTCCAAAAAAGAAAAAAGAAAAGCAAAAAAAAGGAGAGAGGAAGGAAGGAAGGAAGGAAGGAAGGAAGGAAGGAAGGAAGGAAGGAAGGAAGGAAGGAAGAGAGCGAGAGTGAGAAAGAAAGAAAGAAAGAAAGAAAGAAAGAAAGAAAGAAAGAAAGAAAGAGAGAGAGGGGGGGCAAGGAGGGAGGGAGGGAGGGAGAGGAAGAAAGGAAGGAAGGAAGGAAGGAAGGAAGGAAGGAAGGAAGGAAGGAAGGAAGGAAGGAAGATAAGAGCTGAAACCCACAGGAGCCAGGGGCAGCCACTGCTAGTTTGAGTGAGGGCTTTCCTGGTTTTAGGAAGCTGTTGGTTACTGGCCTGTGGATCTGGACAGTGTTGTGTGCCTCTGGCTTGACTCTGCACAGATGCTCAGATAAGATAGTTCTGAGGGCCTTAAAGGGGCTTCAGAGCATAGGCAGCATGCCTGCTTTTTGCTTGATAGGACTGACAGCATCTGTGTGCATCGAGACACAGGCACAGCTTCACCAGGTCAAGCATGTGGGTTTCGTTTTGTGTCAAATGACATTCATTTATTTGTGCGTGTGGTGGGGTGAGGTGAGGGTCAAGCATGTGTGTGTGTGTGTGGGGGGGGGGGTCAGAGGACAACTTGCAGGAGTTGGTTCTCTTTTACCACCTGAATCCTAGGGATCCATCTGAGGCTGTCCAGCTTTTTGGCAAGTACCTTTACTCCCTAAACCATCTTGCTGGTTCCTGGCAAGTGGTCTTTATTTACCCTCATGGAGAGCCCTTAGCATTCCTGGCAAAGGGGCCGCCTGTGCTTTCTAGATTGTGTCCTTCATCTTCCTTGCCTTGAGCAGCCCCTTATCAGGAAACCCTTAGGGGACACTATGTGGTTGGCATTGCAGATTACCTCTTTTACAACTGTGGACCCTGATGAAACCGAATAAAACAGCCTTTCTAGGACACTTCAAGGCATTCCTGCTGAAAATGTCCTGCTGTGGGATTGCTTGGCCCACAGACTTCCTTTCAAAGTCTTCTCTTCAAAGAGCTGAGATCTGGGCTGGAGGTGGAGCTGTTGGTAGAGTGCTTGCCTACCATGCCTGGCTTGCCTAGTTCTGCGAGAACTGTACATGGTGGGACATGCCTGCGATTTCAGCTCTAGAGAGGTTCAGGCAGGAGGCTTACAACTTCAGAGTCATCTTGGGCTACAAAGGGAGTTTGACTCCATCTCAGGATGTAGGGAGTAACGGGTGGGGGTGGGGGGGGGAGGAGAGAGAGAGAGGCAAGCACCTGGTCTGGCCTGGGCTTTTGAAATGAAATGGGATTTGGATACCTCAAAGCCCATCCCCAGTGACACACTCCCTCTAACAAGGCCACACCTCCTAATCCTTTCCAAACAGTTCTACAACTGGGAACCAAGTAGCCTATGGGGACTACTCTCATTCAAACCACCACACTCCACTTCCTGGTCCCGCTAGGTTTGTGGCCATATCATAATGCAAAATGCATTTAGTCCAACTTCAAAAGTCCCCCTGGTCTTTTATTGAGAGTTCAAAAGTTCAAAGCCTCTTCTGAGACTCAAGGCAACTTCTTAAGTGTAACCTTATAAGCTGGTCTTTGTTACTTTGTGGGTACTTTCTTCTTTTTCTTATCCTTTATTCACCCTCCCCACCCCATTTTACCCCCTAGCAATAGATAGGAGAGAAAAAAGGACAGAGAGGAGAAGAGGAATTAGAAAAATCCCTGAATCAAATTTCTTTGCTTTTGTTTCTTCTTTGACCACAGCTACTAACAAACTATAGCCAACCTCCCTAAACAAACAACTACCACTACCCCCTGCCTCTCGGGGCCCCAGCATTTACGTACTCTCTGAAAATTTCCCAGAATTCCAAACATCACATGATCATAGAAATTATCTGCTGCTGGCAAAACCACGCGACAAATGATAGTCAGCCTCTGTGGACAGGCCAAAGGAGCCCCATATGGCTTCCCCTGGGATTAAAGTGAAAGCACATTCTTATAATGTCTCTGTGTGCTTTAAAGAAACCAAATTCCAGAATTCTCAAAAATGGCACTATATATAACCTCTCATAAAATCAAAAAACAGATAGCATATTTCTAACATGCAATGGCACGAGACATATATTATCATTCCAGATTAGTATACTTGGGACACAGTAAGGAAATTCTGGACTAAATCAAGACTAAACCCCAGCAGGGTAAACTGAATCATACAGCTCTCTGCCCAGGGTCAAAGGACTTAGATGGCCCCAATCTACCTGTTTCACTGACTGCAACACACTCCTCTCCTCAGGCTTGTTCCAGTCCCTGTATGCAGCTCTCTTTGACAACTATCCTACCACTCTAGTGCCTACAACATCCTGGGGCCTCCAATACAACCCAGGCATCAGTTTCACAGTTTTATACAATGGCCTCTCAGGTCAGGTCTCCACTCAGCGAGCCCGTGGCACAGACCTGGCCTCAGCCACTTTCCTTAACTGCTGTGGAAGATTCCAGAACCCTTTACTCATGCCTCCTTCCTGACTCTAAAGCCAGAACCATGTGACCACGTGGCTGATGCTGCCAAGCTTGACTGCCTGCTTGGGAATGGACTGAATTGCATTTGCATAAGTTTTCCTTTGCTGCGTAAGCAACTTTGTCCAAGTTGGAAGCTTAGCTAGTTGGGAGTCTTGCCTGGAGGGCAGCACTCCCATTATTTAATTTCACATCAGGACTTCATCTCTTCCAGCACAAGCCTTAGCGCCAGCATTAAATTTTCCGGTGCTCTTTTTCTCCTCAAACTGTTATATGTGTGTGTTTATATATATATAACAGTTTATAGATAGATAGATAAATAGATAGATAGATAGTTTCTTTGAGAAGAAACTGTCTTGAGTGTTTTATACATATACACATATATAACATATACAAGAGGTAATATTAAAATATATGGCAATATAACATATAATATATACATGTCTGTATATGTGTTCACATATATGTATAGATGTATGTATATATTATTAAGTAGACCAATATATATATACATATGTGTGTGTGTTTGCTCTATTTTATTGTAGCTCTGTATAAAGAGTAATAATCATGGGACAGAGTCAATATTTGACTATCTCGTTCTGATATATCTCCTCTGCTAACAAAATTAGCTCAAAACTATAAAACGTACTTAGCCTCTGGATGGCTTTTATGACTTGGGCAAAAGGCAGCCAAACATCACCAAGATGGTCTCTAGCCCAGTTGTTAATATTGTTCCCCTCTGAAACTGTTTGATCAGGGCCTATGTTTCCACATGGCTTTTAGTGAGACTGTCTTCCGAGCCCCTCCTAAGATGCTGTGTTCAAGCCCTACTTAAACAAAAGTGCCCATTTTCATCTATTCATGACTATGAAACAAAGTACTTATCATCTATAACTTAGGGTTGTTTCCAATGCTCTTGGGTTTTGAAGTATACCCCAGATCACACAATTCTGTGTCATTTCAGTTAGTGACTCTCTTTAATAGGCTTTAGAAGTCAACAAATGAATGCAGTAGTCGAAAAAAAAAAAAGCAAGTAAAAGCATTCCCTTCAAATGAGCTATAAAAAGCTAAAAGCTGAAAGGCTTTAACTGAAATTAAATTGGGTTTCTGTCTTAGTTACTGTTCCGTTGCTGTGAAGACACATAACAACCCAGGCAAAGCTATTATCATATCTAAGTACACTGTAGCTGTCTTCAGACGCATCAGAAGAGGGCGTCAGATCATCATTACAGATGGTTGTGAGTCACCATGTGGTTTATGGGATTCGAACTCAGGACCTTTGGAAGAGCAGTCAATGTTCTTAACTGCTGAGCCATCTCTCCACCCCCATAAAAGAAGTACTTAATTGGAGTTAGCTTACAGTGATCACCATAGCAGGGACCAGGCAGGTATGATGCTGGAGCAGTAGCAGAGAGGGAGAGGGAGAGGGAGAGGGAGAGGGAGAGGGAGAGGGAGAGGGAGAGGGAGAGGGAGAGGGAGAGGGAGAGGGAGAGGGAGAGGGAGAGGGAGAGGGAGAGGGAGAGGGAGAGGGAGAGGGAGAGGGAGAGGGAGAGGGAGAGGGAGAGGGAGAGGGAGAGGGAGAGGGAGAGGGAGAGGGAGAGGGAGAGGGAGAGGGAGAGGGAGAGGGAGAGGGAGAGGGAGAGGGAGAGGGAGGAGAGGGAGGAGAGGGAGAGAGAGAAAAGCAAGCACCTGGCCTGGCCTGGGCTTTTGAAACCTCAAAGCCCTCCCCCAGTGACATACTTCCTCCAGCAAGGCCACACCTCCTCTAACAAGACTTTCACTAGCCAGGGACCAAGCATTCAGACAGATGAGAGCCTATGGGGCTTCCTATTGATGCCGCCACAGCTGCAGACCCTTCCACACTGCAGCTTTCCTGTCTCCTTAGAAACCCACTGGAAACTCCAGGGACTGAAAACAGCCTGGATCTGTACACAGGAAAACACATGGGCCTTTGATTCCCCTTATAGCTGGGTTTATTTGGCTTTTATATTTTTGCTTTTTTTTGGGGGGGGGGGCGGAGATGTCATTTAAACAGACTCTTAAGCAGCTGAGGCTCTTCTTGAGTTCCCAATCCTCCTGCCTCTAACTTTCAGATGCTGAGATACAGGTATTGTCTTAGGTTTTTCGTGACTATGAAGAGACACCATGGTCATGGCAACTCGTAAAAAGACAAACATTTAATTGGGGCTGGTTTACAGGGTCAGGGCTTCAGTCCATTACTATCATGGCAGGAAGCATGGCAGCATCCAAGCAGACACGGTGGTGGAGAAGGAGCTCAGAGTTCTGCATCTTGATTCCAGGCAGCCAGGAGGAAGTTCTTAAAGCCCACCCCCACAGTAACACACTTCCCCCAACAAGACCACACCCACCCCGACAAAGCCACACCTCCTAATAGTGCCACTCCTTGGGCCAAGCATATCCAAACCACCACAGGCATATTGCTCCAACTCTGGCCTGGCTCTGGTTTAAATCCAGCGCTTCCCCTTTTCAGTTTGTAGGAGGGTTACTTAGTGAGAGATTTATTTACACATGTGTATAAAGTGTTAAAGATACCATTATTAATGTTCATAATTTGTATGGGTTCTATGGCTAGTATGCTCAACAAATATCAGTGAACAAAAATTCACTTTTAAAATTAAACATAATGGGCTGGCGAGAATGCTCAGTGGTTAGAGCACTGACTGTTCTTCTAAAGGTCCTGTGTTCAAATCCCAGCAACCACATGGTGGCTCACAACCACCGTTAATGGGATCTGACGCCCTCTTCTGGTGTGTCTGAAGACAGCTATAGTGAACTTATTTATAATAATGAATAATTTTTGGACTGGAGTGAGCAGGGACTGAATGAGCAGGGTTGACCGGAGCGAGCAGAGGTCCTAAAAGTTCAATTCCCAACAACAACATGAAGGCTCACAACCTTCAGCTACAGTGTGCTCACGTACATAAAATAAATAAATCTTTAAAGACACACACAAACATTAAAGACCCCAGCACAGAAATCTACAAAAAGGAAAACACAGGCATTAATGTGAGAGCACAGATTATGTTTTGTTAAGAGAAGCCGGGTCGCCCTCATCTGCAAGCCATTTTTAAAATAGGTGATGGCCTTCGCTAATGCTACTTTGACAGTAAAAAGAGCACAGAGAAATGGTGTTGAAGTCACTAAGCCACTAAGTAAACAAGGCACTTCACCTCCCTTGGCCTGTCATGCCAGCTGTGAAACGGGAACAGGGCCGGCGTCACAGGGCCATTCTGGACAACTGACTGTCCATAAAAACATACTGGTGGCTGTAAGTGCTAAAATCGTTGCTGCTCCTCTTTCCTTACCTACACACATGGTCACGTCACGCCTCAGGGAACCCACATGAAATGGAGTGCTGTCTTTGGATTTTTAGCAGTTTATACTTCCATCCCAGATATGACAGGAAGGTAAAAACCAGACATAACCCTTAGAAAGCTACCCAAACCCAGTGTCTCTGAATTAAACATCTGCATTACTGATGGCGAATTGGCATCACAAATTCCCCAAACATTTGAAGTCGCAAACTTAGAAGCAACAACATAAATAAGCTAGCCACAAAGGCCTAGCCTAGAGGTGGTCTGTAAACATTTTACCTATCTGATTAAGGCGATAATGTGACCAAGATGACCTGACAATTAATTCCAACTCGTTTGAGGTAATAAAGGTTTTGATGGTCTATGTACGTTCTAGGTAACAAATGTAAAATCGGGAATTTGACAGCAGTGCCTCTCTTGGGACAGTCATCTTTTTCACTGTCCAAGCTGGTTAGCTCAGTGAGGTGGTGTTAGTCAGAGGCTTACCTCAGAAATCAAAAGGAGAAAAAAAATCTGTATATCTATTTTTTAGGAAGACACATTTTTAAAATGCAGACTAGTATAACAAAGAAGAGAACATTCTAGGCCTTCCTCTGAATATAAAACAGGCTGGGCTGGAGCTGTGGCTCAGCAGGTGAGAGCTTGACTGCTCTTTCAGAGACCCTGGGTTTCATTCCCAGCGTACTTGGAGGTTCACAACTGTCTGTAAGGCCCGTGCCAGCGAATCCAATGCCCCTCTCTGGCCCCCAGGGACATTGCATGAACATGGTGCACATACAGAGATGCAGGTACAGTCAAACACTTAAAATAAAAATACATATTTAAAAACATAAAATAAAAGATGGGCTGATCATGTTGTTCAACTGGAAATTCAAAATTAGTGCAGCTGCTAACCAACTTATCTCAAAAGATCAAGTCAGAGCTATGCATTCATTCTTTTTTTTTTTTTCAAGCAAAAGGGGCAAATCAGGGAGTCAGCTCCTTTCAAACTTTTGACAGTACAATGAATATATTCTCAAGAAGTGTCTGTGCAGGGCTGGTGAGATGGCTCAGTGGTTAAGAGCACCAACTGTTCTTCCGAAGGTCTCGAGTTCAAATCCCAGCAACTACATGGTGGCTCACAACCATCTGTAACAAAATCTGACTCCCTCTTCTGGAGTGTCTGAGGACAGCTACAGCGTACTTATATATAATAAATAAATAAAAATTTTTTTTCAAAGAAGTGTCTGTGCTTCAAATTGCACAATTCCTCTTGTGGCGGGGGTGGGGGCGGGGGTGGGGGTGGGGGTGGGGGTGGGAAGGGGAGTGTATCTATTTTGTTCCTAACAAGTTGAGAAGCTACAACTGTACTCAGGAAGAATCAGGAAACCTCATAGCACCTAAAGGTATTTCTCCTTATGTCTTTGGGATACGCTTGCTACAATATGCACGGCTGTCTTTACTGGCCTTCTGACAGCAGCCCCCGCAGCAACCTTGTGGCTCTGCCAGTGGATTTTAGCCACAAACTGCTTGGAGCACATATTGGCAAGGGGACAGGGGACCTATCTATGATCCCCTCAGCTGTGAGCACACACACCAAACTCAGAGCAGGCTACCTCCTGAGACCACACAGTCTCAAAATCTGCAGTGGGTCTCAGCTCTTTTCACACACCCCTCGCCCTTGATCTCTCAGAAGCCACCGCTCCTCCGGGATCCGGGAAGACTGGCGATGTTCTCAAGTTGAGAAAAGACCCTCTCATAGGCTCCCAGGTCCCTCTCTGCTCACAGTGCACTGGGACCAGCAAAAAGGCCCTGCAACCCCTAATTTTCACAGAAATTCAGTTCAAAGAGGTGACCAGACTTGGTGATGATCAGCCCGCACCCATCAACCAAGTAAGCCTGAGCTGGAAGGCAGGCTGGGTGGCCAGTGTCGCATGATCTCTCTAGCCAATCAGACCGCGGAACAGGTGTCCGTCAACCGATGCCAGCATAGAGTGTGTGACCTTCCAAGCAGAGCAGACACTGAGACACTTTTTGAGCCTCCTTCTATCTCTCCTCTCCTCCTCTCTTTCCTTCATCCCTGCTCGGTCCCGGTCCACCAGAGCCTGATGGAGAGAGCGGTTGGTGTTGCAGTAGCTCACGATCCGGTGCTGCCCGGCAGGTAGCGAGCCAGGAGGTGATGTACAAAGCTAAGGAGCCTCAGATGTGTGGAGGTGGAAGAAGGGAATCTGTGGGCTAGACCTGGGCATCGGGTATGCATCACGTAGGCAGAGCCAAGTTGCCTTTAACGAAAAGGGGAAAATGAGCCGCGTAGGTTTCTGATTGGCCAGGGGATAGTACGAGCAGTAAAACAGAAAATGGGAAATCTTGAAGCATGACTGTGCTTACCATCTCCAAGAACCAGCAGGAGTCAAACTGATAGGGTGTTATTTGAGATGACAAGAGCCTTCATACACAGGCAACACGCCTACACACACACACACACATACACGCGCGCCTGTGAAGCAGGTTGAGAGGGGCAGTAGTCAGGGAGGGTCCTTAGCGGGAGGAGTCCCTTGTGCAACGATTGCTGATTAGCTGGTAAAGGGTCATTAGTGCTGCCCTGCATGCTCAGATAGCCCAGATACTATCTCTTAAAGTTTCTGGGAAGACCGGCCTTCATAGGGGGTATTTCCTCATCCGGCTGGTCAATTCCTAATGGAGAAAACAGTAGTATGTTTTTGCTTTTTGTCCTAACACTTCCTGCTAGAGAGTAATCTTGTGATTTTTTTTCCCTGACAGTTCTAACATTCATGACCCCACCCAGGGTCAGAGATACCTCTTGCATCCTATTAATTCAACCAAAAAATATGTAATCAAGTAAATTTTAAAAAATTAAGGAAAGAAGAAATAATAAATCCATAACATTTGAGTCTTGAGTAGATGGAATACGGGTTGTTTAGTAGGTGACTATTCTTCCTACTGATGTGGCTCTCGGGTCATTGTTTTTGTTAATGCTTGTGTTAATTATCCATACTTCCTGTGTTTGTCTGCTTCCCATCACCGTGACAACATATCTCCGATAAGCAATGTCCTTGACTGCTTAATGACACATGCATCTCATGACCCTTTCTTAATCAAATTTATATTTTGTTAGCCTTGATGAGGGATTTGCATATTGGAGCTGTAGGGTCCAGGCTTCCTTGTTCTTGCTTCTGTGTTCAGCCAACACACCACGATAGTAGTATGTGGCTGAGGAAATTGCCCACTTTGACGTGGCTAGAAGGGAAAGACATAGGCTGGAGAGCTGGCTCAGCAGTTAAGAGCACTGACTGCTCTTCCAGAGGTCTTGAGTTCAATTCCCAGCAACCACATGGTGACTCACAACCATCTGTAATGAGATCTGATGCCCTCTTCTGGTGTGTCTGAAGACAGTGACAATGTACCCACATACATGAAATAAATAAATCTTAAAAAGAAAAAAAAAAGAAGGGAAAGACATGGAAAGACGAGAGACCATGGTGCCCATATTCTTCCAAAGGGCAGTTGCCTATAACTAACTTCCTTCCACCATTATATACTATGCCACAGGCTGCAGACCAAGACAATGATGCTTACCAAAGTGACACCACTTTTACCAATGTCTACTGTACTATTCTTTTGGAATAGTCTAATCTATCCCCAAGTCTGACCAATATTCTTTACTGTTTTTATGCTATAATTAGCATACTATTCTGAGGTTAGGATTTGGAATATGAATTAGAATCTAATGAGATAAACTCATATGAGATTAAAAAAAAATCTCTTGTATGAAAAGTCCTAGCCTGCACACTTCTGTTTTTCACTAAGGAAAACCCAATGAGTCGATGACATTATAGTAATGTAAAGTGTGGGGTTTAGAAGTCAAAAGATATAGCCGAAAGAAGGAAAGCTATGAGCAAATGAATTGGCTATGAAATTTAGTTCAGGACTTAGAAATCTGAGAAATCTAAACCCCAACTATTTTACTAATAAGAACCCTGACAATATTACATAAAGTTAGATACTAAACGCTAAGGTTAGAACAAGAAAGGAGAAACTACTACAGGCTGAAGTCCCTCAGCATGAAGCCAGGGCTCTTCCTTATATATGGCTTGTTGTTTGTGGTTTTTTATGTGGTGTGTGAGGAGAGGCAGGACTGTGTGTTAGCATGTTAGTATTCCTTCCAAGCTCTGCCCAACAGTTACCTAGCAACAGCCAGGTAGGAGCCTGGCTTGTTATAAAAAAAGAACTGTTTGGCTTCTCTTCATTCTCTCTGACCCTTTTCTTTCTCTCTAGCCTCTTTCTCCCTCTCTCTCTTCTTCCTCCCCCTTCCGTGTGTTTCTGGCCACCCTCCCCCCCCCCCACTTTTTGCCTCTACTTGCTTCTCAAACCCCCTTCCCATGCCCCCAAATAAACTCTATTTTATACTAGACCCGTCATATGACTGATATCTCAGGGGACCCAGTAAGGCATCCCCTCCCACCACACCATACTGCACTTTACAAAGCAGATCACTGTGTCCAGACCGTGTTTGTACAGTCAAGTGTCAGAGGGCATGTTGCATAAAGTCTTGAAAACAGAGCAAGTAGCAACTGGTCAGTTTAAGCTGTAAACTGGGCTAAACGTGGCTGCAAACCAGTGATTAAAGATGAAGGAGTATAATACAGAAAAAGAGGCTAGAGAGCAGAGGAGGAGTCAGATGGCAGGTATGTGTGAAGCACTGTTAGGAAGAAGAGGGGAAACTGATGTAATCCTATTTCAATTAAAAACACTTCAAAATAAATACTTTTAGGTGAAGAACTAAAGGACAGGTGGTTTGGATTTCCTGTGTCTTCTTTTGAATGCCCTGGGTTTTTTAATTTGCATTAGTTAATTAATTAATTATTAATTAGCATGGGCCACAGTCCACCCGAAATTGAGGACTGCTTGTAGAAGTCAGTTTTCTCCCCCTACCATATCCGGGGTCAAATGTAGGTCGTCTGCAGCCTTGGCACCGTCCTTGTTCGCTGTTTATTTATAAAACGCCATGACCAAAAGTAACTGGAGGAGAAAAGGGTTTATTTCAGACTGCAGTTTACAACGAAGATATTATGAAGGAAAGTCGGGGCAGCCTCAACTGAGGAAATGCCTCCACTAGACTGGCAGGTCTGTGGGCGGTGCTTTCTTGATTAATGATTGATAGGTGATGGTCCCACCCTCTATGGCTGCTTCTACCCCTAAGCAGGTGGTCCTGGGTTGCATTAAAGAGCAAACCGAGAAAGTTATGAAGAGCAAGTCAGTTGAGGCTTCCTCTTCTCAGATGACTTAAGATCGTATCAAGTTGACTAAGAAAACAAAACTCCTAACGAACACAGTAGTTTTAATACAGTGAGCTGTTTCAAAAGCCTTTTATCTGTTTTTTACAACCCTATATTCCCATGGGACTTTAGGCTCCAAGCTTGCCAGATTATAAACCATACTCATTTCCTTATCTTCCACCTAACAGATATTTTCTCTGTATAAGATGTATAAATATAAACTGATTTTTATATGTTTACATATGTATATGTGTTTATATAGAATATGTAATGTATACATGAATACATTTATGTTATATTATACATTTAACATATTGTATGCAGTATATAAACTAATATTTAATAAATGTTAGTATTTAGTGTCTTCTGTAAAATATATTTATAAAAAATAATAAAATAAGCTGTTTTGAACAGAATATATATATAAGTATATAAAATATACTGATTTCAGTCATTTTTTTAAAAACCTGGTACCCAATACATTACGTCCTGCTATTGTGTGACCACTGGTCAGCCAGCAGCAATGGGCTCCTTCTCAAAAGGGTCACAAGGTAGGCTTTTAAGCATAGAGACTGATACTGGTTCAGGCAGGTTATCTACTCCTGAGATCAGATCTCTCAGATCAGAACATTTAGATTAATTATTTATAGAGACAACTACTCAGCAATATTATGGGATAGTGTACAAGTACAATCCAGTCACAAATGAGAGAAAATTGTCAGGTGACTTTGTGACTCCCAAGAAGAAATAGAACTACATGCTTTTGGTCAGCTCAAGCAAAGGTCCTCATTCAAAATGTTCGGAAAGTAAAGCCAAAGTCATTATGGGATGGCTTCTTTCTCCAGTATTCCTCGTATAAAGAAACTGTCTCCAATTACACGTGGACATTTCTCCTCGAGATTCCTATACATCATTCCGACTCAGCAGCAGTGACTGAGCTCAGTGACATGGTGAGTGGCCGTGCTGAGTCTTCTAAGAGCTCATCACTGTCCATGGCTGCCAAGACTCCCTCAGAGACAAAAGGATAGGCAGTGGGATCTGCTTTTGGAGTTCCTGCTGTTTTCAAGTTTCCCGTGCCTGTGCTCCACACTGTAGAGAGAGTATCTTGTTCTGTATGGACATGGCACCTGTCAATAAAAATCTAATGGCCTGTGGCTTAGGCAGGGAATTTGCTGGGAAGCTGTGAGGAGTTGGACACGTGGTACCTGAGCATGGGTAGCCAGCCAAGTGGAAGAATGTAGATTAGAGTAAATGGGTTATTTTAAGTTATGAGCTAGTCAGAAAGAGCTTAGCTATATGGCCAAGGTCTTCGTAAATATATTTTGAGTCTGAGTTGTATTTCTAGGAACTCGGGGCCGGGAGGAAGAACCAGCCCTAAATTCTATACCACAGGCTCCAGTGTTCTTAGGGTTTAATCCTTCACCATATTCTTGAAGGAAAGATGCCGCCAAGTCTTCCAGTTAAGCCACTCCCTTTGGGGTTCCCCTCCCTGCTCTTCCTACTACCTCTGTAGGCGCCACCACTGAACAAACAGGTAACACCAATAGCAACATCTGTAACCTCTATGGACTGTCAGGTGTTCACGCTCATTTGCAAGTAGAACAATGAATTCATTTTGCCTTCCAATTCATTACATGTTATTCTGAACACTGAATAGTAGCCAATTATAAACATGCTTGAAATTTCTTTTTGGTAATAACTTTTTAGAATAGGAAAATGATACAAATAGAAATAACAGGGGCAGGTGGGGTGGGGGGAGGAGACACCAGTCTCCACCAATGAAAGCTAAAATGTAACAGGAATCGTTTGCTTGCTGCAAAAATTGTAAAACAAACAAAATATATAAATGGTTCTTAGCGATTAAATGACAGAAGACAATCTCTGAGGAAAAGGGAGGCAGATAAGCCACATGTGCTGGCTAATTTTATGTCAAAACATTTTGACTCTAAGCCAGAGCCATTTAGGAGGAGGGCCTATCAACTGAGAAATGCCTTCATCAGACTGACCTGGAGCCAAGCCTGTAGTGTATTTTCTTTATTAGTGAAATGGATCTGCCCACTGTAGATGGAGACGCTCCTGCGGTGCTGGTTCAGCGTGTTGTAAGAACCCGAGCTAGCTCTGAGGAGACGGCCAGTGACCAGTAAGCCCCTCTGCTCCGTGGCCTCTGCATCAGCTCCTGCCTGCAGGTCCCTACCCTGACCTCTCCAGATGGACTCATTCATACACTGTAAGGAGAAATCAACCCTTCTCTCCCAAGCTGCTTTTGGTCACCATGCTTTATCCCAGCAATAGAAACTCTGGCTAAGACACCCACCACTGCTTCAGCTTCCTTCTAGAAGGCAGCGTCTGGACAAGACACTGGGGAAGAGTATCTACAGCTTCTTACTGAGATAAAATAATTGTAAAAATGAGAACAAGAGATCCAGAGAGTTCAGAGTCAGATACTAAAGGGAAAAACTCTTAAAGAAAAAGTGTTTTGTAGATCTGCGGAGGAACCTGCTTATGCTGAGTCTTTCACTGGGCAGTAATTAGTATGAGAGTGGAAGGAAAATCCACAAGGAACCTGGCAGGGAGTTAGGACCAGAACACACACAGCCAGGCGACAACACTTATTAATACACAGGACACAGGATAAAGTCTTTGTAGCAGTCGTATCTTAAAGGTAGGAGTAAGTAGCCAGAGCATAAAGGTTTCCTTATATTTCCCAAGTAAAACTTTGCAACCAGGGACTGGACAGATGGCTCAGCTGTTAAAAGCACTGACTGCTCTTCCAGAGGACCAAGGTTCAATTCCCAGAAACCACATGGCAGTTCAAAATTGTCTGTAACTCCAGTTCCTGGAGTTTTGATACCCTCAAACAGACATACATGCAGGTAAAAACACCAATGCACATAAAATAAAAATACAATAAATTTTAAAAAAAAAGAAGAAACCCTTACAACTTTAAAATCAATCCACAGAAAAATCTGCTCAAGGTGATAAGAAGGGGCAGATGGGATTGGAGAGGGGGCTTTAATTGGGCACTGAAGTGGGAGATCAACACAGGAGAGGAAGGGAGGAGGCAAAATAACACCAAGGATATTTGAAAAGTCATAGGAAATCATATTACATTTTATTTACTCAAATATAATACATATCAGTGTATGTATACACACATATATAGTACAATATATGCCATATATACTATATATAATCTATATATTATATATTTACTATTTATTATATGTATACACTATATAAAATATATATATGGGTTAAATAAAGTTGACACTTGGCTTGAAAATGCTTCCCCTTAAAAGCCACAATTAGGGAAAGTCAAAAGCCTCCCAAAACATTACGGGCTATTGCTGTTGTCCTTGACTGCCTCCCAGAGGCTGAAAGGAAGTCACTATTGCTGAAGACACTGTGCACTTCGGACATAAAGCTCTGTGGATGTGACCTGAGGACTCCTCCTTCCCTGAGGAGGTCCCTCCCTGAGGACTCCTCCCTCCCTGAGGACTCTCACAGGTCTGGCAGGAGCCAATGAAGCTCCCAAAAGGAGTAAAACAACCAGGTAGCCTTTAAATTGCTCTGCCCTTATACATATTTAAAATGTATTCAGGGCCTAATGGGAATACTATGAGAGAAACTAATGATAACTTCAGAGATGAAACTTATGGGTAAGACTTAGGAGTAAGATGCTGGACTGGCAGGTACCCAGTGGAGATGAAGAGTCAGTAAAGAGGAAGAGACAACTCGAAAGGAAGACAGAGTTTGATGAATTCATAAAAGCAGTGATAGACTAGCTGGAGAGTCCCAAGAAAATGATGAATCTGCATGGAAAAGACATAAACCAAGCTGAAGACAGCTCCAGCCATGTCTCTTGCCAGAAAGAATGGGAAAAGAAAGCAGATGTCTCACACAAAATTACTCCTGAGTGGTACTGGGATTGAGTCCTCAGTGGTGCTGGGATTAAGTCCTCAAGGGTAGGTTTCTCAATATAAGACCTCCAAATAAAACCAGAAGAGATATTCAAACAAACAGATTCATAAATGGTAACACCTCTGTGAAGCATGAGAAAGCCAAACGTCATTCTTCACCTGAAAGACTTTAACTATAACTAAACTCAAAGAGATTGAAACAAGTTACCTCATCAGTGACCTGGCAGAGGTTACAGAAAGGCGATTCAATCCCAGACCTGGAAAGGGAAAGCAACAACACGGAGTAAAAAGTCATAAAAATGAGTAAGAAATCATTAAAAGGCAGAAAAACTCATCAAAGAATGGGACATCAAACAATTGGACATCTTTGAATAAAAACAAATTTGAAGTGAAAATCTCGGTGGTTAGAGGCCATGACTGCTCACTGGAGAAACCAGGAGTGTTTATCACACAGGGTTGTCTCCTCAGTGGATAAAAGGATGCCTGTTTTCCACCCAGAAGGCTGGGAGTGGATGTTGTTATTAACCTGGTGACCTTTGCTGTCTGTAGGCCAGACCTCTCCCAATTCCCATAGAATATTTATCTCAGATTCTCCCTCCCTTGACCTTTGGCTTTGTTTTATAGTCAACACCTTTAAGGGAGCTGTCACATGGACTTTATAGCCAGAGACCTCACTGCTAACTCCTTCCGAAACCACCCCAGATCCTAGACCCTTAGGCCATAGTGAGAGGTCCAAAAACCTAAGGAATAAAAGTTTTCAAATTCCCTGGGAAGCAGATGGGGCTCCTCAGAAGGAGCCACTGACCATGGGCCGTTAGTCAGTGACCGCCCGACTTAGGGAGGACAAGTCTGGAGCTGAGTCAGCTCCTGGGACACCTAGCTGGAGGAGATAACAAGGCCAGAAGAGAGCAGGCTTCTGAAACTTCAAGGTGTCATCATTGGAACTAACAAAGCAACCAATCAAAATTAAACTAATGTCATTGCTTTGCCCCTACCAATTATATTAGAGGTTACTTAACCCTTCTGGGAAATTCCCCTAGCTCTGCATAAAGGGGGGTCTCTGAGCCCCTTGAACCATCACCGTTTTGATGAATGGTTCACCTCTGCATACTGGTTGTTTCTGCAGAATAAACACTCTTTGCCTGTGCATACTATTTGAGTCTGGAGTCTTTGTTTAGCAATTCTTGGACCCTAACAATAGAACCCATCTTTCTTGGGACTGTTGAACATGCCCAAGAGCTGCCCCCAATAAACCTGTATTTTTTACTTTTAATTAGACTTGAATTGACTTATTTTCTCCTTGGAGACAACCAATTAATGAACATCCAAATAAAAGAAGCAGTTAGAACCCAATATAGGCACAGCCCCGAAAGAGTCTTTCTATGACACATCATAGTTAAGATATCAGAAATAGCAAGAAAATAATATTAAAAGCATTCCAGGAAAACCATTGTAAGGGTTCATGATTCACAGAAGACTCAAATAGTATATCAACGCAGAGTGATTTATTCTGCACAAGTCCAGCATGCTAGGGTCTCCCATTACCAAGTATTACACAAGATAGAGAGACCACCTTACTATGGTCCCTTACTTCCATTTTGGAAAGGTAATATATATCCTATGTTATTATACGATGTATGTATGTGATCTGACTTTGGATTTTGATTTTACAGGATATTACAGTTCAGAGATTGCACGAGTCTCAGAAAAGACTTTGAACTTTGGACTTTCAAACATTGTTGAGACTGTGATAGACTATGGGGACTTCTGATGTTAGACTAAGTCCATTTTGCATTATGTTATGGCTAAAAGCCTATGCGGGGGGTCAGAGAGTGGAATATGGTGGTTTGAATAGGTGTGGCCCCCATAGACTCATGTGTTTGAATGCTTGGCCCATATGGAGTGTTACTCTTAGGAGGTGTGGCCTTGTTGGAGTAGATATGACATTGTTGGAGGAAGTGCATCACTGTGGGGGTGGGCTTTGAAGTCTCCTATTTCAAGCTATGCTGAGTGTGGTGCAGTCTCTCTACTACCTTCAGATCAAGATGTAGAACTCTCAGCTCCTGCTCCATCCCTTTGTCTGCCTGGGTGCTGCCATGCTTCCTGCCATGATGATAATGAACCAAACCTCTGAAGCTGTAAGCCAGCCCAAATTAAATGTTTTTGTTATAAGAGTTGCCTTGATCACTGTGTCTCTTCACAGCAGTGGAAACCTAACTAAGACAGCTGGCTTTTATCTAACTGCCAAAATCCTATAGTTCAGTTTAAGCTTATTTCTGGATAGTTGGGATGCCTGTGATGCCTAACAACTCCCACAAAAATAACTGGCATCTCAAATAAAGACAACACTGAGAATGCAATGTGGAAAATAGTTCTATAAAAGTAAATATGTGTGTGTGTGTTTCAATTACAATTGTACTATATATTACAATTTCAACAGTCTCACATTTATGTATTTATCCAAGAGAGATTAAAAAATACTGCACCACTGGACAAATACATCTACAGAAGTGTTTATAGCACCTTTAATTAGACTAGTCCCAAACTGAACCCAAATGAGCCTCAGATGATACATTTGCACAATGAGATACATTTGCACAATGTAACAAAAAGCTTCAATACAAAGACATGAATGAGTAGATGAAACACTGTAAACACAATGTTAAGCTAAGTAAGAGTCCTTTTACTTAGCTTACACAAGGCAGGTGGCAGAATCCACTGCAATAAACTAGTGCCTGATAGAGAGATGGGAGAGAAACTGAAGAAGCGTGTGGGCTGGGGAGAGAGGCCAGCACACCTTCCCAACCTCTACCCTTTTATAACCCATTGAGTCCTCAAATACTGCCCATGTACATAAGGGTGTGGAGCTACCCCCTGCAGGAACATCAACCTACCAGGGACCACACCCTTAAAGCAAACAGATCCTTCTTCCCCTAGCAGCTGTCACTTGCCAATAGCTCTTCAACTAAGCATTGGGGCTCATATGCCCCACCCCCACTCCCAATTCATTTTAGGCTATTAATTATTTTGACCTTGTGCAGGTCTGGTACAGGCAACCAAAGCAGCATAGCTTCGTGCACGCTATGGTTTTATCATGCTTAGAAGATTTTCTTTTGCTCTGCCCCTCCCTGGCCTCTGGCTGGTAATCTTTCTCTCTTCCTCTTCTTTCATGATATTTCCTGAGTCTTGAAGGGAAGAGGGGTTACATAGGCATCCCAGTTATTGCAGAAAACTTATATTCTTTACAAACTCAGTAGGGTATATAAATTTAAAAAAATTGGGGCTGGAAAGATGGCTCAGCGGTTAAGAGCACTGATCTTCCAGACGTCCAGGGTTCAATTCTCAGCAACCATATGGTGTTCATAACCATCTATACTGAGATCTGATGCCCTCTTCTGGTGTGCAGATGTACATGCAGATAGAGTATGTGTGTGTGTGTGTGTGTGTGTGTGTGTGTGTGTGTGTGTGTGTGTGTAAAATAAATAAATATTTTTAAAAGGAAAATCTTTATTCTTTGAGGTCTTTTCTCATAACTAGAAGGCATAACACAGCAAACAACCACGTTGTGGCAGAGGTGGTGGGGAGCTCTGATGGAAAAGAAGATGCACAAGGAAGCTAGAAATGCCAGGATTCCATTCCTGCATTTCCTTGTTTCTTTCTTTAAAAACCTCTACCACACCTGAGCCTGAAAAAGGTCACAGGTAGAACAAAGAAACAGGGATGGGTGAAGAAGGAAGAATGGGAGGAAAGAAGAAACAAGGGAGGAAGGAGAGAGAGAAGAAGAACAGGAGAAGGTAAAATGCAGTAGAGGAATGAAGATCAGTAGTTGCAAAAAGATGCCTGCTTTCTCTACCCAAAGGACTAAGAAAGCTGCGCCCCCAAAACAGAAAACTGTCGGAAAAATCTAATATATTCTAACTGGGGGGGGGGGGGCACTGGAAAAAAAACTGTCTCTAGAAGTTTTAGCAAGACTAAGAGACAGGCCTCTTATAATCCACTGCCCATGAAGGATCATAACTCAAAATCTAGTACTGATGATGCAGGCAGGGATAAATGAGGATTCAATGGCTGTGTTAGGACTCTCTAGGGGAACAGACCCAATCAAATGAATAAATGTATCGAGAGGGTGGGGGCTGGTGAGATGGCTCAGCAGCTAAGAGCAGACTGCTCGTGTAAAGGTCATGAGTTCAAATACCAGCAACCACATGGTGGCTCACAACCACCCGTAATGAGAAACAAATAAAAAACCTTTGGGCCAGAGTGAGCAGGGCCAGAGCAAGAGGGAAAGGGAAGGGGTGGGGAGAAGAGTGTGTGCTGCTCTTGCAGAGGCCAGAGGTCAGTTTCCAACACCCTTTGCCAGGTAGCTCATAACTGCCTGGAACTCTGGTTCCAGGGAATTGGATACCAACTTCTGTTCTCCACATCTCACATATGTGCATAAATACATACACCCACATATAAATAAAAGCAAAATAATTTTTAAAGAAGATTTATTTGTTTATTTTAAGTATATGAGTTGCCTTGTCTTCATGCACTCCAGGAAAGGGAATTAGATTCCATTACAGAAGGTTGTGCTGGGAATTGAACTCAGGACCTCTGGAAGAGCAGCTAGTACTCTTAACTTTGGAGCTATCTCTCCAGCCCCTAAAATAATTATTAAAAGGGGGGACTTCTAGATGGATTTACATATGGTCTGAGTAGTCCAGCAATGGCTACCTGGACCAGGGAGGCTGACACTTGGTGGCTACTCACCCCATGGTGCCAAATACCTTGGAGGCTCTACTCTGGCACTGGAGCTCTGAAGGATTTCTGGGTCCATATCAGAAGACCAAAGAAGCTGGGCTCTGAAGTCAGCAGACGATAACAACCGTGATGGCAGCTGCTGTGGTGATGGCAGCAGTCAAAGAGAGGAACCCAGAAGTGAGATGTGCAGGCGAGCAAGGCAGAAAGTGAAACCTGAAACCTCTCCCCTCTGTTCTCCTTAGATCTGTGCTGCCCCTGGGAAGAACACCCAAAGTTAGACTTCGACTTCCCACCCTAGTAACCTAATTAAGAAAATCCCCAAAGCCTGCTCTCCTTAACTCCTTCTCCATTTTTATCTCTCCCTCCCCTTGTGTGTGTGTCTGTGTGCATATGTTACATGTATGTATGTGCACACTGAGACAATTAAAGAGATGGATAGCCTGGTGCTAGGGTTACAGGCAACTGTGCGCTGTCTGACCTGAGTGCTGGGAACTCAGCCGGGGTCCTTCAGACGAGCAGCAAATGCTCTAACGCTGAGCCATCTCTCCAGCCACGAGGCCAGTCTTCTAGTTCATTCCAGATCCAATAAAGCTGAAAACTAAGATTAAGCTATACTGTGGTGGAACGGCTCTTCTATCCGTCCGTCTCTCACCTGAAGGAAGCTGCCCGCGCTCCAGGCCGACCATTACAGCGAGGTCAGTAGGATCTAGAACGGAGTTCAGCTCCACTCAGGAGCACCTGTTTGTTCTACATTTGCTGAGATGACTTTGGCGGAATCTACGGGAAGCTGAAAACATTCATCACCCATGAAGCCCTTGTGCTCCCTGCTACTGGACAGGAAGATGTTGGTTAAAAGCAAAAAAGATTAAGTAGCATCCAGGGTCTCACAATATAGTGAACCAGCTGCCTCCACCCTAGGCTTGAAAACCATCTCTTGGTAAAGACACACTAGGCTCTTTCCTGTTTATGATTAAACCAGTTTCTCAAGGATTCTGCTCTGCACCACGTAACCTTGACTACAAATGGATTTGTACTGCCTGTTCCAGAAAACAGCAACCCTGAGATTGTTATGGCCACTCTTTTATGACTACCTGCTGTCATGACCAGCTTGTTAGGACTACCTTGTTAAGACCACCTTGCGACCAGGTCTTTGTTTCACAAGAGGCTTTTATGACCAATTGTTATATTCTACTTTTATAACCCTGTTTGCCTGCCAAATCCTCTGTTTGGAAACCCTCTACTCCTGAGCTATAAAAACTTTATCTTCCTCACCTAATGCTAACCTCTGGAACCCCACCTTAGGGGGGCCCAACCCGTGCACACTAATAAAAAAGCTTGCTTTAATTTTTTTAAAGATTTATTTATTTACTTATTATATGTAAGTACACTGTAGCTGTCTTCAGACACTCCAGAAGAGGGAATCAGATCTCGTTACAGATGGTTGTGAGACACCATGTGGTTGCTGGGATTTGAACTCCTGACCTTCAGAAGAGCAGTCGGGTGCTCTTACCCACTGAGCCATCTCACCAGCCCAAGCTTGCTTTAATTAATTACTTATTTTAATTTGACCATGATGATGTGGGTCAGTGGTCTTTCTCCTTGAATCTTTGGGATTAATAATAGTATCCAAAATACCCAGGGTATAGTTGAAAAACATTCACCATATTAACACACAAAGGAAATCACCACTTATATAAGAAAAATCAGTAGCACTAATACTGACATTAATCTTGTTGTGTTTTATAAAAAATAAAGAGGAGGCAGGAATATGTTTGGTGGAGGCATGGTGTGGTGTGAGTGCCTCTTCCAGCCCCCATGCTGAGGCATCCCTTCCCCCTGTGGGACCAGCCACAGGATGATATAGTATAGAATAGCGTTTATTCAGGACATGGGGAGGAGAGTTGCGGGAGTAGAGACAGAGGAAGGCAGAAAGAGAGAGAGAGAGGGAGAGGGAGAGGGAGAGGGAGAGGGAGGGGGGAGGGGGGAGGGGGAGGGGGAGGGGGAAGGGGGAGGGAGGAGAGGGGGGAGAGGGGGGAGAGGGAGAGAAATACAGGCCAGCTATGAGCATGGGGAGAGGGGGGAGGGGAGAGGGGAGAGAGGAGAGAGACCATAAGGAGCAAGAGGACAGACATAGCAAGAGCAAGAGAGCAAGACAGTGACAGTGAACAACCCCTTTTACAGTGAGTCAGGCACACTGGGCTGTTGGCCAGGTAACTGTGGGGCGGAGCCTAGACTAAATGCCAACAAATCTGAGGTTGGGATTATCAGATAAGGAGGTTGTATGACAGACCTCTGGGGAGATGAAACACACATGTCTATTTATCCAGAAAGGGAACCCAGCACAGACTAAAGTAACAATGACTCCTGATGAACCAAAGAGGCTTTACTGGGATAACCAACAGCAGTATGAGAGAGAGGCTACTTACAAGGAGCAGGGACTACACAAAAGAAAACAATAAAAACATCTGGACCACCTGGAAGCCCCACCCAGCCATGTGGGTAAAGGTCCACAAAAGCTTCAAGCCTGGAGCTATCTGTCCAGCCTGCAGGCAACCCGGCCATCCAGTCTCTCGCTGCAGTTCAGCAGGCAGACCTTTCCCACACAGACTGTTTACTTCTGTATATTGCTGGGAAAGAGCTCTCAAGAATCTTCTAAGTTTCTGTTCTCTCAGGCATGTGACCCTTAGTTTACCCTCTGCGGCGCATGAGCCTCTCCTTCCCTCTCTGAGCCTACAGGAGATGTTTCAATTTAGAATGTTGCAATACTGAGAAGAAGAAAAAAAGTCATACAAGAAGCCAATATAGAAATGTTTCAATACCGGTTAAGAAATACGTTACATAAAAACAACAGAAAGGAAATACAAAAGACAATTATGAAACTGATTATAATACATGAAAATTTAAAACTCACTAAAGGGATTTAATTGCATAATGAGAATGATTGTATAGAATTAGTGAACTTGCAGATAAATCAGTGGAATTTACCAATTCTGAACAGGAGAAGAACAGACCAAAAAGAGTAGTCTGTGCGTTAGGTTTCTGGGAGCCGGAAGGCAGACATTCTCCGGAAAAGGAGTGTTTGTAAGGAGGGAAGGGGATGCTTGGGGTTTAGAGTGGGTTTGAGGAATGGGAAGTTAAGTGCAGCTTCAGGGGCTGTGCGCCGCCTCTACTTCCTGGCCTGGCTTGTCTAGACAAGGAAGGTTTATCTTTAGCAGCTGGCTTGCTGGGCTATCAGGATGCCGGGGATAGTGAGTGACTGGGTTTGGCAATGGTTACACAGTGTGTTCAGGGTTTATCCAGGCACTAAGCACCAGAAGACAATAACAACGGGGTTATAAATTCCTACTGTTGACCTCCCAGAAGGGCTGAGAGTGAAAATAAGTTTTTGAAAATCATGGTCAAAATTCTCCAAATTTAGTGACATATATATATATATATATATATATACAAGACAATGAGGATATACTGAGAGAAACTTGTGGCAGAGTACCTGTGTCTTCAAGAGGGGAGCATAGGAACTTCACATTGAACTGTTCTGTATTGGCTACAGTGATGTCACCTCTGTCTGTCAATGTAGTAAGTTTACACAGAGCTAAACACACAGAGACCCAGACAGGTTCCTGCAGAACTGATGTAGTGAAAAGAAGGTCAATGGATTGTATAAATACCAGTTTCTGGGATTTGGTAGTGTGCTGTGGTTAAGCAAGATGCTCCCATGGAAGGAGATTTTCCTAGGGGATTGTACTAGTCACTTCTCTTGTTACAAAATACTCACGGAGCACATAAGAGAGGGGTTCTTTCGCTCATGGTCTCAGAGGACTTAAGTCCATCAATACCAGGAAAGCAGGAGAGGCCCAGTCCATGTGAGTGTTAATAAGGACCAGCTGGCCACATCATAGAGGCAGACAGGAAGCAGAAGGAGCAGGCTGGGTGTGGAGCTGGGCTACAACCCTCAAAGATCTGGTCCCAACAACTTCTACCTGCCACCGGGACCTACCTCTTACCCTATATCACCTCCCTGAAACAGCCACACCAGCTTAGTACCGGGATGCCCATCAAATGCCCATATGAAAGGCACCTGTGGCCCCGAGTTCAAATCCCAAATATCCACAGAAGAGCACTTGCCATAGCACACATCTGTAATCTCAGTGCTCCTATGTGGAAAAGGGAGGCCGAGGCAGGAGACTGTGTAGATGCTCATGAGCCATCTAGACTCTGTGGTGTGCACAGTGACAAGGAACAAGCAGACTCTGTCTCACACAAGCAGGATGGGAAGGAGCGGCACCCGAGGTTGTCCTCTGACTGCACAAAGATGCTGTGGCTTCCGTGTGCCCATATGCTCAGGTGTGCCCACAGACTCACTCACCATGTCTCTATATTGCCTTCTGTATATGAAGGCTGCCCCCATGTACTCTCAACAACACGGTTGCCTTAATGAGACCGGCATAATGTCAGTACTGGTTACCATGCCAATGTAAAGTGGGGAAATCCCACATGGACCATGCTTAGAAGAGCTGCAGGTGGCCAATGCCTGAGGAAGAAGGAGAATCTTTCTCTCTGCTGGGGAGAAACTTCCACATAGCTTGTCCAATCCCATGTGTTCACCCATGGACATATGTATGCACAAGCAAAGCTAAATGGACTTAATAGGTTATGTTCATGTGTGCACATCTATAGGTCTATATCTACACGCACACACACGTACATATGTATATACATACATATATACACATACATATATAATAACATATATACATGTACATATATATGTGTACATATGTGTACATGTAATAATAATACAAATTAATAATAAAGAAGAGATCGTGAATTTAGGAGGGTGGACATTTATACTTCCTACTACCCTAAAAAGGATCAGCAATCTCCCGGGAAAGCATGTTTAAGTCCCTTTGAAGTGTTAAAATTAAGACATTTTCTCACCGACAACTAGTCTCAGAGACCTCAGCCCTTATTAACCATGTAACAACATCACCAAAGTTCCAAGCTGCTACCAAAAAGGTGTTTAAGGCTAGAACCTGAGAACCAGGACCTCCCTTATTTGAACCTGGGGAGTCTATGCCCCTAAGATCACCCCCCCTCTCTACCCCTTTTCTAAAGGCACCGTGGGAAAGTGTGAGACCCAGGCCACAACAAATCCCTCATAGGCTGGAATAAGAGCAAATCAGAACACATATCTTGCAGGATGAGAGTTCTGCTTAGAGTTAAACCAGTTTGTTTGGTGTTGAAATCTAGCTAAGAGATAAGTCCGTTTGCCCTGTGTCAAGTCCCTCTATTTTGCAATCAAGAGTAAGTTCCTGGTTCGATGCAGACTACTTGTAGCCCTCCTTCACCGAGGTTCACTTTTGCTTTTGTGACTGCTTGTAACCTCCATTCACTTCATGTATATCCTCGCCTTTGTCCCTCCCCTTTCGATTGTAGTCTTTTAACAATGAATAACCATCAACTCTCTCGCCCCCTGTGAACACCTTATTGCTCCTATAAAAAGCACTTCAAGAAGCCAGTGGAGCTGCTCTCAAAATCCCCAGGCCTAGGGAAGAGGCTAGCCAGCTAGACTGCACTCAAATACAGCTTGCTTCAGTTTGGACAGTAGTGGACTTGGTCCTCTCCTGCCCCACATGAATCCTAGGATTAACAAAACTCCATACAATTCTTTCTACATCCACTGCCTCTAACAGCTCAGAACTGAACTATGAGTCCCTCATTTTAGACTCAACAAATACTCTCCACACCTGGCCAGTAGTTAGTGCGATCAGACTCGGGCTTCCGACAGGAGGCTTACTATGCACTGGGAACATCTTAGAGCAGATGTAGAATAGCTAATCTTGGTTGTCAACTTGACTAGATTCGGAGTCAACTAAAACACAAGCTGCTGGGCGGGCACCCTTGTGAGGGATTTCCTTCATCAGCCCACATGGAAGGACATGGCTGAAGGGAAACGCTTGCCTTCAGTCTTCTGGCCTTCCCTCTTGCTGGGATTTCATCCATCCATCACATGGACGCTGCATCCCTTTGCTGTATGAATGAAAACTAAGAAAGAAGCTCTAGCTGCAGAGACTGAGTGGCCCCCAGTACCCTGGAAAGACTTCAATGATGCAGGTCCAGATGCTAATTATCCCTTCTCTTGGGCTAGGTCTAGCCAAAAGGAGCAGCAGCTGCTTGGCCACATCTGTGTCAGAAGTAACATCCTGAGTGTTGTGTTTTGTAAAAAAACACAAGCGGTATAATAAGGAGGTTGGCAGGAACAACTTGACAGGCAGCCAGGGTGTTTCCCTAAACAATCAAGCCATTTGACAGACCTCATATAAAGATTTATTGGAGGTGATAGGGAAGGGGACCTGGAGAAGGGTAGAGGCAGGGGAGTGGGGCAGAGAAGGACAAAAAGAGAAAGAAGAGAGAGAGAGGAAGAGAGGAAGAGGCCAACAGGGAATGTGGGGGTGGGGCAAGGGAATAGGTGACAGGGTGGGGGGGAGGGAGAGGAGAGGAGGAGGAAAAGGAAGAGGAATAGGAAGAGAGGAGAAGAGAGGAGAAGAGAGGAGAGGAGGGGAGGGGAGGGGAGGGGAGGGGAGGGGAAGGGAGGGGAGGGGAGAGAGTTGTGGTAGCTGAGCAGTCCTTTTTAGGCCTGGCTATGCAAGCTGTTGCTAGGTAACTGTTGGGCAGAGCCCAGTGGAATTGGGTGTAAGCCAATACTGAGATTGACACATAAAAAACTTTTTGGAATTTCTTAACTTAGCAGAATGCTACCTTTGACCAGCACAAAGCCCAGGAATGCCCTCAGATAGCATCGAAGGCCTACAGAGAAGTTCTTCTCGTCTTGCTGTAACTGCGGTTCTGATGCACCCACCCAAGCATTGTAAGCTTGCCTTGATTTAGGACTGTCTTTGTTCTGTGAAACTCTAAGACTGTTTGAAATGGCTTCCTCACTGGGACATGGGATTTGGCTTAACCTACGTCTTTGTTCTTGGGTTCATGGTCCTCCAAAATGACTTCTGAAAAAAAAAAATCTTTTATTCCATTTAAGGTGAGAGCTGTGGTTTTTGCCTCAACAGCATAGCAGAACCAGCGTCTCCAGTGTGAACTGAAGGCCAGCAGCTCTCCAGGGATCCCCCATGTCTTCTGCAGCAGCAGGGATTCTCTGAGACATCCAGCCTGTGGACTGAGCAAGTCAGTAGGTCATCTTCTTCCATGGTTTCTGATTCATACTTCTGCTGGAGTTCCTACCTTGACTACTCTCTGATTTTGACCTGGAAGTATTAGCCAAATAGACCATTTCTTCCCCAAGTTGCTTTTGGCCTTGGTGTTTATCACAGCAACAGAAAGGAAATGAATGAGAACAGGGTGGATAAGTAATTTGGATGCCCCTCATTTTCTGTGTTTGCTTATTTTGAGGGCTCTGACTGGTTGCTTTTGTCCTACACTCTGTCCTACACACCTTGTTTCCTCTTGGATGAAATAATCCCTCTACCTGCCCAGGGGATAATGATATCCATTTGCCATTTCTCATACTACTGGCCCTTTCTCAGGCTCCTTTTATGCCAACCATTCTACACTGAGAATCCTTCTGTATCTAATGTTCAACAACTACACTATCCTTATATCCAGTTGGGGGAAGTCAGTCTCTCTTTTTTTTTTTTTTTTTTTTGAATGAGATGTCAAACAGAAGGATAGAGGACTTTCCTTGCCCCTCAAAGAAAGTAATTCATCCATTATTCTATTTATGTTAGTCTCAATACATCCCTAAACTTTAGAGTTGGAGGGACCCACTATTGACCTATATAAAAAAGTCAGTTTTCAAGACTCCTCTATTTAAAATTAGGAGATCAATTATTAAGGTGATATCTGGTGAAAAACTTTTCTCCTATCAACCAAGATAAAACTCCAAAACTTCTTTCTGCTATAGGTACAACAAAAATGGCAAATGGAACCAAAGAACTAGGCTGGTATGTTGCCATAATCCATACCACAGCAAAGGCCACCTCTACATGTATCTTCTGATGTTTAGCAAACCTGTGCACACTGCTTCGTTAGCCATTGTTTCTCACCTCAGAACTGTGATTGGCTAGTTAAATCCTTACTCACTCCCAGGTTTAATTCATGCAGTTAGCTTGGTAGACTTCGACCTAACGAGTACAAACAATACCCTCAAAGACACTCAGGGGACCCTTATGGCAAACCCAGGTTTCAGCCTACCTGGTTGTCACCCTCCACTACAGTAAACCTAAATTGGGACATCCAGAGGTCTGAGATCATAATTCTATCGAAATTGTACTGAGGCAACTGGCCCTGAATGTCATCAATACTCATGGTGGATTTCCTAAAAACACCCTAC
The DNA here is from genome assembly GCF_000001635.26 of Mus musculus. Taxonomy (NCBI): domain Eukaryota; kingdom Metazoa; phylum Chordata; class Mammalia; order Rodentia; family Muridae; genus Mus; species Mus musculus. The sequence goes on along the minus strand of NC_000076.6, from coordinate 59,260,142 downwards.
TCATTGGACCAGCGAGAACGGATGCGCAGATCTAACGCTGGGTAAGGCTCAAGGGACAAATAAAATCAGTAAAAAACGAAGAGAGACATTTGTTAGAGAAAGATTCCCTTCTCCAAATAGGATGCAAGGTTGACAGTGCTGGGCCAAGGAGGAGAGGGTAGGGGTCTTCTCAAAAGTAGTCTCTGACGTCACTGTTGAGAGATAAATTACACCGGACACACCTTACAAACTGCTTCTTAAACCAAATGGAAAAACTCATTTGGCTTCCTACTGAATGGGAAAGAGCTTGCACTGTAACTCAAAAGGGATTGTTGACTGTATTCATGCAAATAGAACCAGAGCTAGCTATGGGACAGTTGCCAGTGCTTCTAAATGCAGAGCAGATGCTAAAAACCTGCGAGAATACCACAAATAGCCCAAATTATGGAGGATAATAGAAAACAAATGCAACATGAGTCGCTGTGCACTTGCCGCCACATCCCTAGACTAATAAATCCACAAAACAGCATGCAGTACAGGTAGCAGGGACAGGGAAAATCACAAGAGGTTTCATGTCATATCCATCGGAAACAAACAGGCTGCACTCCAAAGCCAATCTCAGTGGAATTTCACTTTCATTTCTGATTATGAGCAAAAAAGTAGGGTCTGGTTATACCCATGACAACAGTGGAATCCTGACTTTGCTCAGGTCTGGCCTTTAGTCTTTACTAATAGTAAAAAGCACTGGGTATGTGGGACGGTAAGGAGTTTTCTATGAAGGTTTCCAAAATGAAACAATTGTCTGATTTTTCCTACAACATCATCTTATTTCCCTATACATACATGAATTTGGTACAATACTAAGAAAATACACTACACATATGGTTGGTTCAGCAGGCAAAATCTTTTGACCCACAGTGATACCAGCCCAGTGACCTGAGTTCAATCCCCCAACCATAAAAAGGTAGGAAGAACTGATTCTACAGGCTGACTTCTGACTTCACAGGCACATAGTCACCTCTACACATGATAGTAATAAATACATTTCAGGAGGGAGGGGAGAAGGTATTATTTAATCTTACAGCTTCTAGGTCAAATAAATAAAAATTTTAAATTGACAAATCAGTGGTAGCCTAGATCTTGGAGATATTTTGTAAAAGGAGAATTAAAAGCTTCCCCATTAAATCGAAATTATAGCAGCAAGCTGGTGAAAGGAACAATGAAACTTGATGAACAATGAGCTAAATCAAAACCTCAACAGGACCAACAGCACATTTTAAAAAGCACACATGACCATAGACAAATAGGGAAAACACACAACAGTTTGCTTAGAGAGGATGACGGTAATTGCAAGCTGATTTGGTTAGTTAAGAAGTGTGTTTCTTCCGTCCCGTCTCTTACATTCTTTTAAGCCCTTTTTTATTAACGAAAAAATATTTTACACCTATAACTTTCTATATTCCTTCTGTATATTTGATACTGTCTTTGAAAAATAGCTTTTAATGTTTTTTTTTTTAATTGGTTGTTGTTGTTTGGTTGGTTTATTTGTTTTGCTTTCAGACAGGGTTTCTCTGTGTAGCCTTCCTTGGCTGTCCTGGAACTCATTCTGTAATCCAGGCTGGTCTTGAACTCAGAGATCTGCCTGCCTTCACCTCCCAAGTGCTGGTATTAAAGGCATGTACCACCAATGCCTGGCTGTGTTTTTTTTTTAAATGTTTTTAATTGAAATATAATTACATCCCTTCCCCCCTTCTTCATATTAGCCCTTCCGGCTGCCCTCCTTCTAAGCTCTCCAATACTTTCTCTTTCAAACTGATAGCCTTTTTTCCTTTGATTATATTTCTCTCTTTCTCTCTTCTTCTCCCCTCTTCCCTCTCTCTCTCTCTCTCTCTCTCTCTCTCTCTCTCTCTCTCTCTCTCTCTCTCTCTCTCTCTTTCTCTCTCTCTCTCTCTCTCTCTCTCTCTTTCTCTCTCTCTCTCTCTCTCTCTCTCTCTCTCTCTCTCTCTCTCTCTCTCTCTCTCACACACACACACACACACACACACACACACACCCGCTGAGTCTGGTTTTCTTGATGGTGTATATCTGGTTTCAAGGCTAATTGCTTTGCATTGAACAACCGATAAGGAGGCTCATCCCTGGGAAAGGCTAATTCTCTTTGTCCTAGCAGTCATTAGTTGCCCGTGGCTCTTTGTCTAGGGATGGACCCTGTGAAAATTCCCCCTCTCATGTTTTTTTATTTTTATTTTTTAAAATTTTTTTAATTTTTAAAAAAAATCAATTTTTAATTTTTTAGGTTTTTTGAGACAGGGTTTCTCTGTATAGCCCTGGCTGTCCTAGAACTCACTCTGTAGACCAGGCTGATCTCAAACTCAGAAATCCACCTGCCTCTGCCTCTCAAGTGCTGGGATTAAAGGCGTGCGCCACAACTGCCCAGCCCCTTTCCATTTATATTGTTACTGTTCTGGTCTTGTTTGTGTAGCCATTTGTAGGAGAGACAGTTTCTCAGAAGACTTCCTCATATTCTTAAAATCTTTTGGCCTTTCTTCTGCAGTGTTCCCTGAGCCATAGATATGGGAACCATGATGGAGGTGATTCTGTTGGGGTAGACTCCCATGATGGTTTCCATTTGCTGTAAAGGGAGGTTTCTTTGCTGAAGGATGGTAGCTATACTTACCTGTGGCTATAACAATAAGATTTAGGATTTGGTATCTTTTTAATTTACAAAATTTTTCAGAGATTTATTTGTGTATGTGTGTTCGTGCATGTGTGTGTATGTGTGCATGTATGTGCTTGTGTGTGTCTGTGTGTGTCTTTATGAGGTGTGTCTGTGTTTATGTGTGTATCTATGTATATGTGAGTGTATGTGTGTGATTGTGTGCCTGTGTGTGTGCATGTGTCTGTGTATATGTGTGTAGGTGTGTGTGTCATATAATGTGTGTCTCTGTGTGTGTGTGTCTCTGTATATATGTGTATGTATGTCATACAATGTGTGTCTCTGTGTGTGTATGTGTGTGTATCTCTGTGTCTGTGTATATGTGTGTGTACTTGTGTATGTCTGATTGAATACATGTATGTATGTGTGTCTCTTTGTATATATAGTTGTGTTTGTGCATATGTGTCTGTGTATATGTGTGTATGCGTGTGTACTTGTGTATGTCTGATTGAATACATGTATGTATGTATGTCTTTTGTACATATATATTTGTGTTTGTGTGTATGTGTCTGTGTATATTTATGTATGTGTGTGTACTTGTGTATGTCTGATTGTGTACTGTGTATATGTGTGTCCCTGTGTGTGTGTGTGTGTGGTGTGTGTGATGTGAGTGTGTATGTATGTAGCATCTGTGCAGGTGCTGCAGAGGCCAGAAGAAGTTGTGATATCCTAGAGCTAGTGTTAACAGGTGGTTATGAGCCACTCGAAATAGATGCTGGGAGCTGAAAGCAGAAAGCTCTCTTCACCGCTGAGTCATTTCTTAGCCTTACTTACAGAACTTAGTAATTTCCCTCTCTTTCTTTCCTTCTTTTTTTCTTCCTGCAGAAAGGAAAAAAAAACACTTCTTGACAGATTTAAAGGAGAAATTTTTTGCTATTATCAATATAAATGTATATACAAAACAAATAATATGATTGATGGGCACAAACAAAATGGCACACTTACCTAAAAATCAATAATTCTTAGGAACACAGCCTAACAAGAAAAAAAAAAGCCCAATTACATTAAATCAGAGCATACTCAGTAAGAACAGGGGGCGGGGATTGCATCCTAAGGACAAGGCTAAGCCTGAACTTTGAGAGAAGCTTAGTGAAAGTCTAAGGTGAAGCCTTTGCTATGGTAAACTTGAGGTAATGGTAGCTCTGGAGACCGCTGAGGCTTTAGATGGCCCTTCCTGTTTCCATGGTAACACCAAAATATAGTCATCAGCTTTGCCTTCCCTTAAGGTTTGATAATCAAGAAAAGAGCATCTGTGGCCCTGGATGGAGATAGGCCACACCGATCATGCCAAAGATTGAAACACTGCATAGTATATTGTCTTCTCTACCACAAGTTAATCTTGTCGGACTTGTCAATTACCTACCTGGCCAGGACACCATGTCTCAGGAAGACAAGCAAAGGAGATAGGAGGAATATTCATTATCCCTTCAAAGTGATAATATACTTAACCTTCCTCAATACATACACCACCCTACCCCCCAACCCTGAGACACACACACACACACACACACACACACACACACACACACACACACTTGCTTTCTAGTCACTATGGAGCTGTTACCATGTGCATTGCTAAGTCCACCTGCTTTTCTGAATTACCAGGAAAGTGTAAGTTCTTTCTCTTCTCGATCCTTTTCACTTTTTCTTTAGGACACTGGCTAGAGCCTGTGCATGCTCTCTGTAATGTTTTGGGCTTTCTCTGTGAAAGGCCAGAGGCTGTTACAGAAGATTAGAAATCGGGCCCTGATATGCAGACAGTGGTAGTTTGGCAGATAAGTTTCCTGTTTGCCTGATGTTTACGTTTCAGGGCAAGACACTGACATGACCTTCAGAGTTTTTAGGAGTCTCATGCAGCCCAGGCAGACCTGAAACCCAGACTGACTCTGTAGGCAAGAATGACCTTGAACTCCTGAGTGCTGGAACCCTAGGTGTGCCCCACCATGCCTGGCTTATGTAGTATGCTTCATGCATGCTAGACAGTCCCTCTACCAACTGAGCCTCAAGCTTCAAGTCTAACCAGAAAGAGAGGCAGGCCAAGCGCAAGCAGCTTTGTCAGGACGAGGTCCAGCTGCTCCTCTCCTTCTGGTTCTTCAAGGTGGTTTTAAGAATGCATAGCTGGAGGAGAGCAAAATGATTTCTATTCCAAGGTTGCCATTGCTCCAGGGTGTAACCTCAGGTCATAGAAAAAGACCTCCTCCTGGAGGGGAGGCAGCTGTCCTGGAAGAATTTCCTGTTTTGGAAGTCCAAGATAAATCCTAGGTTGACTGGCCTAGGACGGGGCATTGTGAACTCGGACAGTGGGATGCTTCTGTTGTCTCTGCCTCCATTCTTCAGCCTTCTACGATGGACCCCTGGTTAGCACCAGCTTCCCAGCACTCCTTAAAGGATGAACATGCCTATGGCCAAGATAAGCAGCTGACCCCAAGTAAAGCTTGATACAAAATGAAGGCTTAATTATCAAGCTCTTATCCTGTTCTTTGTTATGTTATGGGCTCGAGTGAGGAGTCAGTGGCTTACAGAACATCAGTTCCTATGTGCTTCTTATGAAAGAAAGTGGACCCGAGTGGGTTTTTTCTTTCTTTTTTCTTTTGAATTTGGGTCGTATTAAAAGATATACGTGAAGAGAAGTTTGCGTTTGAAGATCCTAGAACTAGAAGGCGCAGTCAGTCTTAAAGGGGCCACTTAAGAAGCACCGCGTTCCACGAGAGTCCCAGCAAGAGAGGAGACAGTGTGGACAAGAAGCCTTTTTTGCCGAAGGGAGCAGGGGAATCAGAACCAACAGGCTAAGGGGGGGGGGGGTTGGTTAGAATACTCTTCATAGGTTCCATAGCGTGTCCTAATCATCTTGTGTCTGGCCCTGGAGAACTGGGCAAGTCAAGTCAGTAGAGGCCCCGATTCTGAGAGCTACTTAATGGGGGTGACTGGGCTGTGAGCCATGGCCGCCAGGTCAGGGTTACTTGCATATTTACTATCTCTAGGGATAAGCTACCTGATGGAGGAGAGATGCATCCAGTCATCAAGACCCAGAGATGCTCAAAGCCATAGAATGAAAGGGATGTGGTGAGTACACACAGCAACCCAACAAACCCCCTCAGGAGCCACTCCTTTCTTCCAGCCCTCACTCTTATGTTCCCCGTTTCTTGTTCTGCCTAACTCTGTGTTTGGCCACTGCACAGTGTAGTAGAAGCTGGCCTAACTCTGCTTAGGCCCGCTTCCGGCTGGGCTACACTACTTTTGTTGTTGTTGTTGTTGTTCAGTACGTGTGTGTGTGTGTGTGTGTGTGTGTGTGTGTGTGTGTGTGCGTGTGCGTGCGCGCGTGCATGTGTATTTGTGTACCCATGTGCGCATGCGCATACATGTAAATGCCACAGCACACATGTGGAATCAGAGGCCATCCTGTGGGAGTCAGTTCTCTTCTTCCACCAAGTTCATTGAACTCAGGTTGTCAGGCTCAGCAGCAGGTACCTTTATCTGCTGAGCTTTCTTATGTCAACCATCCCTGGGTAGGGTCGCTCTGCCTCCCTTAGGTGAACCTACAGTTGTGCAAACCTACTGTGTGCTCCCAGGCTTCTTCCCCACTCTGCCTTTGCTTTTTATTCCTTATGTCATGCACCGCCAACTTCCCCTCCACAGGCCACAGAAACTGCAGGTTTCTCTCTGTTGGTTTTCTGTATTAACGAAAGTGTGAGCCCCTGAGGTGAACATCTGCTAGGCCTCAGCCACTGGGGGCAGGTCTAGCCACAGCTGAGCGCTCACAAATCTCTGCTGACGGAATATGGCAGTGGCCAGCACAGTCTCCGAGGTGGACGACTTCTGGCAGTTTGTCAGCTGTTACCTAGAAGCCTGCTTGCTGACTGACTCACAGAGGGGAAAAAACGGCAGGATGAGGAAAATACTATCTACTATCTACTGAGTATCTAAAAGTTCTCCATCCTATATGCCTCAAGGAAAGAAACAAACAAACCTAGGAATTTTCCTAATGATGAGAGAGATTTGAGGTCTGTGGGCCTCAACATTTTCTGTTCTGCTATCATATTTATTTTTTCATTATTGTAAAATCCCCACGCCACAAAATTCTACCTTTAAAAATAAATCTAAAAGTCAGTGATTTAAACTCTACACACAAGAGTTGTGCGTATGTCACCATGGTTATGTAGAACATTTTATTACGCCAATGATAAAGGTACTCTCTACCATGTTGCTATGACCTACACTTCCCCTGCTCTCTTGGCTTGGACTGTCACCTCCCTATCCCAAAGGCCTTACTTTCCCTCTGTGCAATGACTAGCAATGGAATCATAGGGTACATGGCCGTATCTCTACCGCTTTGTCTCATCCACACCTGACCCAGACCACAAACACATAATACAACAGGAGGTGGATTTGTCTTTGACAGCAGGCTTGAGAACCAATCACCAGTTGCCAGGGTGCTCAGAGCAGGATATAGAAATAGGGCTGTGGGGAGCCGGCCCCTGACAGAGGATTCCATTTTCCTACATGGATTCCCCTCGAAGCTCCTTCTCCATCCTCATCTCTGTCCTTGCACCCAATGGCAGAGCAATGGGAAGAACAAGAAGGAAAGCAGAATTCAAAACCCAAGAGGTCACTGTGAGTAGCAGCGACATTGGCCACATATCTTGAGGTCTGCAGGATTTGCAAAGCAACCTCTGAACTCCGTTCTAGACTAGGCCAGTACCAGAGGATAAACAGTTCGTCTAAGCCTCAGGAGGCTCTGCTGGGATCAAGATCGGAGAGGATTCCTGAGCCCTGCAAAGAGTCTGTGTGAGCCACGACCAGCCAACCACACCCTACCCTCAGCTGAGCTCAGCCCAGCCGCACTGATTAATTACTGGCTTGTGCTCTCTCTACACTAAGTCTCCACGTTTGGACTGTTTAACGTACATTCCACTAAAAATTATTACTTAAGAGAAATTTCCTTCTCAGCAATTCCCAGATGACCGTGGCTGGTTCTGCAACTTGACCACAAACCATTTTACCTTAAGCATGTTTGTCAGACTTTCTGTAAGTGTTAACATTTTCCTTCATTCCTATGTGTATATTTTAACCCAGTGTTGGGAGAGACCTAAAGTCTTTGCTCTCCCTGCAGTGAGACCAACTGCTTGCTTTGATATCTAAAGAGGAATAACGAGAAGCATACAGAACTACATTCTGCATGACTGGCAAGGAAGTCACAACTGAGATAAGGGAATAAAAGCCAAACTCTTCTGTGGACAGATTGTCACCAGGGTAAGGTTCAGCACTTCCTAGTCACAGAGTCTGCAAGAGCAAAGGGAAGAAATGGGACCAGGGAAGAGTGGGTTGCAAACTATTCTTCCTCTTTATTCCAAGTGCTTCTCATGACCGCCAGAGTGATCACTTGGAGGTGAGCAAGAGGTGTTCCAGTCTCCCTGGGTGTTTGAACTTGAGCTCATTACTCATACTCAAGGTCTCTGAGATTTCTCTGCACCTGCAAACTCCCTTCACCACAAGTGCCAGGAACATGTTAGGGTGAAAGTTAGCAGTGCTATCTTTAGCCTGGGGTACAACAGGCAGGTGGAATACTTACCCATTGTAGAACACTTACTATGGATGCATAGATCCCAGCACAAAAGCACCAGCGTAAACCACCAAGGCAATATGCATCTTCCAGAAGCCAGCAACCCTATTTGAAATAGGCCCCAAGAAGAGCAATTTAGCTAAAGCAGAAGATAAGGATTTCAAAATAGCAAGTGTGAATATGTTAAAGAACTTATACATATTCATAACATATGTAGATCCTAATGGGGTGGGGGAGAAGGAGGAGGAAATGAAAAAAGGGAAGGGGTGAGGAAGAAGAGAGGAGAGGGAGGGAAAATAAGGAAGGAAAGGAAAGAAAATAGGGAGGGAGGGAGTGGGTAGGGAGGGATGAGGTAGCTCAAGCTATCAGTTATTATTACCCATGCTATCAGTTTCTCGGTGCTGGGGAATCTAATCCAGTGCATCATGTGCTGGACCTATGTGCTCTACTGACCTGTTCTGATCTCTGTCAGAGTAGTTTCACAAATGGTGGTTAAACTGAATACAATTTTAGCTGGAAGTGAGAAGGGAGCACACATAGGTATTGCTTTTGAATGACATCACTTTTTCTTGGAAAATGCTTTATTATTATTGTCCAGAGACTCTTAGCAATGGGATAACTCATGAAGAGTATAATTCACACTGAATAAATGGTGTGAGGTCCAAGCTCTGGTGTTGAGAATGGAGGAAGGTCAAAGGAGGCCAAGAGATTAAGAAGAACGTGAGCAGCCCCAGGGATATGAGGCAGACTTTATTTACCAGCACACAGGCTACTTGGTAGGCAGATTCTGGCAGACACTCAGGCATACAGGCTGAGCACACATGGGTACTGCCACAGAAGCCACAGGTAGGCACAAACAGGTCTTCACAGGCTACCTGGAAAGCCAAAAGATGAAGGTGAAGACACTAGCCTCTGATCCCAAGGCTATATTTATATAAAACCGCACACAAAAGGGGCACTTTGCCAGGAATAGTTATACAAGAGATTATATCACCCACTTTTGCAGTTTCCTGGACACCAGCTGTCAACCATTATTAGATGACTCATGGTCCCTGGATGTCGGGTGTCAGCCATGATTTAGTAAATGTCTCATACCAATATATATATATATATATATATATATATATATATATATATATATATATACACACACACATATATATACACACACACATATATGTACACACACAACACACATACATACACATATGTCAGCACCATGTTCTCTAAACATAAACTAGCCCATGCAATCCTCTGTCCTCTTTAGATAAAATTTCCCATTAAACATTTGAATTAGAAATAGAGAAGAGGTGAAAAGTAGGTTGGTGCTTGGCAAAAATTAAGGATTTACCAAACCAAAATGGAGGACAACTTGTTCTTCCTCCTACCTACCTCCATTCCCTAGAGATTCTACCTCTCAGCACTGATGGAAGAACCCAGCACCTGGGCCACCATATCTTTCCCGATGCCTCTCTCAGCCTTTCCTCCTGGCCCATTATGGTGGTTTGAAGAGGTTTGGCACCTATAGTCTTATGTGCTTGAATGCTTGGCCCACAGGAATGTTACTATATTAGGAAATGTGGCCTTGTTGGAGTAGGTATGGCCTTCTTGGAGGGGATGTGTCTCTGTTGGGGTGGGCTTTGAGGTCTCCTAGGCTGAAGGTCTGCCCAATATGGAATTCCGGTTTCCTCCTTGGTTATTTCATCAAACTGGAAAACCTGAAAGAAATAGATAAATTTCTTGATATATATGACCTACCAAAATTAAATCAAGATTGGGCAAACAATTTAAATGGATTCACAACACCTGGTGAAATAGAAGTAATTAAAAATCTCTCCCTTCAAATTAAAAAGTTCCAAAAAAGGCCAGAGCCAGTTGGATTCAGCACAGAATTCTGTAAGATCATCAAAGATTTTAACACCAATACTTCTCAAATTGTTTCACAAAAAAGAAACTGAAGGAACATCTCCTAATTATTTTTAATGAAGTCACTAGTACCATTATAGCAAAATCACAGAAAAATCCATTAATAACAAAAAGAAAACTGTAGAGCAATATCCCTTATGAACATAGACGGAAAAATTCTCAATAAAGTACTTGGAGATGAAATGAAGAGCACATTCAAACCATTATCCACGGTGACCAAGTTGGCTTCATCCCAGGAATGCATCAACACATAAATCAATAAACATAACTCACTACACGGAGAAGGATGAAAACCACATGATCATCTCATTAGATGCAGAAAAGACCTTTGGCAAACCCCAACAGTCTTTTATGATAAAAGTCCTGGATAGATTAGGGGTACAAGGGGTATACACCAATATAATAAAGGAATTTTTACTTGTAGCCAACATCAACTTAAATGGAGAGAAACTCAAAGCATTTTCACTAAAATCAGGGACAAGATAAGGTTGTCCATTTTCTCCATACCTATTCTGTATAGTACTCAAAGTCTTAGCTAGAAAAATAAGGCAACTCAAGGAGATCAAGAGGATATAAATAGAAAAGGAAGGAGTAAAAGTACCTTTATTCACAGATGATACAATATTATACACAAAAGACTCTAAAAACCCAACCAGTAAACTTTTACAGCTGACAAACATCTTTCAGCAAAATAGCAGGATACAAAACTTAACACACACACACACACAAATCAGTAGCCCTTTTATATACAAATGCTAAGCAGACTGAGAAATAAATCAGGGAAGCAGCACCTTTCACAAGAGTCTCAAAAACTATATTGCAGTAACTTTAATGAAGCATGTAAAAGAGTTGTATAATTCAAAATTTTGAGAAGTTGAAGAAAGAAAAAAATACTGAAGACACCAGAGATGAAAAAATGTTCATGGATCATCTAAAATTTCATGTTCATTTAAAATTGTGAAAAGGCCATGTGATGGTTTGTATATCCTTGGACCAGGGAGTGGCACCATCTGAAGGTGTGGCCTTGTTGGAATAGGTGTGACCTGGTTGGAATGGGTGTGTCACTGTGGGTGTGGGTATAAGATCCTCACCCTAGTTGCCTGGAAGTCAGTCTTCCACTAGCAGCCTTTGGATGAAGACATAGAACTCTCAGCTCTGCCTGTGCCATGCCTGCCTGGATACTGCCATGCTCCCACCTTGATGATAATGGACTGAACCTCTGAACCTGTAAGCCAGCCCCAAGTAAATGTTGTTTTTTATAAGACTTGCCTTGGTCATGGTATCTGTTCACAGCAGTAAAACCCTAACCAAAACAGGCCATTATACCAAAAGCAGTCTATAGATCCAATGAAATCTTAATGAAAATTCCAGGACAATTCTTCACAGAATGGAAAAAACAAATCTTAAACTTTATATATAAAAACACAACAAAAATCCAGAATAGGTAAAACATCCCAATAATAAAAGAACTCCTGGAAGTATCACAATACTAGATTTCAACTTGTATTACACAGCTATAGTAATAAAAAACAGTCTGTTTTATAGCATAAAAACAGACACATTGATCAATAGCATCAAACTGAAGACCTAAACCTAAGTCCATGGATCTACAGGCAACTAATTTGTGACAAAGAAGACAGAAATACTCAATAAATAAAAGAGTATCTTCAACCAATGGTGCTGGTCAAACTGATGGCTGAACATAGAAAAAATAAAATAGATTCATATTTAACAACCTGTACAAAACTCAACTCTAAATGGATCAAGGACCTCAACATAAGACCGAAGGGAAAGTGGGGAGTAAGCTTGAATACAGGGGCACAGGAAAAGGCTTTCTGATAGAACACCAATAGCACAGACACCAAGACCAACAACTGGGACCTCATGAAACCACAAAACTTGTGTTTGGCAAAGGACACTAACATTTACTCATTGTAACGGAGTACAGAACAGGAAAATATCTTTTCCAATTATACATCTGAGAGAGGGTTAGTATCTAAACTATATAAAGAACTAAAAACAAAACAAAACAACCTTGACACTGAGAAAACAAATAACCCAATTTTAAAAGTAAGATATAGAATAAAGCAGAGAGTTCTCAGAAGTGAAACAAAAGTGGATGAAAAACACTTAGTGGTTCATCCTTGACATCTTTAGTTATCAGGGAAATGCAAATTAAAGCTACTTTGACCCCAGCCAGAATGGCCTTGATCAATAAGACAAATGACAGCTCGGTTGGTGAGAATGTGAGGAGAGGGGAATGCTCCTTCTTTGTAGTGGGAGTGTAAACTGGTACAGCCACCATGGAACTCAGTGTGATCTTCCTCAAAAATTGGAAAATAGAATCATCTCAAGATTCACCTATATGAATCTTGGTTGTGTATACCCAAAGGATTCCACATCCTTCTACAGAGATATTTGTTCACGAATGCTCATTCATAATACATAGAAATTAGAAACAGCCCAGATGTGTGGTGATGAAAATATGGTACATATACACAAGGGAAATGCACAGGCAAGTGGATAGAACTAATGAGGTAACCCAGGCCCCAGAAGACAGATATTGTATGTTTTCTCTTACGTGCAGAGATTAGCTTTTGTGCTTTCAATGTGTGTGCTAGAATCCTAATAAATCCACAGAGGTTAGGTACCTAGTAAGTAACCAGTGGGAAGAAGAGGATCTCCCAAAGAAGAGGAAATAGAATATAGTATTATGGAGAGAAAAGAAAACTAATAGGGAGGGAGATGGGAAAGCAGGGTAACGAAGAGAATAAAGGGAGGGACAGCCAACACTGAAGGAGATCAGAAAAGTCAATGGAAACCTACTACTATAGACGCTTTCTAAGATATACACATATAACAAAAGTAAATGGAGTTACCAATAATAAGGGAGACAGTGCCCCAACTAGACATGTTATGCCACCTGGTAAAACCCCCAGCACCAGGAATGGGCTACACATCATTGAGTCACTGACGAAAGTGGTCGTATAGAAATCCCCAAACATCATAGGCTATTGCCAAGGCTGCCAGTTTCTACAACTTGATGGTAAGGCTATATTGATGAAGACAACGTTTACTCGTCATTGATCACAGAAAAGTCAAGCTGGTGCCTAAGCAGAGGCTTTGCTCCTACTGAGTATATTCACAGTACTGGAAGATACTCTGCACATTGCTGGAGAAGAAGGGCAATCGTTAATATCAGCCAGCTACAAATGCTGGGACTCACAACCATGATCTACTAGCAAGATATGTTGGTATAATAGTGGCATTAGTGTTATGGGAGTAACTCACTATTCACTATTGACTGAATTTAAGACCTACTCCATGATATGGAACCCATACTAGAAACTGCTAAAACAGCCAAAAACTTGAGACTAGCTAGGTTCTGGGCCTAGAGGAAAACCTAATAATATTGTTTTGCTAAATGTACATAGCAATACAATCACTCCTAACAACATATCTATAGATCAGTGCCTTGCTCAACCCACATCAGAGAGCTTTTTCTTTCAACAGATGGGAATTAACACAAAGACCCATAACTGGATAATGCCTGGGCAGTGACAGACTCTACAGCACTTACTCCTAAATGGGATGTTTTCATTACACCACCCCCCAACCCCCATCAAAGCTCAGGGATCTATGGGGAGGAGGACATAGAAAGAGTGTGAGAGCCAGAGGTGAAGGATGTCTCTAAGGAAACAGTATCTTCCAGGTACAAGAGGATGGATGCACATATGATTCCACAGAGACTGTGGCAGCATGCTCAAAGGATGCACAGGTTCAAGCCAGAGGGGTCCCAGTAACGAGAGTTGGGAGTGGACACAGCATCCCCACCCCTAACCAAGAAGCTATATCTGCAATTGATATTTGCTGGCAAAAGGAAAATTAGTTTTCTTCAATGGAGTGTCACTGGGTACATCAACCACACACCAATGCAAGCCCTATGCGCTGGAGTAATTGGCCAATACAAAACAAACATAATGGTATTTTTTGTGAACTATTTGTTTAGCTTTCCTTTGCTTGACATTTATTTATTTTTTATTTTTTTGGTCTTTTTAAAAAGATGTATTTATTATTATATGTAAGTACACTGTAGCTGTCTTTAGACACTCCAGAAGAGGGTGTCAGATCTTGTTATGGATGGTTGTGAGCCACCATATGGTTGCTAGGATTTGAACTAGGACCTTCAGAAGAGCAGTTGGTGCTATTAACTGCTGAGCCATCTCACCAGCCTCCTTATTTTTTGGTCTTATTGGTCTTTTGCCTGTTTGTTTTGATTTTTGAAGGGTTGTTTAGTTTCTTGTTGTTGCTTTTGTTTCTTTCTTAATTTTTTTATTATTATTTTTAATTTTTTTAGAGAAAGAGAGGAGAGAGAAAAACCATAAAGCTGGGAGGGTAGGATCTAGGAGGAGTTGTGGGAGGGAGAATGATAAAAATGTTTTGTCTGAAAAAAATTTTCTTGTTTGTTTGTTTTTGTTTTGTTTTGTTTTGTTTTGTTTTTCAAGACAGGGTTTCTCTGTGTAGCCCTGGATGTCCTGCTGTCCTGGAACTCATTCTGTAGACCAGGCTGGCCTCGAACTCAGAAATCCTCCTGCCTCTGCCTCCCAAGTGCTGGGATTAAAGGTGTGTGCCACCACTGCCAGGCTGAAAAAATTTTAACAGGAAACAATAAGATACACACACAGTGATAGATAGGTAGATTGATAGGTAGGTAGATAGGTTGATAGATGATAGGTAGATGGATAGATTATAGATAGATAGATAGATAGATAGATAGATAGATAGATAGATAGATGATAAGTAGATAAATATCTATTTATCTAGGTAGATAGATGATAGATAAATAGATGATAGATAGATAGATAGATAGATAGATAGATAGATAGATAGATGATAAGTAGATAAATATCTATTTATCTAGGTAGATAGATGATAGATAAATAGATGATAGATAGATAGATAGATAGATAGATAGATAGATAGATAGATAGATCAACATATTATAGGTAGATTGTTAGATTATAGACAGACACACAGACACATGACAGATAGATAGGTAGAAAGAGAAAGAAATTTTACCAAGTCTTAATCATCACTGCATTTGTCATTGCTAAGAAGCAGACACTGCACATACATGACAGCCAGTTAAAACTTCTCCAGGAACTGTTTCGTGAAGACAGTTTTGCTTCTCTATACCTGTTGGTCCTGCACACTGATTGCAAGATGACCTCACCTAGTTTAAATGCCAGTTCTGCCGTGTTTTGTCCAACAGGGTTGGAAGTGCATATTAGAATACAAGCTACAGGCTTCTTTTCAGAGGCTTATGAATTGTTCAACTGACTCAACCCCAACATGCCTGCAGCTTGTCCACGAACTCTCTCTCTGCTGCCCTCGCCCTCTGTGTCAGTTTTTCTAAAAGCTTACCTCCTGTCCCTTAGCTACCTTCCAGACTCAGCCGTGGAGGTACCAGATTTCTGTAAAACATCAATCCGAAAGGGAAGATGCCAATACAACACCGAGGAAGAAGAAATAATCTTAGATTCACTTTAAACTGCAGCTGACTTTTGCACATAGCAGACTGCCCAGCAGGGCCCTGCAGGAGCCTCACTACTGAGGAAAGAGCTGTGGTAGCTTGCTCGTGCCTGCAGAGGAAGGAGGGGCTTATCCCAGAATCTTCACAGAGCACAGATGCGTATGAGGGCAGAGACTCCTGCAGAAATAGGCACTAAGCTGACCCAGCAGGTGTTCCTGAGTGAACTGCCAAGAGCTAGACAGGGGGAAGAGCTCTCCTGGTGTAGCCACAAGAAGTATGTAGTTCTGAAATGTCCTCTAGGCTCTAAAGACACTACCTAATACCACCCATTGCCCAGGTAGTGGCACGCCATCAAATTCAGGGTTGTTTTCTTGCAGGGTGTAGATAGCCCTAAGGAAGAACACTGGGATTTTATTGTCCCCTTCCTTCACAAGATTCTCATCCCTCAGAACTTTTTTTTTTCATGTTACCTGAATCATCAGATCATCCTTAAAATCCCATGACGTAAGGAACTTTGGAAGACAACGTGTTGTGACTGGACACAGTCGAAAAGCCACAGAAGGTACTGGTATATACCACTCTCCGCACCAGAGGTGAATGTGCTCCTCAGAGACAGCGCTAGAGGGTCTGAGCTACTTTGTGGGCACACTGGTGTTGACCAGGTGACATGAGGCACATGAAGAGGGAAGGACAAGACAATGAAGCTAGTATGTACTTGTTTGGTAGTACTGATGCCACAGTGTTCATGCAGGTTTAAATCCAGGGATTCGGGTATGCAAGACAAGCATTCTACAAACTAAACTACATCCCAAGCCCTCTTCCTCTTCCTCTTCCCCTTCATCCCCTTTCTCCTCTTCCTCTTCCCCTTCCTCTTCCTCCTCTTTCTCCTCTTCCCCTTCCTCTTCCTCCTCTTTCTTCCTCTTCCTCCTCTTCCTCTTCCTCTTCCTCCTGCTCCTCCTGCTCCTCCTGCTCCTCCTGCTCCTGCTCCTCCTGCTCCTCCTGCTCCTGCTCCTGCTCCTGCTCCTCCTCCTCCTCCTCCTCCTCCTCCTCCTCCTCCTCCTCCTCCTCCTCCTCCTCCTCCTCCTCCTCCTCCTCCTCCTCCTCCTCCTCTTCTTCTTCTTCTTCTTCTTCTTCTTCTTCTTCTTCTTCTTCTTCTTCTTCTTCTTCTTCTTCTTCTTCTTCTTGATTCAAAATAGGGTTTCTCTGTGTAGCCTTGGCTATCCTGGAACTCATTCTGTAAACCAGGCTGGCCTCAAACTC
Organism: Mus musculus; assembly: GCF_000001635.26. Classification (NCBI taxonomy): domain Eukaryota; kingdom Metazoa; phylum Chordata; class Mammalia; order Rodentia; family Muridae; genus Mus; species Mus musculus. The sequence goes on along the minus strand of NC_000076.6, from coordinate 59,243,168 downwards.
ACAGAGATTTGCCTGCCTCTGCTTTCTGAGTGTGTGGGACCATGAAAGGCAGCATGTTTTCTGGTTGAGCTAGGTTTAAACCCTGGAGACTCAGCGGGTGTTCCTGAAAGGGACGGAAGGTGTCTGCCACACCCCCAGACACTAGGCTCCTGACAGGGAGGCATCAGCTCCATAATTCTGTGGAGTAGAATTCAGTCATGTAGGGCAATGCCCCAAGCCCCTGGTATTCTGTCTGGACTCCACCATCCCACAGTTACCTGGCAACAGCCACGTAGGTCTGGCCCACTATAAAAGGGGCTGCTTGCCCCCTCCTCCCTCTCTTACTCTCTTACTTTCTTACTCTTGCCTCTCTCTCTTGCCCTCTTGCAACCACTTTTTCTGCATTCCCTCTCCCTCCCTTCCATGTGGCCATGTCTGGCCTCTACTTCTCTACTTTCTCCCTCTCTCTGCCTTTCTCTGCCTCTACTACCCTCTTAGTTTCCCTTCCCAGACACTCCTCCCTGCAAAAGGTACTTAACCCCAGGCCCCTGAGAAGGTGAGGTAAGGTTTCACTCAACACAGCTCTCTTCTGTCATGACAATAAACAACTTAAAACCATGGACTGCCTCTTCTAATCCGAATCAGACATGCTGGAGCAATGGAGCAGGTCTTCCTTTAAAGAGCCCAGCAAGTAATCTCCCGCAGGAGGCCTCCCTGTACTCTCAGACACAGCTTCCATTGAGCCAAGCAGCCACTGAGCAAGCCAGAGACACTCTCATCCCGGTGGGACCAGCTGGAGTGCTCTCCTCCTCCCGCCCTCTTTTCTTTGGCCCCAGGCTAGAGCCTGCCCGCCTGCAGACCCCCCCCCCCCCACTCTGTTCTCAGCGCTTCTGTGACATCCAGAGGCTTCTGAGGTGCCCAGGAGTTTGAGAACCTGTCGTCTTTGGCCTCCGTGCAAGCCCCTGGGGACCCTAGTGGCGTCTGTGGTGCCTGAGAGTCTGAGCCAACTCTGGCAATTCCGTGGGGACCTCAGACTGTGCCTTACCACCCCCGGAGCGGAGTCCTGAGGCTTCTCACAGCGATGCCCGCCTAGCGTGGGGTGCACGCAGTCAAACTCCCTGCATCCACCTCTATGAGCAGCCCTAGCCCTGTGGCAGGCCAGGCGTGGGGCACCATTTTAACCCACATGAGTGCTGAGATTAAAGCTATCTGCCTGAGGGCCACAGTTCTTAAAAAAAAAATTAAATCTTTATCAGTGGTGGTGGTACACTCACAGCACTCAGAAGACAGCAGCAGAGGCAGGTGGATCTCTGAGTTCAAGGCCAGTCTGGTATTCAGAGCAAGTTCCCCAGGACAGCCAGGGCAGAGAAACCCTGTCTCAAAAACCAAACCAAACCAAATCAACCAACCAACCAACTAGCCAACCAACCAACTAGCCAACCAACCATCTTCATTATGTTAGACATGGCATCTGACTTTAATCTCAGTTCTCCTGTGGCAGAGGCAGGTAGATCTCTGGATTCAAAGCCAGACTGGTCTACAGAATGAGTTCCAGGAGAGCCAGGGCTATAAAACAGAAAGACCCTGTTTCAAAAAAAGGTGACTTGGTTGAAGTCCTGGAAGCAGTATTTATCCTGTGCTTAGTAACTATGCCAGCTCACAGCTCATGACTCAGGACACCATTGCACAGCTGGGTGGAGCAAGGGAGTTGCCAGAGCAGTGTCCTACCAAACGGCCATGTGACAGATTAATGAATCAGTGTTTACATGTTCCCCAACCACCTTGTCTCCCTTGCAGTCCTTACAGCTGTCCTTCCTGTAGGTCCAGGTATCTGAGCCAACTTGTTCTAGTGCTTGTTCCCTGATCCTGTCCCTCCCACCTGGCCAAGTTCCAAAATCTCTCTTCAAAGTCCACCTCCCACACAGTGGCAGCCAGTAGCATTACACAGCTCTCTTGTTGGTGAGTCTGAATACCGTCTTTGTATTTCAGATCTCACTCCCTAATAACTTGTGGGCTCCTGGAGACCGGAGTAGGTAGTATTCAACAGTGGTATTATGTTCAGATCCTTGCTTCACACCCTCTGAGGATGGCTGTATGATAGGACATTGTCACAGGCATGGATCTGAATCCCAGGCCACCTACTGAAGCATTTAGGTTCTTGAGTGCCACAGCAAAGAATTAGATCAAGGACAGGTGATTAGAAACAGAAACAGGCTGGGCGGTGGCGCACGCCTTTAATCCCAGCACTTGGGAGGCAGAGGCAGGCAAATTTCTGAGTTCGAGGACAGCCTGGTCTACAGAGTGAGTTCCAGGACAGCCAAGGCTATACAGAGAAACCCTGTCTCAAAAAACAAACAAACAAAGAAACAGAAATAGTTTGTCAAGAAAGGGAAAATACTCCCAGCACCGAGAGGTAGAGGCGAGTGGATTGCTGTGAGTTTGAGGACAGCCTGGTTTACAGGACTAGTTATAGGGCAGCCAGGGCCACACAAGGAAACTCAGGAAGGAAGCAAGGAATGAAGGAAGGAAGGAAAGAAAAACACACCTCATAATGAAAGTAAACTAACAAATAAGGGTAACGCTCCCCAAAAGCATGTGGCTACAAGCCATGTGACCCTATGTAGGACATTTGTATAGGATTCACCTCACTCATGTTTATATATTTTGGGCTTTTCTGGAGAATGTTCTTTTTGTTGTATGAGAACAAGATAGGGAAGGGCTTTCAGTATTTCTCTGCCTCTGGCTTGCTTATTTATTTGTTTAATTTATTTATTTACTATGAGTCCTCTGTCTTCACACACACCAGAAGAGGGCATCAGATCCCATTGCAGATGGTTGTGAGCCACCATGCAGGTGGTGAGAATTGAACTCAGGACCTCTGGAAGACCTCTTGGCCACTGAACCATTCCTCAAACCCCACCATTGGCTTCTTTAATACATTACTCACGGGTGTAACTTACATCTGGTTTCCTACTACAATCCAACCCCATCCCCAAAGTCTTTGGGGAGAGTGGAGAGATGATGATCTTGCTTAAACCTTGTATTTTAAGATTACAAAACTATGACCTACCTTTAGGATATGTAACAATTTCAAACTCAAACTCCACGTAATTCAAGGATTCCAAACAACTCTTCTTATGGAAAATCCAACACCTGGTGTCTGTATCCAACAGATAAAATAGGGACAGTCTTGTGGTCCCTTTTAGGTAGGGACTATGAGTCTCACCAGCAGAGCAGTACATATAGACTATTGACTGATTGTTGTCATGCTCCTGCATCTCAAGGTAGAGAGGATGGTGGGTGACTATAAGGAATCATTTGTACCTACTGTCAATCAATTATAGAGGTGGGGCTAAAAATAACCAAAGATAATTTGGCTTGGAATCTGTAACATTCCAATTCTCCATAGTCAAAGAAAGGCTACAAATCATTCAATCAACTGTGTATAGAATATTTAACACAGGGCTGGCTCTCCTCTGGGAATTTAGGTTCACAAAAGAGCACTGTGATTCTGATTTGTGCCTATGAGAAAAGAACTTGAGAGAAAAAAGTGAAAATCAATTTATATCCTAGGACTGAATAGAAAGACTAATTTAAAAATGAAGGGAGGCAAGAAGGGAAGGAAGAGTGCTTGTCTTTGGCGTCTGTATAAGGGTTGGAAAAATCACTGAAGGCTCAGATAGAATGCAAAGACAAAAAGCATTTATTCTGCAGAAACAACCAGCTTGTGGGGCTCAACCATTCTCTAAAATGGCAACCCCAGACAAAGCAGCACAGGCCTTCTTATACAGAACTGGGGGAACTCTCTAGAAGGATTAGGTAATCTAAAATTTTATTGGTGGGTGCTGGGGGGTGGGGGGTCACAGGTGGATAATGGTCTGCTTTCCTATGCCATGAGCTTTTAACCATAGGATGACATAGGGCTGCCCAGCACAGATGGTCCATTCAGAGATTTGATATTGCCCCATTTTTGTGGTTATCCTCAGATGACCTTGTTTCTGGGTTTTATGGTTCCTGGAGTTGGTGATTATGGCCTTCTTTTTAAAATCAGGCCTGGTCCTTAAATGGAGACAAATGGGGTTTATGTCATACTTTCATCTGATGTGTGTGTTAGTTACTTTCTGGCCCATAGAACAAAATGACCAAAAGCATTCTATAGAACAAAGTTTATTTGGGCTTATGTCTGAGAGAGAGAGAGAGAGAGAGAGAGAGAGAGAGAGAGAGAGAGAGAGGCAGTGAAAATATTGTGGTGGTTTGAATATGCTTGGCCCATTGGAAGAGGCACTATTAGGAGGTGTGGCCGTGTGGGAGGAAGTACATCACTGTGGGGGTGGGTCTTAAAGCTCCTTCTGGTGCTGGAGAATAAGTTTCTCCTGGCTGCAGTCATATCAAGATTCAGAGCTAGCTCTCAGCTCCTTCTCTAGCACCATGTCTGCCTGGATGATGCTGCGCTTCCTGCCATGACGATAATGGACTAAACCTCTGAACTGTACGCCAGCTCCAACTAAATATTTGCCTTTGTAAGAGTTGCTTGGATCGTGGTGTCTCTTCACAGCAGTAAGACCCTAGCTAAGACAGATATGAAAGCAGACACTCAGAGGAGGAAGCTGGCTCATTACCTTTCCATCCACATAGGAAGCAAAGACAACAAGCTGGAATTGAAGCAAGAGAATGAGCTCTCGAAGCTCACTCCCTGTGACATACTTCCTCCAGCCAGGTCACATCTACTAAACATGGTATAACCACTACCAAGTGGGGACTAAGAACGTGTTCAAGTAGCCGAGCCTGTGAAGAATATTGCTCACTCAAACCACTAGATCCCACTCCCTCAAAATTGTTCAAAAATCCAAAACTCCTTCTGAGATTCAAGACGATCCCTTTGCAATAGCCCTCTGTAAAAATCAAAGGGCAAATATCATACTTTAAGCGTATAATGGCACAAAATATTCTTCCCCATTCCAAAAGGGAGGAATAGAGGCATAGTAAGGAAGTACTGATCCAAAAGAAGACAGGGTCCCAACAGAGCAAAACACCAGGTCTTATTGCTCCCTGTGGAGTAATCTGGGACTTTAGATAGCTCCACCTCCCCAGCTTTGCTTCTCCCTCCCTCGACCCTCTTTCCTTCCTCCATCTCTCCTTCCCTCTTCCCCTCCTTCTCCCCGTGTATGCAGCTGTCCTTGGCAGATGTCTCCCAGCTCTGGCATCTCAGCTGGAACCCAGACTTCACTTTCACAGTTTCAGGCCATGGCCCCTCATGACCTCACAGGGATTCCCCTGTCACATGTTGCCTGGCCCCAGCAGCTCTCTGAAAATTAAGAGGAAAAACTCCCAAAGTCCTGACTCTTGCCTTCACCCTTCCAAAACCAGCACCATATGACGGCACTTCCAAGTTTGGCTGTCAGCTTAGACTGGGCTCCTCCCTCCTTTAACAGCATTTGAAGTAACTTCTGTACGTTCTAGCAGCAAGCAACCCACTGAACTTCTTTCACAGGGTGCAAGCTCCGCTGTGTGGGCTCTTGCCCTAAGTGTATCCTTCCCATTGTTCCAATACAGATAGGAGTATCTTTCCATCTTTTCCCCCTAAGGTAATTAATTTTTTTTTGAGAATTTCATATGAGTACTGTATTTACATCATTCTGCCTCTCTCCATCCCTAGGACATAAGTGTTATTAAATCATTTGGGATATCTTGCCATTCTATGATTGTGGGTCATAGGCATTACAGCTAGGAGAACTAGTGGTTTTCTCTCTTAGTGCCTTGTAAAGCTCCTTCAGATACTGTGAGAGCCCATGCTTAGGGAGAAGAGGCCTCTTATTAATGGTTCTAGTGCCTCTCTCCAGCACATGCCTGACTATAACAGCCAGTTTCCTACTACCCTCTTCCCACCCCCCACTATGATTGGCATGGTCTTTCTGTCTCTTCAGCAGTGTAGTCTTCACCTGAGTAACTGCTCAGCCTGCTTCAGGTGTGTTGGAATAAACCCTGAGCTGAAATGATCAACACAGAAATAGTTATTGCTAACCATGTTGATTAAGTCAGTTCAAAGCTTTATCATTTTTTCTTGATGGCCAGACCAAGAGTGGGCTTGTGTCTCTAAAAAGTCTCCTGGTGTCCAGGCTTAGGGAAACAGAGTTTTTAAAGGAAAAAATTAAAATTAAAAAAAAAAAACTCACAAAGACTATAATTTATGTCAAAACTGGATGAAAGTCAAAGTAACCTTGAAATGTTCATTCCTAGCAGAGCACGGTAATTATCTCAGACACAATGCCAGTTATCTTTGACTTTTATCTTTTTGGGCTATTTTAGTTTACTTTTATTACTTTGACTAATACAAGTGGACTGAGGTCAAGGTTCTGGACATCTCTAATGTGTTGCTGAGGCAGACGGTGGTGGGGAGGAGGGATCGAGGGCTGTGGTGGGGAGGAGGGATCGAGGGCTGAGAAGTGTCACAAACACAAAATGGAGCCAGAACGAGATGATGTCACCATAGTCATTTCTGAACAAACTCTGCCAGACCCTGGCCAAGGAAGTTTCTGTTCCCCTAAGCTTGCTGAAATCCCCCACCCCCATGTCGAAACTCCTGCCCCTCTACCTCATTGTCATTGCACAACTTGGTCACCCATTGTCACCCCATGCCTGTTGCCTTCGCTCAGTTTTCTTAAGTCTAGAGCTGTTTCCTAAATCTGAATGTGATTTCAGCTCTTAGGATGGCAATAACAGCCCATGAAGAGAAAAATGCTGGTCAAGAGAACAGAGGCTCTGACTTGGGAGGTGATCTAAAATTCTACTGGGCTCAATCACCTGGTCTAGGAATCACCCCACACTGAAGAAGGTGGGCTGGCTGGCCTTAAGCCATGTTAAGGAGCTAAGTAGAATAATTAGTCCTTCAATAAGATACCATACTTTCCCAGGGAACAGCACAGTAGCTTAATAGGCATGGCCTGCAGCTTTGGGAATCTTACGTTTTTTGTTTGTTTGTTTTTTGTTTTAATTATTAGGAAAAGCCCAACTTCCCCTGCACTTCTGTCTTTTCTAAGCATGCTTTCTCTAACACACACGTTGGGACTTCCCCAATGTTTGGGACTCTTTGATCTTTTTTAATGCCTTCCTGCATGTAGCTCCTTCTCCAGCCCATGAGTGACCTTCACGCTAGCTTAAAAGGCATGTTTCTTTTCTCTTCCCTCTGTCATTGCCCTCCTCCAGAAGTCTGCTGAAGCTTACAGCTTACCTGGGAGCTTTTTCCTTTAAATGCTAACAAAACTGTCCTTAAGCTTCAATCTGAGTCTGTTCTTAAATTCTGTTGTCAGTGTGACTAAGGAACCTCGGAGAGGATCCCAATTTCCCCTGGATCACAGCCCCACTGCCTTATGGTTGTTGATTCAATTCCTGGTTTACACAGTTCTCTTAGTTGCCAGGCAAGTCCCAAGTCCCATCCCTCGACAGAAAAGGGAGTCACTAAACTCAGTGACACTGTGTGACTTTTAGGGATTTCACTTTTCTTAGATTGTTCCTGGAGTTTCCAGCCCCAGGAATAATAAGCAAACTGTGAGCAGCGTTTGTTAGGCTACTCACAGACTGAGCAGAATCAAAGGATAATGGCGGGATTCACAGACCCGCAGGATTCTAAATGTCACTGTGAAGTCCAAGACTGAGTGAGGTTATACACTTCTACAATATTTTTATTTCTAGGGTGCTGTTTAGTCAGGGTTCTCTAGAACAGTGGTTCTCAACCTTCCTAACACAGTTCCTCAAAACAACCTTCAATACAGTTCCTCATGCTGACCTGAACCCCCCATCCATAAAATTATTTTTGTTGCCATTTCATAACTGTAATCTTGCTACTGTTATGAAATATAATGTAAATGTTTGTGGTTTCCAATGGACTTAGGTGACCTTGTGAAATGGTTGTTTAACCCCTAAAGGGGTTACAACCCAGGGATTGAGAACCTCTGCTCTAGAAGAACAGAACTTATAGTAGATGGCTATCCTCTCTCTTTCTCTCATCCATCCATCCAACTGTCATCTGTCTATCTATATTTATATATAGAAAGAGGAAAGTCTTACAGACTGTGGATCAGTTAGTTCAACAATGGCTGCCTACCAACAGAAGGCCTAAGTTTCCTGTAGCTGTTCAGTTTATGATGCTAGATGTCTCAGCTGGTCTTCATTATCCTTAAGAAGTAGGCTCTCTTGCCAGCGAAGGAACGGACTTGTTAACAAGAGCAACAGTGAGAGTAAGCAGAGAGCAAGCCTTCTTCCATGTCCTTTATATAGGCTGTCAGCCAGTGACATGGTTGAGATTAAAGGTATGTTTTCCCACCTCAAAAGATAGGGACTAAAACTGGATCTCCCTACTTCAAATGATTTAATTCATCCCTTACAGATGTACCCATTCACTTGGGTTTTAGTTCATTTCAGATGTAGTCACGTTGACAACCAAGAATAGCCATCAGAGGTGCTCATTTTCTCTCAGTCTTGGGAACTGGATTACCAAGAGTCTAGGGTTAATGCTATATTGTAAATGAGTTGGCTGACAGATTGGAGGAAGAGGCTTGAAGTGGTGGTAGAATAAACATTTCCAATATTCATCAATTTGGTGAATAAGAACAAGAGACTTGGTAATTTTACTGAACTAGCACAGAGTCGCTCGATGCAGCTGATGTCCGACAAGCAGGCAACACCCAAACTCTGTCTGTGCTTCTAGTCTAGAGACTTGTTTCTCTGGCTGATGTGAATAGCTGGTGCATTCCTAAGCAAAGGTTGCACTGCGCACCAAAGCAGGCACAGGACGTATTTGGTTTTAATGCGGGTGGTGACTGTGTCTTTCCCCCAGTTGGCTGAGGTCTGATCACATAGTCTTTCAATTAGTTAGCCTTAAAAGAATCGGTCACAGGAAATGAAGGAGCGGGGAGGAAGAAGTCGCTGCCTTAGACCATCAAATTTCTGGAATGCAGCAAAAGGGTCTTTGTATAAACAAAGTCTCTCTCTCTCTCTCTCTCTCTCTCTCTCTCTCTCTCTCTCTCTCTCTCTCTGTGTGTGTGTGTGTGTGTGTGTGTGTGTGTGTGTGTGTGTGTTGGGGGCAGGAGGTGGGTTAAAGATCCTAGTCAAAGTCTTATATGGCAAGGAAGACAAAAAGATTTGAATTCCTTATAAAGACCTGATTTATAATATTTGGTGGAAAAGAGTCATATTTGATGTTTCTTACAATAACTGTTTCCTGCAGCCCAGCTCCCAGTACTATACATTCTCCCTTTGAGAACTTTCTGCTCAAGGTTACAGATGAAACATTTTATTTTTCCCAGAACATTCAGGAATCATACTTGCAAGACTTGGGACTAGGAGTGGAATAGAGAACTTGCCTAGTGTACATGAAAACCTGGGTTATGTCCTCAACACCACAAAAACAAAAAGGTCATTAAGACACAAAGGAGAGCAGAAGGGATTTAAGTCCAGAGGTTAGAGCACAGATCTGTGTCTGGATGCAGATGCTGGAGTTTTAGTTCTTATTGTCTTTTTCAATGAACTGTATAAAGACATAAGGATAGTTACAGGAAAAGAAACAGTTTATTGACTAAAAATAGAGGAGTTTGAAGGTGTACCAACTGCACCTGTGGCCTTGCCTGGGACAAAAAGGACAGAGCCAGGGTCATATGACCTTTTCTGGGTCTTTTATATACTATCTTTCTCTCCCAAGTTCCTGTAATGAAGACTTGCTCAAGCCTATCCCCTTGTTTGAATGAACCAAGGTTGGCTAAGGCCTCCCAGTCTTTCATATGTTCTCAGACTCTTCCTCCCATTCCCAAGCTGCCTCACAGGGAACCTAGATGTCTGACAAGAGATAAACTTCCAGGATGCTGGCGGATGGAAGTGGCCTTCCTTTCCCTTCCAAGGAGCCCCAGGTCGGGTGCATGCTCCTTTGGCTGTGTTTTCTCTCTGTGTTTGTTATATTTGTGGTCTCCAACTTGACTTGACTTGTCTTAGGTTCTGCCTGATAACCCAGGAAGTGGCTCTAGCTTTAGATGGCCAAAGGTAGCTCTCAAAATGTGGGAAGAGAGATGGTGATGGAGGGAAGGTCAGTCATCCAGACAAGTAATTTTTACAATGTAATCATTTAAAAAAATCAAATATATGCAAAAATACATAATAAATAAAAATGTTATTAGTTTTAAGGAAAATGCCTCCATTCTGTCACCCATCCTAAAATACCAATTAAAGATGGGTAATGGTGAAAAATGGGAAAAGGAGACTTAATTAATGTGATATATTGGGAGGAGGGACAAAGAGACGGGTTCAGTGACTCCTAAGTCTTGCAGAGGTAATAATGAGAGTTTTAGGCTTACTGGAGGAAGGTCTGGGGAAGGAAGCAAGATGCATACTTAGTTAAAGAGTCTCCTTCAAAGTAAGGTTCTTTCCGCTCTAGTGTTACAAAGTAGTTCCAAGAATTCTGGTCTTGAGCACACAAGCTGTTCTCACTGCGGAGATAACTGCGCATGCTCCAGGTGTGGTCATAGATGTTATAGATAACTTTTTTTCACGAGCAGGGCCTCCTGGAGGTCACTGATGCTGGAGGCAAGTTTCAGTCATCGGTCAGTATGTGTGTGTGTGTGTGTGTGTGTGTGTGTGTGTGTGTGTGTGTCTGGATTCTAAGAGCCTCAGGCTCAAGTGCCTGTAGGAAAGGAGTAATCTTAGTAGCACACAAAGAACACAGGAACAAAGGGAAAGTGCTCAGCAGGGCCATTTATTTATTTCTTTTCAGAAAAGAGTGATCTGGAACTTAAACCAGGCTAGCAAGCAAAATGGCCTCTGCTTTTAATCTAATTAATTAATCAATTCGCTTATTTGTTTGTCTGACACAGAGTTTCTCTGTGCAGCCCTGGTTGTCCTGGAATTCAGCTGTCCTGGAACTCATTCTATAGACCAGGCTGACCTCAAACTCAAGAGATCTGCCTGCCTCTGCCTCCTGAGTGCTGGGATCAATGGTGAGCTACACTGCTGCCTGTCCAGGCCTTGGCTTTTAACCTTAACTGTTCTTATTTTGAGCAGACACAGTGGGAGTTATGAAGATGGTGACTGTTAAGCTTAGAAGATATTGTGCAATATCATCGTAATTTTTAAAAGGTTGAATCCAAATCACATACATAGGGTAATGTAATTAAAAAATTAGTTTTATCAGCCAGCATGGTGGCACACACCCTTAACCCAAGTACTCAGAAGGTAGAAACAAGTGATCTCTTTTAGTTCTGGGCCAGTCTGGTTTACATAGTGAGTTCTAGGACAAGTAGGGCTATGTAGAGAGACCCTGCCTTAAAATAAAACAAACAAACAAACAAACAAACAAACAAAACAAAAACAATCAAACAAACAAACATCCCAAAAAACAAAAACAAAAATTAGAATCACTTGTGTACATATTGTTAAACCATTAAGCCTTGTAAGTTTCTAAGCAAGGCCATAAGACAACTTTCGTGACTTATGCAGTGTATAGAGTTACATTATCATAATCATCATTAAACCAACTAACAAAACAAAACAAAAAAACACCTTTATCCCTGCCGGGACAGTTAGATTAGCTATACCCATCCCCTCACTCAAAAGTGGCAGAACCAGAGAATTTTACAAAGAATAACCTTTGCAATGCAATTTCCCCCACATTTAAGTCTGTGCCCTTCTGACAGTTCTGGTAGCTTAAACCAAGCCCCCCATGAATCAGCCAATCTGAAAGAGAATTAAACAATGAGAGAACTGTTGATAAGACAGCTTGGAATAGCTAGCAGAAATACCGCTGCTGGCTGTAACTGTAGACTTATCCTTGGCTGCTGAGTGTACAACCCAAAAAAGATGAAAGCAGTGGTATACTGCTTCCCAGGATGGGTGAGGCAGAGAGCAGAGGTGTCCTGCTCTGTATTGTTGAGGATGAATGAGTAGCATACGGGAAGTTTCTCAGCCACAGACGCTTTGCTTTTACAAGGAATCATAATGTATTATCTATACATGCATGTGCACTCCAGCTAGAGGACTGAAAAAAATATATATCTATACATACATGTGCGTATGTGGGAATACACACTTATTGTCTTCCTCTCTCCATCCCTTCCTCCTCTCCTCCCTCCTTCCCTCCTTCCCTCTTCTCTTGTTCAGTGAACGGTACATATGTTAACCAAAGCCTTTTGTATAGTAGCAACCTACTATATTATATAAATGGATAATTATAGATTGTGTATGTATGTTTCTCTAGCTAGAATTTGTCTACCTCCTAAACCGCGACATCACCTTGTATAATTCAGGATTGAGTCCGTCGTGGTAGGCAAGGCACGGCAGCAGGAGGATGACCCCAGTCTGACAGCAGGAGGCAGAGAGATACCACTATATTCCTCCACAGTAATCAAAAATGGAAGACAGGAAGTGGGGCCAGGCTACGAAACCTCCAGGTACCCCGACATCCCACATACTTCTTCTGGCAAGGTTCAGAACTTTTCCAAACAGTGCTGCCACTGGGGACCAACCTATTAGGGACATTTCTCGCTCCAAGCAGTGTCATTGGTGCTTGTTTCTAGGGTCCGTCTCATGCAACAGTGTAAGTTTTCCAGATCATGTGGTGGATGCCTTTTAAGCACTGGGCCAACTGACCCTCTCTTCTGACTCTGCAGACATTGCAGATATGCAGGCAGGTGGAGCCAACAGCCTGCAGGTCACATGTGGTAATGTGACCTAATCCACAGTCATAACATATTGAACATCCTTTGTTTGTTTGTTTGTTTGTTTTTAGTTTCTCAATTGTGCAATTCTTTGGTGTGGACTACTGCTAATGTCAGAAGGCTGGACACATCACTGGGGAAAAAGTTTTCCTCTCAAGAGGCAAACTGGATCCCATTTACCAGTATGGGGAATTTCTGGACCACTATCAAGGCTGCTTGGGTTTATTTACTAAATTGCAAGCTTAGAGACCCAGAAGGTGTTTTGTTGTTGTAGTGTAGCATTAGTGGTGGCTTTTCCACACTGGGAATCAAACGTTGGGACATTTTGGGTGTGCTTTCTACTGAGCTGCACTCACAGCTCCCAGAAAGGTATTCTCGTGAGGACTTCCAGGTCTTGATTTAAACAACATCAAGCTGGGTTAAAAAAAAAAAAAAAAAAAGCTTATATGGCTTATATGATCCCTCTCCACTCAGTCTGGGAAGAGCTGGTTAGTGTCATTCTGTAACAGGTTACCTTTGGTTAAAGGTTTGGTTAGCATGGCTTTTTGTTTCTTGACAAAAAAAAAAAAAAAAAAAAAAAAGTCAAGAAAAGCTTGTTTTAAAATGATTAATATTTTTTACCTCCCAGGGCTCTGGCTTGTTATTTTCTTTTTAAAAGATCTGTTTATTTTTCTTTTATGTCTATGAATACTTGCTTGCATGCATGTATGTGTGACTGGTGCCCATGGAGGTCAGAAGTGGGCACTGGATCTCCTGGAACTAAAGGTTCAGGTGATTGTGAGCCACCATGTGGGTGCTGGGCATTGAACCCCGGTCCTCTGGGAGAGCAGCCAGTGCTCTTAACGGCTGAGTCAGCTCTCCAGCCCCCAGCTTGTTGTTTTCAAAGACTGAGTGTTCTGTCTTATGAGGTCGCCCATTGCTATGTTTAAATGACCATTTAAAATTTTTCTATGAGGAATAATGTGGTAAGAACTATATATACATATGCATTTATGAAATTGTGAAAAAATAAACAAGAAATGTCCTCGTCTCCAAACTAAGTTCTCTATGATAAATTTAGCTTTGTTTCTCAATCTCATTTTTGGGGGAGCTCCAAAGACTCAGTAGCTATTTGTATATTCAACTGTACTTATAATAAAAAGCCTATCTAGCATACTGTGCCAAGACTATACAGCTTTTTTTAATAACTAAACTTAGTTGTTGAATCTTTAAATTGCTCATATAGAAAAATCCCACTAAAGCTGCTTTTACCTCCACAGTTGGAATAAATGACTGTTCATTTGGTTGAGTAGCAAATGAGGCTGGCATTTAAGAGCTGTATTGTATGAAAAACACTTTTTATTTACTCAGCATGTCTGTTATTAAATTATCCATAGGGTTAATGCTATGAAAGAGTGGATGTCCATTTAAAGACACCTTACACATGGAACACCCATTACACAGCACCATAACCATGATAGGCACTAGGCAAGTGTCTTAGTTAGGGTTTTACTGCTGTGAACAGACACCATGACCAAGACAAGTCTTATAATGACAACATTTAACTGGGGCTGGCTTACAGGTTCAGAGGTTCAGTCCAATATCATCAAGGCAGGTACATGGCAGCATCCAGGCAGGCATGATTCAGGCAGAGCTGAGAGTTCTACATCTTCATCTGAAGGCTGCTAGCAGAATACTGATGTTCAAGCAGCTAAGATGAGGGTCTTAAGCCCACACCTACAGTGACATACCTACTCCAACAAGGTCACACCTTCCGATAGTGCCACTCCCTCAGGGAGCACATACAAATCACCACAGCAAGGGTAAGGCACTTGCCACACATGTCTCAACAATACATTCAACTGGAAAAGTAGGACAATGATAACCAGAATAGGAAAGCCCCTTCTTGAAATGAAATTGACATCTGAAAATACTATCAAGAAAAAAAAAGTACAGTGACATGAGAGGAAATTCTGGGAAACACATTCACGTGGAATCACCATCCAACCTCCTGACAATAGTATCTTATGAAGATTTGACTCTCACCAAAGATCACCTTTCTGTTGTTTCCGTCTCTTAAAAAATTATGTGTATATATGTGTACGCTGAGATGTCAGTAGAGGGTTCTGGATCCCCTGGTAGCTAGAATTATAGGAACTGGTGACAGGAACTGAACTTGGGGTCCCCTAGAAGAGCAGCAAGCACCTGATACTGCTAGGTCATCTTTCCAGCCCATTTTTCACCTTTTTAATGAACACACAAAATAAAGAGGTTCAGGAAGGCAGGGGGCACGATGGGCTTGGGGGAAGGAAGAGAGAGAGAGAGAGAGAGAGAGAGAGAGAGAGAGAGAGAGAGAGAGAGAGAGAGAGAGAGAGAGAGAGAGAAGAAATTGGTAGGGGAACATCTTTGGGACTATCTAGAGACCTGGGATGGGGGAGGCTCCAGGGAGTCTATGGGTATATGACCCTAGCTAAGACTCTACCAGCAGGGGATATGGAGACTGAAGTGGCCATCTCCTGTAGCCAGGGGGAACTTCCAGTGGAGGGAGGGGGACATCAACACATCCACAAAACCTTGGGCCCAAAATTTGTCCTGCCTACAAGATACACAGGGATAAAGATGGAGGAGAGATTGAGGAAAAGGGCAACCAATAGGTGGTCCAACTTGAGACCCATCCCATGGGAGAGAGCCAACACCTGTCACTCTTAGTGATTGATACTCTGCTATGTTTGCAGACAAGAACTGAGCATAACTGTCTCCCTGCTTCATCCAGCAGGGGACAGAAACAGATGTAGAGATCTACAGCAAAACATCAATCAGGTGGAGCTTGGGGAGTCATGTGGAAGAGTGGTGGGGGGAGAAAGGATTGAGGGAGCTGGAGGGTCAAGAACATAAAGAAGACCTACAAAGTCAACTAGCTTGGGTCCGTGGGGGTTCACAGAGGCTGAACCACCAGCAAAGAGCATACAAGAGCTAGACCTAGGTCCCCTACACATTTGTACCAGATGTTCAGCTTAGTCTTCATGTGCAACCCTTAACATTGGAGTGAGAGCTATCTCTGATTTTGTTGCCTGCCATTGGATCCCCTTCCCCTAGCTGGACTGCCTGGTTGGGCCTCAGTGGGAGAGGATGTACTTAGTTCTGCTTCAACTTGATATCCTAGGGTAGGGTGGTACCCAAGGGGGCTTCCCCTTCTCCTTAGAGAGTCGGAAGGGGAAGGGGGAAGGTACTTATGAAGGTGGTATTTGGAGGAGAGGAGGGAGTGAGGCTGCTGTGACCAGGATGTAAAGTGAATAAAAAAGTAAATTAAGGAAAAAAAGAAAATAAAACAACAAAACAACCAAAATAACAGGTGCCATTATGACATTTTTACATGTGTAATGTATCCTTTGCTTATATTCACCCATGATCCTTTCTTGTTCCCTTCTCCCTTCCTTTTGTCCCATTTTCTTCCCTAGTAATTTCCCTTCAACTTCCTTCACTTGTGTATACATAAACACATGAGTGAAAACATGAAATGCTTTTCTGAGTCTAGCTTATTTAGCTTAACATGAGCAACAGTTTCATATATCTTCCTGCAATTGGCTTAATTTAAAAGAATGCTGGTTTTCAGCGAATTCCCAGAGGATTTAACTTAACCTCTGTGATAGCTAAGACTAATTAACTTGATAGGATCTAGGCTCACCTAGGAACCAAGCAGTTGGGCATGCCTGGGAGGGGTTACCTTGGTTAGGTTAGCCTCTGTCCATGCCTGTGAGCATTTTACGTACTGACTAAACCACTTCCCAACCTTCTCGTTTTTCATCTTAAAAGGTCCTGATGTTTGTTAAAGAGACTCCTCCATTATTGCTGCTAAACTGAAGCAGTTTTCCCAAAAATCTGACAACTTAATGTTCAGGAAAGACAAAAACTGCACAAAGGAAGACTCTCTAGGCCATGGACCTTCATTTCCTACCTATAAATTAGGGATTCTGTAGCTGTATCCTTAGAAGGTGGGAGAAGAACCAAATAAAATGGAAACTTCGAGAAGCATTTTGTGAGCCATATGTAAAGTAGCTAAGGAACCACAGACACTCAGCACTTTGATCTCTACGATGGACATTTTATTTCCACAAACTTCACAGATTCTTAAACTCACAAACTTTCACTTACTTAAAAAAAAAACAACCAAAAAACAAAAGACAAACATCACATTCCAATATTTCAGGTGTGAATAAACTAGTACCCCGTTAGCTGCACTTTACATACCATAAAAGCAAACTGACATTCATAGTTTCAAGCGTACCTGGAGGACACATAAACTTGTTTTGAAACTACACAGTCTCTTGTCAACAGATGCCTGTATTTATCTATTGCCATTATTGAGAGATACAACTTCATATTTATTAAATTATACGAATCATTTTTTTCTACTCTTGATTTGGACATTGAAAAAAAAAGAGGAATGGTGTTAAGTAGCTTAAAATGTCATATTTACTGAATAAGCTACATTATGACAAGGAATGCCCGGAGTTCCTTTCGGGGCTTTTGAAATTTAAACTAATTAGCTTTGTGTGTTTGTATGAGTACAGGTGTGCAGACACCATGGTGCACATGGGGAAGCTGGAGGACAATTTTTAAGAGTTAAGTTTTCTCCATCCACTGTGGGTTCTAGGGCCAAACTCAGGTCTTTAAGCTTGTAAGATAACCACTTTCATCTGCTGAGCTGTTTGGCCTGCCCAGGAATGACTCCAGAAAAAATTTAATGTTTTATCATAGTTTTAAACATTTAGTTTGAAAAGCAAGTTAATGATAGTTGCCTTATCTTAGCATGGAATTTAAAAGTCCTAGATGAGAACTGTAAGCTTATTTGGCACTAGATATAGCTAACACGTCTAAGACATGGAACACATGATTGCTTTTTACATTGGCTTTTCACTTAAGTGTACAGAAAAAGTGCTTATCAATGTACCCGATCTACTTAAATCCTAAAACAAAGATAAAGGCACATAAGTGGGTAGCAACTTATGTGTGTATGTGTGTTTGTGTGTAGTGTAGGCATGAGAATGTTTGGGAGCCCCACGTGTGCTTATTCTGAAGATAGAAGTAGAATGTCAGGTGACTTCCTTGATGCCTTTCTTACTGCCTTGAGATAGCCTCCCCGATCCAGAAGTCACTACTTTCAGGTAGGCTGGCTGGCCACTGGGCTCTGAGGCTCTGCCTGTCTCAGTTCCTCATGTTAGGTTACTCATACCCTCAGCTATGCATACCCTATTAGATGGATGCTGGGGATTCAGTCACAGATCCTCATGCTTGCAGAACAAGTGCTCTGACCTACTGAGCCACAACTTATATATTTCATGAGCATCTTCAATTCACATTTAAAGAAGTGCTATTTTGAGATGTGACAAATTTGTTAGAAATCTCTATGACTTGGGGAGGCCAGTTAACAACAGAATGCTGTGAGCTCTGTATAACCACGCAGTCCCCTCGACTCTGAGGACTTGGCTGCTTACTCTGCCCTCTATGTTGTAGGCCAGAAAGACTAGAGAGAAGGATTTGGTCAAACCAGTCTCCCACAGAAGTTTCTACTCTTGTTATAAGATTTAATATGTTTGTAAGTTAAATTTTAAAATAATTATAAAGCCATTTACTCTTAGCACAAGTGAATGGAATGTAATTACGGATCACAGTTGTAAAAGTCTTTAATTTTAAGGAATAGTATTTTTCAACTATATATAAGGAAATTCAATAGCTAGCAGCATTGAAATACAGAAATGGCCCCATTTCTCTTCCTTTTTATAAAATATAATAAATTGCCCATTTTTAAATGGGCAGACTATCTAGGCTTTCTGTAACCACACTATAGTTCTTTGAGTACATACAAAGAAACATAAGAAAAGTGAAAGATTTAGTATTTTGCACATTTGTAAAATGTTGCTACAAAGCATAGAGGCTATGAATGTATTAATAAAATTAAAATGTCTCTTACATGAGAAACATATTAAACTGATTTAATAATTACTTCACAGAAGCATATTTTGCTATTTTCTAAACAAGGAATGGTTTAGGTGATAAGTAAATCAGTTTAGGTGATAAGTAAAGTATTGTAAGCTTCATAAACAAACAAACAAACAAAATCCCCAGAATACAAACCTCAGAAAGTTCAGAATTTAAGAGTAGCAAAACTAGTTGGTGATAATCAACAAGACATACACATTTAAAAAAAGTACCATAGGTTGCTATGTGCTCATCTATTTAAATAAATGTCTTCTTCTATTGAACCAAGTTTGTAGTTAATAATGTACCGTATAGTGTTATATAGGCACAAACCAGATTACAGTAACTTGAAAGCAAGTGCTGCTTCCTTCTTCAGTTCAGTGATTAAAAGTAAAACTGCTTTAAAAAAAAAATTGGGAACCGCTACTTACAATACAAGTAAGACGTTATCAGTGGGATTCCCATCTCCGTTCACATAATCCTCCTTTGTAGTTTCACATTTCAACTCTGACCTTGCCCTTCTTTAGCACCTTAAGCAAGTGTGCATAGCAGAAAATCAGGGCAGCCTCTAGTTTCATTCACTTACAAACATTAGCAGGTTCAGTTTGCAATACCATGTGTTTTGCATTTTCTCATGGCCCTTACTTTGCATGGTATCTCGCAATGATTAAAAAGCAAATGGGACTCTTAGTCATCAATAATTCCAGTTCTCACAAGTTCCAGGTTACCTGGGTGGGGTTGGGGAAGAGGCACAAATCAGTGCATTATGAATCACTTCAGAGACATTTTCTTGCCTCAGAATGCTATCCTGAAAGGATTATTACAGATCCACCCCAAGCCCGAAAGTTAAAATGCATAATTTATTTGGTTTTTTCTGCTTCCACTTCTTATCCATACCCAGTATTATTCTACCTTGAAGACAAATAAGCCTTAGCATTTCTAGCGCGAATTATTTTACCCAAATACATTGGACTTCGGTCTCAGTTTAAAGGAAGATGAGTAGCCTCTAAGAGACCTTTCCTCCTCCTCCTCCTCCTCCTCCTCCCCTTCCTCCAGTGTCGGTTTAGCATCCCTGAAGGAGGGAGTGGTGTGAATGATCTGGGTTCGGAATCGGATTTTGTTGAGTCGTGGCTTCATCCGTCCACTTGAGCTGCCCGAGGCTTTGCGACCTGAATCTTTTGCTTTGCTTCCTCCAGTCCATCCCTCGGGGACGTGGTGGTGAAGTTCAGCTCCGTCTTCCACGACCGGGGAGAGTTTGTGAGTGATGTGTGAGGGGAGCACCTTTGAAAGTCTCCAGCGCCCACCCCCGCGGGCGGCAGGGCTGTCTCCATCATCTTCATCCAGGGCTCCCACCAGGTTCTTTATCTCCTCTGCGATGCTCTCGCTCAGATACTGAGAGGCCTTTCTCCCGCTGTAGTCCCTGATGTCTACATCTGCGTCGTAGGCCCCCACTAGTAACTTCACCACCTCTACATGCCCATGCATCGCTGCCAAATGTAGGGCAGTGTAGCCTCCGCTCGACTTGGCATTGATGTTCACTGGCAGCTGGTGTTTGGTGGCAAAGTTGACCAACATGGCCAGGAGCTCTTGCCTGCCGTGCTTGGCGGCCCAGTGGAGACAAGTGAAGCCGGTGATGAAGTCTCGCTTCGAGAGCAGGCCGGGCTCACAAGTGAGCAGCCCTTCTAGGCTGTCCCACTTGCCCTCGGAAGCTGAGAGCATCCAGGCGTGATCCAGGGGATCCAGGGTAACCGAGGCCCCGACGCTGCTCTCCTCTTCTGCGGACGAAGAAGCTAACGATGCGGTATCGGAGTCGCCCCCTCCTCTGCTGCGACCTCCAGCGTTACCGTCCCCAGGACCCACGCTCCTCTTTAGTTGCGGGGAGCTGCCCAACACCAGGTCCCGAAAGTTCTGACGGGCCGACCTGGGTGTGTTTGGCCCACTAGGGGAACTGCCCCCTTCAGCCTCCCCCTGTGGAGGGAGTTTAAGGTTCTCGCTGGACCCGGGACCCGACGCCCAGGACACGGCCTCGACCTCCTGTGGTGGCGAGTCCTTACCTTGGGCCCCACCTTGAGCAGGGGCTGGAGGCTCTTGGTCGCTCACTTCGCCACCCAGTCCGAGAGACAACTGTGGATTTGCCTCCTGGAGCTGGCTGCCCTCGCAAGGCTCCGCTGCAAGGTCCGGGACTTGAGGCTCCTCAGTCACCTCGATACGCGGGGGCTCTCGGGGGAGCTTGGCCTCAAGCGGGGGGGAATCCCCCGTACAGAACCTTTTCTTGAGATGCACATACTTGGTACCATCCGCGGGATCGGTGCGCACGGTGGCCACGGCATTGACCAGTTCCTTGAAGCGCTCGCGGGCGCGGGTGCGCTGTTCGCGCTGGCCACCCAGGACGTCCCTGAAGTGTTGCACCAATTCCGAGTGTCCCGCCCGGCCCCCACGCTCGGCGAGGAAGCGCAGGATCGCCTCCGAGCTCAGCTCCAGTGACCCCTCCATTCACCGCGGCTCAGCTTCTCAGCCCCAGGAGCGCTCAGCCAGACACCATGGCCGGACGCCTGGAGGACCCGGAGAGCGGCTTGGGTCTCAGTGGCTGGCAGCACGCGCGATCCCAGCTTTGAAGAGTCTCGAGTCCCGCGAGCGCTGACACCGCCTCACTGGGGCCGCGTCCCAGTGGACACGCCCCGCCACACCCACTTCCGCTCGGGACTCAATCTCGGCGACAGTCCCCGGCCCGAGGCCCCGCCCACTTCCGGGCTCCGCGCGGGCTCGCAGCCACTGTTTCCGCCAGTGGCGGGAGGCGAGGGACCCAGAGCTTGGCCTCCGAGGCTCACGTTTCCACTCACCCTCCCCACACACTTGGCTTTTCGTCAAAACGCCCGGTGGGGCACACCCGGGAGAAGCTCGCCCCGAGCGCGGGAAACCCTGGTAGTCCCTGGCGCGTTCCCGCAGCCCTCCGCCTCGGCCCCGCCCCAGCCTCTCAGCAGAGGCCGCCCCGCCCATTAACGGCTGCGGGGCGCCGGGCACGCCCCTTGTCCCGCCAGTTACGCCCAGCGGGTCTCTCTCTGAAGCGGCCCGGGACCTGTGTTTGCGTCCAGCCTGAGACCACCGTTTCCCTACGTCCCACCAGGGCTATGGCCTCATGCGACGAGGTACAGCAGCTGGTGAGCCCCGCGCCCTTGGGTTCCCCGAGCCCCCGCCCCGCCCCGCCCGGTCGCCTCTGGGCCAGCGAGATTGTGACCGTGCGGCTCCGGGACTCCGCGTGTCGTGGAGAGGGGGCTCCCTGTTGCCCCAGGGCGAGGGCTGAAGAGCTCTGGCGAGCGACTGCATGTTGGGGAAAAGTTACATTTTCCAGGCTTCCTGGTCCTGGCCAAAGCGGGGTGGTGTAAATGAAATCCAGGATGATGATCGATGCCTATCACTTTGTAACGGTTTTTTTTTTCCTTTTCCCCGACTTAAATCAGGCCTTGGAATCCGCCTGATTTTGTGCAATTGTGTACACGTACATGGCTACTGACCGGAAAGTCGGCTTCCTTAGATTTTCCAAAGCTCGCGGGTTTACTGTAATGCTTGGCGGTTTTGTTTGGCTTTCCCGTCCCCTTGTAATGAAAAAAAAAAAAAACAACAAAAAAAAAACAAACAAACCACTTGACCGATCCAATGTTTTGTGCGGTTCAAATAACTTGAAAAACTTATCTTAGTTGATATAGGATATAAGCCATAGTTATCCGAGAGGTCATACTGTTTTCATAATACCAATCTCTTGTAATCTTGCTTTTGTTCCCATCATTTTAAGATTGTATGTGGAATCTTCCAGTTGTCGCAGGGGGTAGAATAGATTCTATTTCTACTTCCCTAACAGCTGCACGCAGTAAATTATTTTTCTCTACTTTAAGAAACTCTAATATTTCCCTTATCCAATATTAATGAAAGTAATCCTCTTAACTAACTCTATTGAATCCTTTGGCATTGGTAGTATTTTTGTCGGATTCTTAATCTCAAGCAACATTTCCCAAATAACTTTCTACTTACCTGAAACAAGTGACTCTTATTATTATCTTCCTATGTTGCATTTTAGTTGTAGAACTTATTTCAATAGACTAAAATAAAAATAATGAGAAATAGATAAATGCTATAATTTCTGTGTGAAGTTGGTTCGTGATCATTGACATGAAAAAAAAATCATAGTACCTAAGCTATTCGAACCTTAATGGCTGTCCAGTAAACCTATTCTCATAAAAAAGTATTATCATCCATTTAGTGATTTATCAGTACCTTCTAATTCTTTAGCATGATGAAACTTTGATTTCTTGTTAGATATATCCACACTAATACAACTTATAGGTCTCTTCCCCCTGAAATATACATTGGACACAGTAACTGCATTCACATCTGTCACCCATATTTGCCATGATGTCTACCGTGGGTAAATTTTTCGATATTTACATGTGAATGGAGTTTCACCATATTTGGAATCTGTTTATTGCTTCACATAGGAAGAGGTTTATGTTGTGGCTCATATACTTTTATAGAAAGCTGAAAACAATGGAATTTCTATTTGTAGTTACTAGAAATGGCATTTATAGGTGAATTTCTGCCACGAGGGTCCGTGTTCTTCTTAGCAACAGTTATACTTTTATCAGCTATTCTGTGCATCCGAGACATCTCAGTTGACAAAGCTGTGTTACTGTTAAGCTGTTTGTTTCCCCCCATCAGGTAGTCGTTGAGAATTTCTATGTGCCACTATGTCCTTGTTTGCTTCTATTTAAATGCCATTCTACATGTAATTGTATTCGTTACCTTCAAAGATAAGTGAAGGTACAGAGACTGTAACTTCATCTGGAAAAGTCCTAGTCTTAGGTGTTCTGGAATAGTGCCAGTTCTCTTTCTAGGCACCATAATTTTTTAAGATTATATGTTGGGGGTTCTGTTTTGAGAAATGTGGTTACCATATTGTCACAGTAACCATGAATTCACCGTAACTAGGAATTCTAGGATTTCCAGTTTTCCTTACACAGACTCTTAAGACCTTTTAAATTAAGGGATAAAGAAATAATTGGGGTGATGTTTTTGTTTTTGTTTTTTTTTGTTTGTTTGTTTGTTTTTCTGAGACAGGATTTCTCTGTGTAGTCCTGGCTGTCCTGGAACTCACTCTATAGACCAGGGGGAAATGTTTTTAAACATAAAGCAAAGTTGAGATAAAAATGTAACGTGAAGTCAAACAGCATGTTTGACATGTAGCCTTAGAGAGCAGTGATGTGGGGGACAGTGAACTCCAGCTTTGGCACTTCACTGTCACTTCTCTTAGCATGGAAGATGATTGAGAACTCTTGTAAGAGAAGCAGGGGCTTTTGCTACACAAAAGCATGATGGAAGGAGGACGGTAAAGCCTGTCAGCCCAGCCATAGGACATTTAAGGCAATCGAAAGCTTCTTCCTTTTAAAGAATCCTAATCCCCGTGGTACCCAGGCCTGAGACAGATGACTGGGGGAAACGAATGGCAGTTTAGTAGAGATGACGCAGTAGTCATCCAGTCAGTTGTGGATATGTTTGAGGGGTGTTTATTGACAGAGGTGTAAGTCGTATAGGATGCTTGGGTTATTTTCATGTATGTCAGGTGTGAGTAATATAATTGAAATAAGAACATAATATGCAGTATGAAATATGTGCTTTAAATGACCCTGTGCTCTTCGGTGCCAGTTGGCTCTTGAACTTCTGGGAACAGGAGAGGATGTAAAAGCTAGCAGAGGCTGAGGGGAAAGAGAGAGAGTAGTAAGGGAGATAGCGTGTTAGCAGAAACAGAGTAGTAGGATTGCGGAGTAGGCAGAAGTAGGATCAGAGAAAACAGGCGATGACAGTGGAGCTAGGAGAAGCTGAGCTGAGCCAGAGAAGATAGGAGACAGATAAAGGAAGACCCAGGAGGAACCCACAAAACCAAAAATCAACATTTACAAAAAACTACAATAATTCATTTTAAAATATACATTGTAAAGAGTAAGAAGGGGTTTGAGTTGAGGTAAAGATATGGGGGGCAGTTGGGAGATGGTATGCTGGCTTTTTTCTAAATGGAATGCAGATTTGGAGACTTTCATATTTTTCTGTCTTGAGGGGCACGGAGACCAGTAGGATTCAAGAGAGGGTTAAGGGAAGCTGAAAGGGGGGGCTGAGAATAGCATCAAATATTGTTTACGTGTTTAAAAATGTCATAAAACCATTATTTTATATAAATGGTATATGCTAATGATAATAGAGGAACCAGATTAAGCTTATGGTGATAAATACCTGTAAGCACTTGGGGGTGGGGGTGGCAGATGGTGTGTGTCTGGAGGATGAGGCAGGAGGATGATAAAAATTCAAGGTCAGTTTAGGATACATAGTGAGCTCAAGACTGGCCTGGGTTATGTAGAGAGACATTATCTCAAGTAACAAAACAAAAACTAAAATTCCTAGTTCAATCTACCCTCCATATTTATGGAGACTGTGAGAAATCTTTTTTCTAGTTAGATGGTTTTATATAGAAAGAGTTGATATATTGTGAAATAAGTACAGAATTTATTCACAGATACCCAAATATTTTGTGAGTTGTTTATACTTAGTTTTTTCATAGACAATATTTGTACAGTGATATTTTTGTTGTGTTACATGCATATTAATTTGCAAGAACATTATTTTGAGCACAAATCAGGCCAGCATTACTTGAATACATTTGAAAGTTCAACTAGAAAGATGTCTTATTGAGGGGAGTTGTTACTAAGGTAGTACTATATCTGTATAGGTACAAAACATTACTCACAGGTGTCTTCCTTAGTTTAAGCTGACACCTTGACATAGTTTGGGGTCATCTGTGGCAGTCTCAATGGATAGATTGCCCAGATCAGATTGATCTGTGGCCACGTCTGTGAGGATTATCTTGATTGTTAGTTGATGTAGAAAAACCCAGTCCACTCTTGGCAGTGCCATTTCTGGCAGGAAGTTCTGAGCTGTATATGAAATCTAGCAGAGAGAAAGCAAAAAGATGGGTCTTGCTCTCTATTACAGTTTGCTAGTCTGTATCTTTTGTTGGGGGACTTGAGACCACTAATATAGTTATTACTGAAATATGTATATTTGTTTCTCTAATTTTATTTAATTTTGTAGTGCTTTCCTAAATCTCTTTTGGCTTTTTGTTCTGGTATCTATTTTCCTCCTTTGGTCTTTTGGGTATTTTGTCTTCAGTTTGAAGTATTCCTTCTATTCCATACAGTATTCTGCAGTAATCCTCCTTCCATTATTTGGCTTAGTGGTCACAAATTCCATTAGTTTTAATTATGTGAAGTTTTAAATTTTCAATTAAGACAGGTAGTTTTACCAAGAATAATAGTCTGGATCAGCAGTTTTTGGCTTTTCAGAAATCAGAATATAAATCTCTAAGCCTCTCTTGACTTAAAACTTTGTATTGGATCATCAGTTATTGCTGTGCTTGGATTACTTGGTTGCTGTGATTAAATGTGCAGCCAAAGAAATGTGGGGGAGGAATGGATTGATTTGCCTTACACTTCCAGGTCACAGTGCATCACCGAAGCAAGTCAGGGTGGGAACCATGCAGTAACAGTGCTTGCTGGCTCCAATTCAGACTAGCTCATAGGCTCATGCTCAGCTTGTTTTCTTATACAGACCAGAATCACCTACCTGGGGGTGGTATGATCCACAGAGGGCTGGGCCACCCATAGTGATCACTAGTTAAGACATTATCTTACGGACATGGGACTTCCTCAGAAGAATGGTCAGCAGCTGAAGTTAATGAGGAAAAACTTCCCTTCTGTATTGTGTTTTTAGAATTTTAACTGTAATATGACATGGAGAGGTGTGTGTGTGTGTGTGTGTGTGTGTGTGTGTGTGTGTGTTTCTTTTTCCTGGTCCTGTCCATTGGTGTTCTGTTAGGCTCTATTTCTGGATGAGTACCATTTTCTCTAGAATGAGAAATATTTGCCATGGGCAGGGACTTCTTCTAACTCCGTAATTCATAAATTTGGTCTTTTCATGGCGACTCAAGTCTCTTGTGTTCCTGTCCCCCACTTCCTGACTTTGGCGGAAAGATGCAGTTCCTGTACCTTGTCTTCAGGTACTGATCCTCTTGGTCCCCACGTTGTCACACTGCTGCTGAGGCTTGCCACCGGGCTTTACATTTGGGTCATTACATTGTCCTTTCCTTGTCAGTTTGCCTTTACCAATTCTCTCTTTATTAAAGTCTTTTTCTTTAATTTTACTTAAATTTTTTTAAAAAGAAATCTCTGGGTAGCCTTTTCATATCTGGAATTCACTTCCTTATTTTATTGTTTTCTTCTCTTGGGGTGCATCCTTGTCTTCTTTAAATTTCTGAAATTTCCTTCCTTTCTCCTTATCTTTTCTTGACTTGCATTTTTTTTAGTTCAACCTTCTTTCCCCCTTTTTTTTCTTCTGCTGTGAGATTGGCACTCAGAACTCTGGCACTGCCCCTGGTCTTCCCCTGGGAGTCAGCAACTATCAGTGATAACACACTACTCAGTGTCAACATACCCTTGGCTGGGCTCTGCTTCTGTTGTCACATACTATGGTATGCCTGGGGGCCCTAATCTAGGTCAGCTCTAACTTGCTTCCCACTTCTGCCACTTTATCTGCATGTTTTGAGTCCCTGAATGCTGGGGGACCCAACTCTAGTCACACCCTGCCTGCTCCCCTCTTCTTATATGTGCTGTGGGTCCTCACATGCCTGGAAGTCCTACCCTGAATCAGCTATAGCTGACTTGGTCCTTGCTTCTGAAGCCTCTGCCACTGCATTTTTGGTGATCTCACATACCTGGGTTTCTTACTCTGGGTCAAGACCAGCCTGCTTCCCACCTATGCTGCAGTGTTGTGGGTCCCTGTGTACCTGGGCACCCTAATTACTCTATGTCTATTCTGGTCCATGTCCTATTTCTGCCACCTTTGCTGACTGACCTTTGTTGTTGTTTGAAAGCTTCCCAGAGGAGATACAAGGGAGCTGTGTTTCAGCGCTTACTGCCTTTATGAGACCCTCACTGTAGCACAGATGATGACCAGGAAGCAGTTAACTGCTGTACTTCTCTGTTGCTATATCTTTCTTCTTTATACTTTTCACTCATACTGTATTAACCTTCATACTGTATACTGACCTACTGTCTTCCTTATAGTTGTAGGGCAGATTGCACATGAGCACCCACTCAGGAGCTATCTTTGGATCCGTGAATGAAAGACACACACATTAGCTTCTTTTTAAAACGCCATGGCTACCTCAAAGGCTGGGCACTCCTCAACCTTGGTAGGAGGGATGGGACTTAGGAGCTGCAGGAGATAAGGCCAAGTAGCCACGTGAGATTTCGAGTAAGTGGCCACTGACCGCTTCCCCAGTTGGGCCTGGGGTAGCAGGTTGTTACCTGTTCCGTAATTCTCTCCTGCAAAATTCCATACTTAACACCAAACTGTCCCAAGATTCCACTCTTATACCAGTCCCACTAAAATGTTTTGACCTTAAATTATTTTTTTTTATCTCTGATAACTAATTTTCATTGTCACATGATGGGATTTATAATCATCATGTGTTCATAAGGGTGTTTGCAGAAAGATTTAACTGAGCAAGGAGCACATCTTGAATGGGTAGGGCACTATTCCATCTGTCCGTCGGCTGGGGCCCAGAGTGAATAAGGAGAAAGCAAACTAGGTACCAGCATTCAATTCTTTCTGCTTCCTAACTGCAGACATCATAGCTGCTGTAGACTCCTGCCACCATGATTCCTGTCACAATTGACTACTCCAGTGCTGAGAACCTAAACAAACCCTTCCTTAAGTTGCTTTTCTTAGGAATCTTGTTACAGCAAGGAGAAAAGGGGCACGACCATCGTCTTTCTCTTATAGTAAATTACCTGAGACAAGGAAGAGTGTACTTTGACTCAGTCTGGGAGGCTTTATTGTAGGTCCAGTTCACTTCAGTACATTAGGCATGTGTCAGTGTGGGCATGTGTGTTGGTAGGGACTGGGTAGTAAACCTGAGAGAGAGTCTTTTGAGAGTCAGGAAGCAAAAGGAGAAACAGGCCAGTATCCCGTTAGGCTTTGTTGCGCACACTTGAAAGTATCTTAGCACTGCAATGAGGTCCACCTCATGTTCCCTCCTTTGGGTATTACACCAGTGAAGGGACAAGCTTCCAACACTTAGGCCTTTGAGGGACGTTTCAGATCAAAGTGAAGCAAATCCTAAACGTCAGGAACTCACTATGTGACCTAAAATTGTATTGCATTTGTTCTAGTTAGTGTCTTTGATGCTGTGATAGAACACTGACCTAAAGCAACTTGAGGATGAAGGGATTTATTTCATCTTAACTTTACAGTCTATCATCAAGGGGAGCAAAGGCAGGTCAAGACAAGAACCTGGAGGCAGGAGCTGAAGCCGAGACTGTGAAGGAATGCTGCTTTACTGTATTTATTTCCCACGGCTTGGGCAGCCTGTTTTCTTACTCAACTCAGGATCACCTACCCACAAATGACTGTGGGGCTGGGCACTCCTTCATCAATCATTAATTAAAAAACTGACCCATAGACATACCCACAGGCCAGTCTGATGGAGGTAGGTCTTCACTTGAGATTCCCAATTTTTAGGTGACTCTAGTTCATTTCTAGTTGGCAGAAACTAATCAAAACAACACTTTTCTAGTTCCCAACCATCTTATTCTTTCAAAGTAAGA
The DNA here is from genome assembly GCF_000001635.26 of Mus musculus. NCBI lineage: Eukaryota > Metazoa > Chordata > Mammalia > Rodentia > Muridae > Mus > Mus musculus. The sequence goes on along the minus strand of NC_000076.6, from coordinate 59,213,830 downwards.
GTTGATATACTTTTTGTTAAAGGTCCAAGTAGTAAATATTGTCAAGTTTGTGAGCCATGCAGCCTGTCAAAACGCTATGTAACTGCCATTGCTGCTGGAAAGCAGAGTATATAAATGAATGGGAGTAGCACTCCTCTTAATACTTGGCTGTCTAGACTCCACACATTTGCAGATTTTCTTTATTCTCTTTAGATGTCTCTGACTTTTAGAGTTGAGAGTTGTTGATAAATTCTTCAGTATTTAGGTTCTAGAGTTCCCCATGGCTCACTCCTGTGATTCTTTCTCTGTTTCTTGTTTGTGGCTTTCTTTCTACTGATCATTATGTCAGCTGTGATCTTCTGTTACATACCCTAGATGCTTTTTTCTTAAAAAAAAAAACAAACAAACAAACCAAAACATTGGTTGAGAGCCTTATACATTAATGTACTGTATAACATGTTTATGCATCTTCCGATTTCAATTCCGCTATTATGCCCTGCACAACTGCCTCTCAAATTAATGATCTTTATAATCATTGTGTACACACACACACAGAAAAACAAAAAAATTAGTATTGCCCCTGTGTATATATGTTTAGGGATGATCAAGGATTGTTTGTACTTGCTGTGTTTTGATCTACTCCCAGACCAAACCTATTAAAATAAAAATAAATTTGTTTCTTTTACGCAAAAATCTTTTAAAAGCTATTCTTTATATTTTGAGATTATAATTACATCTCTCCCTTCCTTTTCTCCATGCAAATGCTTCCATATACCTACACACCTTGCCGTCTTTCAAATTGGTGGCCACTTCTTTTTCTTTAGTTGTTGTTGTTTGTCTGTATATGCATATATAGATACATATGCATATTATAAAACGTATATTTACACATATATGTTGTATATAATGTAGCATACATATTTGCATGTTTTATGTAATATATAATATATAATAGTATAGTAATATATATGTATATGCACACATAAAATATAAGCCTGTTCTGTTTGTATAGTATGGCTTGTATGTGTATGTCTTTAGGGCCGACCATTTGGTATTGGGTATCCAGTTGATGTACTGCTCTCCCCTGGGGAATACTGTTTCTCCTGTGCTCAGCAGTCCTCAGTTCACTTTGGGTTGTAGTTCTTTGTGTAAGGTTGAGACCTCTTGAGCTTTTCCCCATTTATGTTAGCTGTTTATTGGTGTCACCCTTGTTCCGTTCATGTTTAGCAGTCATTCTGGTGAGACTTGATAGAAATAACTCCTTATATTTGTAGGAGACACAGTCTCACAGCAGACACCCTGCTCCTCTGGCTCATATAATTTTTCTGCCCCCTTTCCACAATGATCCCTGAACCTTAGGTGTAGGAGTTTTGTAGTAGATTTATCAGTTTTGTAGTAGGTTTATCCTTGTTTCTGCATTTTGATTGGTTTTAGTTTTCTGTCATAGTCTTCATCTGTTGCAAATAGAAGTTTCCTTGATAAGGAATGAGGATTCCACTTATCTGTATATGTAAGAACAAAATATTTAAAATGTTGCTAGAGTTTATGCTGATTTGGAAGAGTGGTGGTTGTAGGTTCTTTAAGATCCGTCAGTATCCATGACTTTGCTATTCCTGGGTAGATGTCTAGGTTTCCAGTACCAGGAATGGATTTCCCTCTTGTTGATCAGGTCCTAAGTCCAATTAGAGAGCTGTTGGTTACTGCAAAAGGTATCTGTGCCATTACTGCACCCTTAGGATTGTCATCTCATGCTGTTGTGGTTCATAGCATCATAATTGGGTAGGACTGTTGGTTGTTTTTCTCTTTTGGAAGCTTACATTGTGCTTCTGGTATCATCAAAGATAGTCCTCAGGGAGGAGACTTTCATGTCAGATCTAACTTGGGCTGGGCCTGTGTCAGAAGTGCATTGTGTCTTCAGCAATAGGGACTTACCTTCCACCTAGTGGGAGCAACCAAGAGTAGTAGCCAATAGCCTGTAATGTTTTGGGAGTCTCTTAGCCAACCCTGATCAGCTACTTAAAAGAGTGCTACATATATCTTATGTGGGTTTTGTTGTTAGATGGTCTATTACTCTTGAGTAAAACATTGCCTAGAGCTACTACAGTACCCATTATATAGTAGATCTTTGTGTCATTGCATTGAATGTCAAAGTGTGAAGGTTGTAGTCAAGGAACTCTTTCTTTACTTACTAATCCCAAAGTGCAAAGCAGTAATGCTAGTCCTGGAAGGATGTCAGTGGTTAAGATCACTGGTTGCGTTTTCAGAGGACCTACATGACAGCTCACAACCACCTATAACTTCATTTCTGATCTATCCAATGCCCTCTTCCAACCTCTGCGGGGACCAGACTGACACATGGTGCACAGACATGCATGCAGAGAGCACACCACTACACATAAAAATCAAATCAAATCATAGTGACATGTACATTTTGGGTATGCCAAGGAGAAGCTATAAAGTGCTTCCTTTAAGTGAAAAGATAGACTGTTGTATACTTAATAAGGGAAAAACATAAAATTATATACTAGGGTTGAAAAGATATATAAGGGAACAAAAAACTTATCTGTGAAATTGTTGGAAATGAAAATGAAATGTAATATTTTTTATTATAAACCACAAAAGTTATAATGAATGGTTAAGTGCTTATTTAAGATAGAAAAGGTATGTAGGGTTCTATATGACTGGACTGTAGTTCATCTACCAAGGCTCTTGGGATATGTTACCTATCTCCCCCATAAAGAGAGACTACTGTTTCCAAAATTGCACCACACCTATGCAGATTCATATCCTAATTTTTCCTGCTTATCATAACATCTACCCAGTAACCTTAGTTTAAGATTCATGGAAGCACATGTGAAATTTTGTAACACAGAAGGGACCCACAGCCTCTTTACTTCACCTCTCCTGCTGTCCTCCTTGTCCTTGCAATGGGGGATTCTGTAGGTCCAAGCCATAGTTCTTTGCATCTTTGTTGCTATACCATTTATGCTCACATACTTTGCTTTGTCAGCTCTTCTACCCTCTTTGCTTTATTTGCTGACTGGGGAGCTTTTTCTTCCATAGTTTCTCTGACACTTCAGAGTTCATTCTATTATATGCATATGTCCCAACTGCACTGAAATTTAAATTACACAGATATTGACTAACCTAGCTTTGAGCCACAATACCTTAAAATATATAGCTATGTTTTTTTTTTTTTAAATTAATGCTTAGTTCATTTGGGAGCAAGTGAAAAGTGTAATATTGGTAGATTTTGTTCTGTTTCGTTGGTGTCACCTCCCCACCCCACCCTGTCCCAATAAGGTGCATTTTGAGATGTTATATGAACAATTACTTTTTCCTTATCCTTCCATGGCTTCTCTTGTATTTTATTTCCCTGGCCGTGGTAAAGCCAGAAACTTCTCAGTGACTAGTTTTTCTCATTTGGCATACATGGAACAGGGTCCAAATATACCCGATTTAGTTTCTACAACAACAAAATACAGTTTTATTGTGTCTTTCCTTATTAATCCATCATGTCTGTAATGCAGTTTCTATGACTCATTCTTGATTGTCACCACATCATACTTGCATGATGTTTGGCTCAAAATTATAGTCTGAATTGAAAGGGACCCAAGAAAACCATTATTTTTATATCCCATCGAGTTTCCAAAACAAGGTTTGCCTCTTCTTGTGCCAAGATTAACAAAATGAATCTGAATTTTCCTCAGTTTCTTTCTAGTTTATGCGTTGTTTACAGATTTTTAAATGTTCTGGAAATTACGTTTGTCATACCTTGAGTTTGGGAAACCTGGCTTCCCTGATATTACAAGCCTGTTATATATCATCAGAGGATCATGGGGAAGGAGTTATATTCAAACATCTGTAGTCTGTTTTATGGAGAAGAATCTCACCAAGAGCTGGACTTACAGAGGCAGATTTTATCAGGGTCAGGGAAAGAGGGTCCCAAGGAGTAGTGTGACTAACAAAAGGGTGATTTAGTAGTGTAACTAAAAAAAGCTCCCCATAGAGCCGGGCGGTGGTGGCGCACGCCTTTAATCCCAGCACTAGGGAGGCAGAGGCAGGCAGATTTCTGAGTTCAAGGCCAGCCTGGTCTACAGAGTGAGTTCCAGGACAGCCAGGGCTACACAGAGAAACCCTGATTCATGAAAAAAACCAAAAACCAAAAAACAAACAACAACAAAAAAAACCACCAAAAACCAACCAACCAAACAAAAACCAAAAACCAAAAAACTCTCCATAAGCTCTGTCTTAGTCAGGATTTCTATTCCTGCACAAACATCATGACCAAGAAGCAGTTGGGGAGGAAAGGGTTTATTCAGCTTACACTTCCACATTTCTGTTCATCACTAAAGGAAGTCAGGACTGGAACTAAAGCAGGCCAGGAAGCAGGAGCTGATGCAGAGGCCATGGAGGGGTGTTCTTTACTGGCTTGCTTCCCCTGCCTTGCTCAGCCTGCTCTCTTATAAGAACCAAGACTACCAGCCCAGAGATGGCACCACCCACAAGGGGACCTCCCCCCTTGATCACTAATTGAGAAAATGCCTTACAGCTGGATCTCATGGAGGCATTTCCCCAACTGAAGCTCCTTTCTCTGTGATAACTCCGGTTTGTGTCAAGTTGACACAAAACTAGCCAGTACAAGCTCTGAACTTGAGCCCTGGAGGGCTAAACAGTAACATAAATCAAGTCAGCAGGGGCCTGCCTGCCCTCCAGCAGGAGGCAGAACTTTATATCTGGAGAAAGTAAACTAGTGGGAGATAAAAGATTTATTGGTCTCAGGCTGCAAAGGTATGCATGAGACTAGAAGTACCAGGTTAGGTATGATACATGAATGTCAGGCTGAACCAATCTGAATGTCCTCAGAGGTTACCTTTTATGTCAAAGAAAATATTTGTCCTTGTGTTAGATTAGATAATATGGATAAAACAGTAGGGCATGAAAGTTATTATCTGCTCACACCTGAGCATGTGTGTCTTCGTGATGCCCTACGCATGGCATTCTCTGGGCTGTGCCATAGAACAATGCTACTTATGCTTCAAAAAAAAAAAAAATGCTGGTGAGAAAGTGGCTTTCAGATTTTAATCGATAATGAATTGTGATTAGACTTTGTGATAAGTAGTTTAGTACAGAGCTGACTTACTAAGTAAAATTTACTTAGATATAACAAAAAGGGTCTCCCTTTTATAAGACGTGGGGGCAAAGGTATTTGTTGCAGCTTAGTTCATTATAATAACAGCAAAGGGGACTATCACAATAAAGAGAAGCATCCATGTGTACACTACAGTGCAGAATAGAACATTATATCATAGAATGAGGTAGATAATAGTTATGTGAAACCATCTCTTGAGGAGACCCAGAGAACAACAGCAGCAAACAGCATGGTGCAGAACAGTTGGCTGCTATTGATGGACACCCAAAGGAGTCCTGCATACACATGCACTTAGATTTGCACATCTTCCCTAGAAGGATTCATGAGAGACTATAGCCTCCCAGGATGGGACCAAGATACTAAGGGATCAGGAGTAGAAGCATCAGAACTGGTTTTGTAATATTCTTTTTTATTATTAATTTTTTGAGAATTTTAAATAACAGTACTATATTTATATCATTTCTTTCTCTGTCTCTCCCCCTCTGTGATGGTTTGTATATCCTTGGACCGGGGAGTAGTACCTTTTGAAGGTGTGGCCTTGTTGGAATAAGTGTGACCTTGTTGGAATGGGTGTGTCACTGTGGGTGTGGGTATAAGATCCTCACCCTACTTGCCTGGAAGTCAGTCTTCCACTAGCAGCCTTTGGATGAAGACATAGAACTCTCAGCTCCTCCTGCGCCATGCCTGTCGGGATACTGCCATGCTCCCACCTTGATGATAATGGACTGAACCTCTGAACCTGTAAGCCAGCCCCAATTAAGTGTTGTTTTTTATAAGACTTGCCTTGGTCATGGTGTCTGTTCACAGCAGTAAAACCCTAACTAAGACATCCTCCAACTTTTTCATGTCTTTTCAACCCAAATTCATGACATTCTCTTCTTTAATTATGTATAAATATAAGTGTATATATAAATATAACCTCCTGAGTCCAACTTAGTGTTGCTCTTATGTATATATGTTTAGGGCTGAGTAGGTAGGACTAGATAACCTACAGAGGGCTCCTCCCTGGAGAAGACTGATTTCCTCTCAGCAACAGTTAATTGTCTATAGATCTTCATCTAGGTCTAGGCCTTGTGAGGTTTTCCTGCTCACACTAGATGTCAACTGGTGCTGTCATTTACTGGGTTTATTTAGATTTTATGGATGGAGTTTCTCTGCCATGTATAGAAGACACTCTCTTGCAAATGTCTAGGCTCCTACATTCTTTTACCCCCCTTTGAGGTGTTCCCTATGCGTTAGATATAGAGATTATGTGTAGCTCTATCAGTTTTGTACTCCCTTTTAAAAAGATTTATTTATTTACTTTATGCATATGAGTACACTGTAGCTGTCTTCAGACACATCATAAGAGGGCATTGGATCCCATTACAGATGGTTATGAGCCACCTGTAGTTTCTGGGAATTGAACTCAGGACCTCTGGAAGAGCAGTCAGTGTTCTTAATCACTGAGTGATCTCTCCAGCCCGTTTTGTATCATTCCTATTGGCACTGTTTGCATTTAAAAAAAAAATCCCTGCATTCGTATTAGTGATAATATGTTTTGTGACAATAGGAATGAAATTTCAGATCCTTGTTCATGCTAGGCAGGTGCTCTGCCAATTGACCTATAATTTCAACTCCTTAATGTTAAAGAAAAAGTTATTTTTCTCTAAGATCTTGTGTTGTACTCAGAAGTAGGATAGTAGTGCTACATGATTACATGGGAAATCCAAGGTAAGTAAGGTTGATTGTTGCATTGGATTAAAAGCAGATTAAACAAAAAGCCAGAGTACACATTTGGGTAGCAGTCTTAAGGTGTATGTGACCTCAAGGTGTATTAACTCAGCAAAAGTTCCAGTCTTGAATGTAGGAGCTATTTTTATCAAATGCATTGTCATGATAGGTGTCTGTCTATATTTAGCACATTCTCCTTACTTGTCCATTTATTAATGCACACCTAGCCTGGCTCCTCTTCCTACCTATATGGGTAGTATAGGAATGAACATGAACATAAAGTTATCTGTTGGTCTGCTGACAGAGTCCTTTGGGTAGATAATGGAAGAATTGTATAGTCGGGCCACACAGTAGTTCTGAGGAACCTCCATGTTGATTTCTATAGTGCTGTGTCAGTTTACATTCCTAGCAGCACTGTATGAGGGCTCCTCATTCCCAGATTATTACCAGCATTTGCTTGTTAGTTTTTTGATGATAGCTATTCTGACTAGGTTGATGAGATGGACTCTCAAAGCACCTTCATTTTTATTGACTTATTTATTTATTGGAATCTCTGTTCAGCCCCTTGACCTGTTTATTGATTTAAATGTTTTTAATTTAATTTTTATAGTTCTTTATGTTAGAAGTAAGTTTGGAGGGGTCACAAAGAAAGAAATGTCTATTTATTCTTGATCAAGAGTGTGCATTGCTCACCAAGTAGAACAAGTATGTGGGAACAGAAAGTGTACTTAACTTCTTAGCCTAGTGCTGACTGTGCCCCATCCCAAACCAAAGCACAGCCTTACATGGACACACTTCCTCTGGCAAGGCATTACCAGCTAAGAGTGCAGTGCTCAGATACCTGAGCTCTGTGGACATTTCTTTTCAGACCATCACAAATACCATGGCTGATCTGTAGAGGGTAAGGACACCTGCCCCCCCCCCCCCCATCCCCGCCCTAAACCCCATTCTGTGTCCTGTCTCTTTGTTCTGGTCATTGTTTGCCTTGTCCAAGTTTTGAAATTTCATATAATCCTGTGTGCCAATTCTTGGGTTATTTTCTATGCTGGTGGCTAGTCTAGGCAGTTGCTTAATGAAGGTTTTCCTTTCAGATGACTCTAGGCTATGTCAAGTTGATAGTCAAAGCTAAGTAGGACATTATCTATTTGGTGGTTTTACCTAATAGGGTGTTATGTCACACAGACATGGACAATAAATGGTTTAAGAGTTTAAGGATCAAAGATAGCAAAGATTTGGCTCTAAACCTGTAGTATTCAAGTCTCTGCACAATCACTGGGTTCTAATCAATCAGCCTTGTGGATCATTTAAAGCTGGTGTGCTATCTTTGAGGAATGTTAGTGATAAAGTTCTCATTTTCTGATTCTATATTTGATTTCCTATAGAACTCTTTTTGTTGACCTTTTACTCTTCTTGACCCATAGGAATCACAGTTTTCTCTTACTGGAATACTTTTTTTGGTTGTATGGTAGGTATTGTGGAGATTGGGGTTTTATTCTTGTATTCTGATCTCATTTGTCATGTTGATCCTTGGTTATAGGTTTTGTTCTGGCAGTTCTAGGGACTATTCTGACTCCAGGAGTGTGTTTTTTTACTTCTAAAATATGGCTCATTGCCGTTTCAAAACTTTAAATTTAAGCTCTGCCCATCTGCCCAGAATAGGCATTCTTCATACATACTCTTCATATATATCTTCATGAGTGTCTGACTCTTAATGGCCCTGCTGGGATTTTTTTTTTTCTTTGCTGTGCACAGTTTTAGCAAGCATGGATTAGAGAGGAACATGTATGCATAGTTTGAATTCTTCTCTCTCTTCAGTTCCTTTTTCTAAGTTTTCACCCATACTGCTTGCTCCAATCTTCAAATGATTTTATTTTATTTTATTATTATTATTTTATTTCATTTATTTATTTATTTATTTATTTATTTATTTATTTATTTGGTTTTTCGAGACAGGGTTTCTCTGTGTAGCCCTGGCTGTCCTGGAACTCACTTTATAGACCAGGCTGGCCTCGAACTCAGAAATCCGCCTGCCTCTGCCTCCCAAATGCTGGGATTAAAGGCGTGCACCACCACACCCGGCTTTCAAGTGATTTTTTAACCCAGGAAATGGATAGTTCCTTCATAAACCACAGTGACCAGGTGGAAGCATGAGGCAAAACGTGTCTCTAAAGTAATAGATTATTTTGTCTGCAGTTTCACTTCTGACTTAGTTTGGGTTTTATTGCTGTGAATAAACACCATGACCAAGGCAACTCTCATAAGGACAACATGTAATTGGGGCTGGCTCACAGGTTCAGAGGTTCAATCCATTATCCTCATGGCAGGAACATGGCAGCATCCAGGCATGCATAAGAAGGAGCTGAGAGTTCTACATCTGAAGGCTCGTAGCAGAATAATGACTTCCAGGCAGCTAAAATGAGGGTCTTAAGCCCACACCCACAGTCATACACCTACTCCAACAATGTCACACCTACTCCAAAAGGGCCACACCTTCTAATAGTGCCACTCCCTGGGGGAGCATATACACACCATAATGCCCTCCCTTGTTTGCTTTTTCTTGGTTCACTACATTGCTTATGTAGGCCAAATAGTCTTTGATGTCCTAATATTTTAGGAAGGCTTATGTCTGGTTTTGATATTGATGCAGAAGAATGGGCAGGAAAAGCAAGTTTTGAGAGAAAAGGTTGGTAAAATCCCTGGAGTGAATCATGATCCTGGTCTGAATGCCCTCCCCCTGCATCCGGCATATTTACATGTGGCATTTAGTAGGACTATTCTTCCTAAAGTGTAATCAGTCATCTCCTTGTGCTGTCACGCTCCTCCAGCCTGTTTCCCAGGTCTAAATCAGCTGTAACTTACAAAGCATTTTATTCGTTTAGAATATTTGGACTAACTTACCTTTTAATTTTAGTTTGTCTCTTGGACAGTTTAATGGCTGTACCTCATGCTGAATGGCTGGCCCTAATTTTAAGAAAAGATTGATCTTTGATATCTACAGTATTATAACTTATTTTTAGATGCTGACTTTTTAGATGATATGCTAAGATAATAAATCTTCATGTTTTCAGTAGTTTGAATGAAAAATGTTCACCACAGGCTTGTGTATTTCAATGATTGGTCCCTAGTTGGCACTTTTTGGAAAAGTTATGGAACTTGAGGAGATAGAGCCTTGCTGGCAGTAGATTATGGGTTGAAGTTTTATAGATTGACCTTACTTCCTGTTCTTTCTGCTTACTGTGTGTAGATGAAATATGATCAGCCAGCTTTCTGCTCCTGCATTATGCCTTCCTGGCCTGTTGCAACACCTTTCTTGCCATGATGGACTATTATCTATTTTGGAAGTACAAACTAAAATATGCCCTTCACTCTTGTAAGTTGCTTTTGATCATGGTGCATTTACACAGCAATAGAAAAGTACAACTGGCGGTTATCATGCAGAAGAATGAGAATTGATCCATTCTTATCTTCTTATACAAAGCTCAAGTCTAAGTGGATCAATGAACTCCACATAAAACAAGAGACACTGAAATTTATAGAGGAGAAAAACCCTCGAAGATATGGGCACAGAGGAAAAATTCCTAAACAGAACAGCAATGGCCTGTGCTGTAAGATCAAGAATTGACAAATGGGACCTCATAAAATTGCAAAGCTTCTGTAGGGCAAAAGATACTGTCAATAAGACAAAAAGGCCACCAAAAGATTGGGAAAGAATTTTTACCAATTCTAAATCTGAAAGGGGACTAATATCCAATATATACAAAGAGCTCAAGAAGCTGAACTCCAGAAATTCAAATAATCCCATTAAAAAATGGGGCTCAGAGCTAAACAAAGAATTCTCAACTGAGGAATACCAAAGGGCTGAGAAGCACTTGAAAAAAATGTTCAACATCCTTAATCATCAGGGAAATGCAAGTCAAAGCAACCCTGAGATTCCACCTCACACCAGTCAGAATGGCTAGGATCAAAAATTCAGGTGACAGCAGATGCTGGCGAGAATGTGGAGAAAGAGGAACACTCCTCCATTGTTGGTGGGATTGCAAGTTTGTACAACCACTCTGGAAATCAGTCTGGCGGTTCCTCAGAAAACTGGCCATAATACTACTGCTAGATCCAGCAATACCTCTCCTGGGCATATATCCAGAAGATGTTCCAACACATGCTCCATTATGTTCATAGCAGCCTTATTTATAATAGCCAGAAGCTGGAAAGAACCCAGATGTCCCTCAACAGAGGAATGGATACAGAAAATGTGGTACATTTACACAATGGAGTACTACTCAACTATTAAAAACAATGAATTTATGAAATTCTTGGGCAAATGGATGTATCTGGAGGATATCATCCTGAGTGAAGCAACCCAATCACAAAAGAAGTCACTTGATATGCACTCACTGATAAATGGATATTAGCCCAGAAACCTAGAATACCCAAGATACAACTTCCAAAACACAAGAAAATCAAGAAGGAAGATCAACATGTGGATTCTTCATTCCTCCCTAGAATAGGGAATAAAATACCCATGGAAGGAGTTACAGAGACAAAGTTTGGAGCTAAGATGAAAGGATGGACTATCCAGAGACTACCCCACCTGGGGATCCATCCCATAATCAGACACCAAACCCAGATACTATTGCATATGCCAGCAAGATCTTGCTGTCAGGACCCTGATATAGCTGTCTCCTGTGAGGCTTTGCCAGTGCCTTGCAAATACAGAAGTGGATGCTCACAGACATCTATAGGATGGAACACAGGACCCCCAATGGAGAAGCTAGAGAAAGTACCCAAGGAGCTGAAGGGGTGGGTCTGCAACCCTATAGGAGGAACAAGAATATGAACTAACCAGTACCCCCGGAGCTCATGTCTCTAGCTGCATATGTAGCAGAAGATGGCCTAGTCAGCCATCATTGGGAAGAGAGGCCCCTTGGTCTAGCAAACTTTATATGCCCCAGTACAGGGGAGTGCCAGGGCCAAGAAGTGGGAGTGAGTGGGTAGGGGAGCAGGGAAGGGGGAGGGTATAGGGAACTTTTGGGATAGCATTTGAAATTTGAAATGTAAATGAAGAAAATATCTAATAAAAAACTTTTAAAAAGTACGTAATAGAGTGTAATGTCAGATTTTAGTTTGAGGAAATAAATGAACAGTTACATTCCAAAAGAACATTAATAATAAGGCAGTATTTGCAAAATTTTCTTTTACTAAAATTATTTTTTCTCTCTCTCTCTCCCTTTCCCCCTCTCTCCCTTCCTTCCTTCCTTTTTTCTTTCTCTTTCTCTCTCTCTCCCTCTCCCCCCTCTCCCTTCCTTCCTTCCTTTCTCTTTCTCTTTCTCCTTCTCTTTCTCTCTCTCTCTCTCCCTCTCCCTCTCCCTCTCCCTCTCTCTCTCTCTCTCTCTCTCTCTTTCTTTTCTTTTTTTCTGAGACAGTGTTTCTCTGTGTAGCTCTGGCTGTCCTGGAACTTGCTCTGTAGACCAGGTTGGCCTTGAACTCAGAAATCTGCCTGTCTCTACCTCCCAAGTGCTGGGATTAAAGGCATGTACCACCACTGCTCGCCAAACTTCTTTTTTCACATGTATCAAATATTAATAATAGTGGCAGAAACTAGAGGTGAGACTTGTCAGTAATCAGAATTTTAAGTCTTGTAGGCTATCCTACTTAGGTTTTTATTGCTGTGATAAAGACTATGACCAAAAGCAACTTGGAGAAGAAAGGATATAATTTAATTTTATATTTCCACGTCACAGTCCGTTGTTGAAGGAAGTTTGGGCAAGAATTTATCAGGAACCTGGAGGCAGGAACTAAAGCAGAGTCCATGGAAGACTGTGTCTTACTAGCCTGCCCTCAAAACTCATATTCATCTCTCTTTCTCATACCTCTCAGGACCTCCTGCTTATGGGTGGTACTGCCTACAGTATGCTAAACCTTCCAATGTCAGTCATTAACGAAGAAAGAGTTCCATAGACTTGCCTACAGGCCAACCTAACGGTGTTTTCTTAGTTGAGATTCTCTTCCCAGATGACCTTAGTGTGTGTCAAGTTGACAAAACAATAACACAAATCACTAACCAGCACATAGGCATAATTAAATCTTATTCTTTAAAACATTAATACTTAGGAAAGCAAATGGGACTCTAGTAGGGGTCACAGTGAGATTTGTCCATATCCTATTTTCCAGTGATAAAATATGAATATTATTTACTTCTTAAGATCCTAGCTAACTATACTGTGGTTCACCTTAATAATCAGAAAATATCAGTTCATATTATTATTAGAGATTGATAATCTGTATAATCAGGATAAAAAGAGTTAACTGAGATCTCTGGGTATCTCTAGTGTAGATAGAGTTTAAATTATTTTAGGTTTATCAAACATTTGAGTATGTTATAGGGCTTTTTAGAACATTTAATTTACTGTATTAGTAGAAATTTAGTAATCCAATAAATTGAATCCATTTGGTATTTATTTACTTTTTGTTTTAAAGGGAATAATTATATTTGTTTATAAGAGCTTAGATTTAAAATTCAGTAAGGATCATTTTTGGGTTAAAAATTTTGAGATGCATGAGTAGCCCCATCCTTGAACTGGGGGCTGTGCATATCTACTGGGGGTGGTCTCTACAGGTAGTATCTCCTGTTTGTTGGGTATTTCAGCTAAAATCATCACCATTGGGTCCTGGGAACCTCTTGCTTCCCTGGTGTCTGGGACTTTCTAGTGGCTATCTCCAGCTCCCCATCCCCCACTGCTTCATTTCTATTCAATTTCCTGACCCTCTGTACTTCTCTGTACCTGATCCTGCCCCTCCCTCCCCCCACTCTCAGCCTCTGAATACCCTTTCTCTCTCTACCTGCTGTGATAGTTTTGTTCCCTGTTCTATGTAGGATTGAAGCATCTACACTTTGGTCCTCCTTCTTCTTAAGCTCCATGTGGTTTGTGTTTTATTGTGGATATTCTTGAGCTTTTGGGCTAATATTCACTTATCAGTGAGTATATACCAAGTGTGTTCCTTTGTGTCTTGCTTACCTCTCTCAGGATGATATTTTCTAGTTCCATCCATTTGCCTGCGAATTTCATGAAGTCATTGTTTTTAATAGCTGAGTAGTACTCCATTGTGTAAATGTACCACATTTTCTCTATTTATTCTTCTGTTGAGGGACATCTGGGTTCTTTCTAGCTTCTGGCTATTATAAATAAGGCTGTTGTGAACATAATGGAACATGTGTCCTTGTTATATGTTGAAGCATCTTTTGGGTATATGCTCAGGAGTGGTATAACTGGGTCTTCAGGTAGAACTGTTTCCAATTTTCTGAGGACCCACCAGATTGTTTTCCAAAGTGGTTGTATCAGCTTACAGTCCCACCGATAATGGAGGAGTGTTCCTTTTTCTCCACATCCTTACCAGCATCTGCTATTGCCTGAGCTTTTGATCTTAGCTATTCTGACTGGTGTGAGATGGAATCTTAGGGCTGTTTTTGATTTGCATTTCCCTGATGACTATGGATGTTGAACATTTCTTTAGGAGCTTCTTGGCCATTTGAGATTCCTCAGTTGAGAATTTTTTATTTAGCTCTGTACCCCATTCTTATTTGGTTCTCTGGAGTCTAACTTCTTGAATTCTTTGTATATTTTGAATATTAGCCCTCTATCAGATGTAGGATTGGTAAAGATCTTTTCCCAATCTGTTGGTTGCCATTTTGTCCTATTGACTTTGGCTTACAGAAGTTTTTTTAATTTTATGAGGTCCCATTTGTCAATTGTTGACCTTAGAGCATGAGCTATTGGTGTTCTGTTAAGGAAGTTTTCCCCTGTGCCAATCAATGTGTTCAAGATTCTTTCCTACTTTCTCTTCTATTAGACTCAGCATATATGGTTTTATGTGGAGGTCCTTGATCCACTTGGTCTTGAGCTTTGTACAAGAAGATAAGAATGGAACAATTTGCATTCTTCTGCATGCTGATCGCCAGTTGAACCATCACCATTTGTTGAAAATGCTGTCTTTTTTCCACTGCATGGTTTTGGCTTCTTTGTCAAAAGATCAAGTGACAATAGGTGTGTGGGTTTATTTTTGGGTCTTTAATTCTATTTCACTGATCTACCTGCCTGTCTCTGAAAGACAGAGACTGAAAGAAAGGTCATCCAGAACCACCCCACCTAGGGACCCATCCCATCTGCAGACACCAACCCCCCACACTATTGCTGAAGCCAAGAAGCGCTTGCTCACAGGAGCCTGGTATGGCTGTTCCCTGAGAGGCTCTGCCAGAGCCTGACCAATACAGATGCAGACACTCATAAGCAACCATCAGACTGAGCCCAGGGACCCCAATGGAAGAACTAGAGGGAAGGACTGAAGGAGCTGAAGATTTCAGCCCTATAGGAAGAACAGTATCAGCTAACTGGACTATCCAGAGCTCTCAGGGACTAAACCACCAACCAAAAAGTATACATGGAGGGACCCATGGCTCCAGATACATATGTAGCAGAGGATGGCCTTATCCGACATTAATGGAAGGGGAGGTCCTGTGGAGGGAGGCTTAATGCCCCAGTGTAGGGGGATGCTAGAGAAGTAAGGCAGGAATGGGTGAGTGGGTGGAGGAACACCCTCATAGAGGCAAAGTGGAAGGGAATGAAGGGGAAGGGGGATAGGTATCATTTGAAATGTAACGAATAAAATGATTAATAAAACAAAATCTTTAAAAAAATGTTCAGTACTGGGGTTGGAAAGAGGCGCAGTGGTTGTTAAGAACACTGGCTGCTCTTTCAGGGGACATGGGCTCAATTCCCAGCACTCACATAGCAGCTCATAGCTGTCTGTAACTTTAGTACCAGGGGATACAGCTCCTTCACAGAGACATGCATGCAGGCAAAACACCAATGCACGTGAAATATACATTATTTTCTAAAAATATAAGTATCACTCATGCAGTTTTAGTTGAAAGATCTAAAATAAAATTTTCAACTTAAAAACTAGATTTTTTAAAAAATCCAAATTATACTGAGCAATAAAGTTCTTTTACAAAGACAGTGAATGTATTGAATCTTTTTAAATATGAAAACTATGCTTAAATAATGTAGGGCATTTGGGTAACCAAACAATTATTACAAAAACATGATTTAATAAAAGGACATAGTATCATCCTCACTTGTGGGTTTATCAAAAATAAGATTAGTATTGTTTTTAAGAGTTAGGAATATACCAAGCCACTTATAATATGTCTTGGATAAACTGAAAAAATATCTAAGTCTTTTTTAAAACACAAAAGTGAGTTAGAAATGTTTATGTACTCAGATATCAATGCATTTGAAGATGAATGGAGTCTAGATTGTATTTTAAATCCATTGAGTTTATCTAAAGAAGACAACACAAGTTTGGTGTAAGAAATAAATCTAAAGTTCATTTCCTGAAGTTCTGTCAGAGGAGCTAGTCAGAAGTACCCGATTTGTGACTGAAGGGTATGTTGGCTGTAGTGTCTTATTTTTGTTGATGAAATCACTTGAATTTGTGTGTGTTGTTAGTATGTACACACACACACACACACACACACACACACACACACTTTTAAAAACTAGTATTTTTTGTGTGTGAATTGTATATCATGACCTCCAGTCCCAGTCATCCCTCTGCACTTGTACTCACCCTCCACCCATGCAATGCCCCACAACACAGAAAAATAATCTCATTGTGGAAGTTGTGATGTGTTACTGTGTGTCCCACAGTTTATTCTTTTGTCCACAAGTCTTTGCTGGCAAATGTTCATTGCAATGACTCCTTTGTCTGGTAAGCAGCCTCTGGCTTCTGCCACTCTATCAATACTGGAATCTCACTGGGACTCTCTCAGATATCCTGTTCTTGCCATGGGTCATGGAGATCTGTAGTTTTGGGTCTGCAGGACTGGCTGCTTATGCATTCCAGCAGTTCATCAATGCAGTAGATGCTGGAATGGGCCAATTCAAAGCCCTGGATCTGGGCCTGAGAGGTATCTGACCCTCCTGCTCTCATGCCCTCGGGACTAGCTCACCGGCAACCTTCCCCCATCCCGTCTTCCCTACCCTTCCCCCTGCAACCAGGGCCAGCTCTACCCTGCTGCCCAGATGTGCAATACTCTCTGAGTATTGCAGCCAGTGAAGGACATGGCCAGTTCCTCTGGGCTGGTTCACCCTAGCCATCAGGGTTAGCAATACTGTGCTGTCCAGGCAAGGCACAGGGCCCTTCCAGATGCTGCAGCTGATGAGGGGGCAGGGCCATCTTTCCTGCTGTCATGACCCCAGGGCCAGGGGAGATCTCCAGTTTGCTACATGTGTTGAGGGGTGAGGGAGGAGGCCACCACAAATGAGATGAGTGGCAGGGCCAGCTCACCTGCAACTCCCACATTGTGTATAGGCAGCTCTCCTGAATACTGCAGCTGGCTAGGGGTGGGGTCAGCTCTCCTTTCATGTCCCCAGGGTCAGTTCTTCCATGATGCCGTAAGGGGTGGGGTCAGGTCTTTGTAGCCTTAGACATCAACATGTTCCTAGGCATCAGCCCAAACCAGGAACACCTGCCTGGCCTTTGGTAGTAACAGATCCATGCTGCTGCAGGGCCACAGGTCCAGATGTGGCCCCTGGTGGCAGCACAGGTGGCGTTACCAGCTATCCATCAGGCTGTTCCTTAGTACCCTCAAGTCTTCAGTTCTACCTCTCTTCATTGTGCCCATATCCTTCTGTTTCTCTTTTAACATTTTTCCACCACTTACTTGCTCCTCTTAGTGGCACCTGGGGTCTCTGAGTATCTGAGGTTGTCTCAGAAGTGGTCGCAGGAGTGCTGTGCCCTGTTCATGTATTGTGGTGCCCCACAGAGGTCATCTTGGGTATGTTCTACCCCATCAGGCCTGCATGGCCCCAGACTATGATGGTCATCTCAAACTAGCTCCCTGTCCAGGCCCCATGGCACAGTTCTGGTGGTTCTCTCAGGCTCACTTCTCACCCAGGTCTGCCTGAGTGGCCCCTTGCAAGGGTTGTCTGTCTTGGACTCACTCCTGTGCAGGGCCTGTGGGTTCTTCGAATCTGGCTTGCTCCTCGTCCTGAGAGCCTGGCCTGGCCTGCCTGGTGCTGAACTGGTTGTTGTCTCAGACTAGCTCCCGGTCAGGGCCTCCTGGCTCTGGACTGGTGGTCGTTTCAGGCTTGTCTTTTTCAGGGAAGTTAGGCTGCTAATCTGTTCAGATGTTCATAGGTCAGAACACGAAGTGTAGATAATTTTCTTCTCTTGGCCATCTACCAATGCACATGTGACATAGCCATACCTGTAGTGCCTCTAGGGGAAGTGTGTGTGTGTGTGTGTGTGTGTGTGTGTGTGTGTGTATGTATGTATTTTAAGTAAGCTTATAAAATGGTGTTTCCCTGTGGCTCTTTGAAACATCGTTAGTGTTATTCTCCCTCCTCCCTGACCCTTTGTATTCGTCCCCATCCCACTTCCCATTTAAAGTCTCCCTCACAGTTTTTCTACTTTTCCCTTTGTAGAGTCTATATTTTGTTTAGTACTTGCTTCTTATAGACATAAATAGAATTTTCAAAACAATAGAGCTTAGATTGAGGAGAACTAGTAGAAATGTCTTAGGCAAGGAAGCTAGAAGCTTTAGTTGATTTTGACAGCAGTAGTTTAGTCATCAGTCTATAGAAGTGCAGATCATAAGTAGAGTGAAACTGTTTGTGTAATAGGCTGATTAATACTGATTTAATATGTTTAGGGACAGACGCCATAAAGTCACATCATGCTGCAGATCTTGAGTGGGAGGTTTATTGGGGAGTGGGTATATAGAGGCTGCCTCTGGGTGCGGGTGGAGGGGAAAGTGTGGAGAAGAGGGAGTGTAGTGCCTGCACAGGGGGAGGATATGCCACTCCTGGCAACAGCAGGAATGTGTCTCATCTTGGCAGTTAGTGGTGACATCTGCTGTCCCTGGGTCCCTGGGGGCAGGTGGTGGAAATGCCTGGTTACCAACATTTATGAGCGCATAGTTTTTGTTATTGTGTAATTTAGCAGGAATGCCTCAGGTACGAAGACTTCTTTGAAGTAGAACTTTTTGCTACTGTTAGTACAGGGGCAATCCAGTAAGTGGAGGTTTTACTCAACGGGGAGA
Source organism: Mus musculus (assembly GCF_000001635.26). NCBI lineage: Eukaryota > Metazoa > Chordata > Mammalia > Rodentia > Muridae > Mus > Mus musculus. Next base: position 59,194,886 of record NC_000076.6, on the reverse strand, counting down.
GCCTTACTGAGAACTGATTGACATGTAAGAAAACCTTCTTGTTAAAACTGAGTCAGCATCGACCTTGTCTCAGGGTAGTGAACTATAGCAACATGTAATCATCAAGCAGTCTTACCCCTTAGCTCTCCTGTAACCTGCTCAAACCTTCCCAACTTAGTTGTAAGCTCGTAATTTTGTTCTACCTCTTTATTTTTGGACAAAATCTTAATTTATTGTAGGAAAAGGATGCATCCTTGTCTAAAATATTAACTTTCCCTCATTTTACCTAAAATATAAACATACTTGTTATTGTTTATTTAATTTCTCTTAACTAGCATTGAATCCAATCACAAATTTACATAATATAGCAAAGTAATATTTGTACACTTATTGTTAAGACTCCAATTTTTTGTGTTAATTCTTACATAGACCTCATTGCTTCATGGAATTTTAAAACATTCCTTTATCTTTTTTCTTTTCATTAAAATATGAGAGTTAGAGAACGTTACATTTCAATAGAGACCTTGAACAGTAAATTATCTTGTGAGCAGGAAAGGCAGAAAAACACTGCAGCTGCAGTTTTGAACACAAAAGGATATTTTTTTCAAGAAGCTGAAAGAGACAGCAAGTGGTTACATTTTTTGAAGGACCAAAAGACAAGAAAAAAAAAGACAAAACCGAAAAATGACAACTGAAAACAGGTGGAAAAGGCTAACAGCAGAGACACTGGAAAATTAGACCCATAATGTTTAACATTTTATTGTTTTAGCTATTAGAAACTTGATTTATAACATAGTATTATATGTACCACAAGAAAGAACATTTTTGTTAGAAACGGAAAAGGGGTTTCTCATGCCTAGGACTGGAGTTTTTGTTTTGTAAGTCTATGGCTCTAGTGGGTAGCATTGTCAGTCTGTTTCATAACTCACTTCACACACACACACACACACACACACAGAGAGAGAGAGAGAGAGAGAGAGAGAGAGAGAGAGACCCATCACACACAGACACCCATCTCACACACATAACACACACACACAGACATATATGTACAGACACCCATACACACACACACACACACACACACACACACACACATTAAAGAATGATTCCTTGACATTCTTAGCTTCTAAGGTTTAGTCACCAGGACATGAGTTCAGATACTGGGGTAGGCATGGTAGGCATCGATAGCTTTCAAAGGGACCTAACACAGCCCAGGATAATTTGGTCCTGGTTTGCAACATTTCACCTCTCCATAGCATCAAAATGCAACCATTTGGTCTTGTAGAATCTTTGACAGGAGTGCAGTCTTTCCTCATTTCTTTTTTCCGTTTCCTTTACTCTTTCCCTCCTTTTCTTAACCCCCTTCTGGGAGCTTCATCTCATACAAACTTTATGGAGAAAAGGACCAAAGGCTCCATTCCAAAGTTTAGTCTGTCCCTCTGGTCACTTGGTGAGCTTTGTCTCTGAGATTCCTGTGTGGGTGCCTCCCTTCCTGTTGTCTCCTGCGTTTTCTCCTTATTACCTTCTCTTTCTCACTTGGTGTCTTGAGTTTGTACATTGCCAAGGCCGCTAAGCCCTGCAGTCCTCTCAGGGCTCCATCTAAGTTAGAGTTTCACTCAGAGGGTTAGCAGTGCGTGTGTGTGTGTGAGATTATTTACAATGTAGATCTTTTCCTGTAATTTGAAGTACAAATATACCCTTATAGTTCAGAATGGAAATGTTCCACTCTATAACTCTGTTCTTTAGGATTTTCTTAGTTATTCAAAATCTATATGTAAGTATACTTAGTGACAGTGAACTCATTTTTGTCAGTGAATATGCATAGTTTACTCTTAGTTTTGGAGGTCACATGTTTTAATGTTAAAAATTATGGTTTTGGGTCATATAAAGGAATGAGAAGTGAGTGCTTTGGGAGGCTTGACAGTGTTCACAAATTTAATCAGTTTTATCTTCAGTCAGAAATAGAAGTCATGAACTCTTGAGCTGCCTTGACAAATTATATTTATCTTTTCAAGTATGCTTATAACTTACAGTGATTAAATATCGAATATAAAATATAATTAAAGTTATTTGTTTTGCTTTCCTTCAGATAAAAGAGCATCCCCGCTCCTTGTCTATGTGTGGCCATGTTGGTTTTGAAAGCTTACCTGATCAGCTGGTCGATAGATCCATTGAGCAAGGCTTCTGTTTCAATATTCTCTGTGTGGGTGAGTGCCAGTAGCCCTTTCTCCGAGTTTTTCACCATGTATGTTCCTATGCTCACATCATTGTTTGTATAAGCAGATTAATAACTCTATGGATTTTATGAGTTTTTTAAATTCTAATTTGCTTAACTTCAAACTTTTTATTTTTCACTTTCAGAAGGCAGAGTAACTTGGCAGGTATAATTGTTTCTCTAGTGATTTAAGACCAGCGTTAGCCTAAATTCTTTTATAGGCCACGTAGCCTTTGAAATAGACTCCTTGAAGCCATTCTAGAGTTTGTATATGTTGTTCTTCCCAGTGATTCTCTGCACGTGTGAAAATGTGCTTTGTTTCTTCTAGGGGAGACTGGAATTGGAAAATCAACACTGATTAACACATTGTTTAATACTAATTTTGAAGAACTCGAATCCTCACATTTTTGTCCATGTGTTAGACTTAGAGCTCAGACATATGAACTCCAGGAAAGCAATGTTCGCTTGAAACTGACCATTGTAAATACAGTGGGCTTTGGTGACCAAATCAATAAAGAAGACAGGTATGTGTGGTCTGTTTGTTTGTTTGTCTGTGTTCTTCCTTGTAATAAGACCACTCTTATTTCAGGGTGAAGACGTGGCTTTTTTCCTTTTGAGCTGTAATTTTATTTTCTGCTGATACAATACACGACTTTACTTCCCAGACATAATTTCTTCTTCTTTGTTTAGCAACTAATCATTGTCTTGTTGTTATTTACAAATTATAATCTTTTTCTTGTTTTTATTTAGAATAAGTAAATCACAGCATTAAAATACATATCTAATAAAAAGTTGTAACTCTTTTCTGCTCTTTAGTATATTTTCAATTAATATTTTCACTAATATTTAGACTTATCTTGTTGAGAAGGAATGTTTAAGATATATAAGGGCAACATATATAGTGGTTATATATATTGTTTATAAATTAATTTCTTTCTTCTTTCAAATTCTCACCAAAATTACCAGTTACATTATTAAACATTGTCGGAAACATATTTAGACTTTCAAAATGAGTGCAGTACCCTTTGATCATATTCACCCTTCTCTCCCTGATCTCCATCAAGCCCTTCTTGCAGTCCCTCCCAGATTCATGTCCTCTTCTCCATGTGTGTGTGTGCGTGTGTATTTTGCCATTAGCACAGTAATGTTGACTGCTGTGGTCTATGTGGATAGCTGTGGCTATTGAGAGTTTATAGGTGCTGCTTCGGGAGTTTTGTTTGCCCACTTTGTGTTCCTGGCTGGTCACATGCATGCACCTGCCCAGGAGCTAGCTTGGGTCCGTGAATAGAAAACACACAAACAACAGTTTTTCTTAGACTGCCTTGTCTAACTCACTGACTGGGCACTCCTAAATCTTCCCCTGCTACTCCATGCCCAGTCAGGGAAGTGGTCAGGGGCCACTTATCCAGAAACTGACATTGCTGGTTGGCTTTATCTCTTCCTGGCTTCTGTGTCCCCTTCTCCTCTCTCCCAGTCCCACATTCTCTCTGCATTCTACCCGTGCAACTCTCAGTGTCCCCACCCTTGACTCAGCCATTAGCTACTGGCAACTTTCTTGATAGATCAAAAACCAATTGAGGGCAAGGACCTTGAGTGTCAGTAAACACAGATTGCAGACCAGAGCATCAGAACCACCCTCCTGTGAGGTGCAACCTCCATGGTGTCCAGAGGATGCTGTTTCACAGCAGTTCTGCTCCTCTGACCCAGGTCTTTCCACACCCTCCTTTGTGGTGTATCTGGACCTTGAATTGTGTTACATGTCTCTTTTGGGTTCTTGTCTAGGTTTACAGCATGCGTTTTCTCTAATTAAGCAGACCTTAAATCCAGCCAGACAGTCTTCTTAGGTTTAGAGCCAGACAGAAGCCACATGGCAGGCCTTATTGGTGAGTTCCCTCACCCTCTCTTTCCACAGCACCTTTCCTCCAATTCAGGCCCAGCAGTGAGCTGCTCTCATAGGCTTCCTTGGTGAGTTCCTTACTTGCCAACCCTGCCTCAGGAGCCAGTACCATAGTTCTGCTAATGAATCCTATTGTCTCTAACCCCTGCCCCATGAGCGCCAGAACCTGACCCCTTCCTTCCCCAGCCTGGAACTTAAAAACAGCCACACACTAAGACCCACTAAGCCCTCAGTGAACCCCAGTAACCACTGAATTAGTGTCACTCGAGCCTAAAAAGCAGTATCCAGTCTCCTAAGGGCTGAGCTGTAGGGTCTTCCTATATGACCTGAAATTAACCAAGCATGGGTGACAGTAAAACCAATCACCTAGTCTCCACGGCTGGGCTAGAAACACATCTCATGAACATGACTAGTGAATGAACTGCAGATGCCCAGGTCCCATGGCAAACAAGATAATACGTACCTCTGAAAGTACCTCACTAACCCAATAGAAATGATCTCCAGTGAAAACTGTCTAGATCAACATTTCTCAACCTGTGGGTAGCATTCCCTTTGGGAGTCAAATGACCCTTTCACAGGGGTCTCCTAAGACCATTGGGAAAAACACATATTTATATTACCATTCATAACAGCAAAATTACAGTTATGAAGTAGCAACAAAATGATTCTATGTTTGGATATCACCACAACACGAGGGACTGTATTAAAAGGTTGCAGCATTAGGAAGATGGAGAGCCACTAGTCTAGATAAACCTGTATCCAAATTTTTTAATAATGAAATTCTAGCTTGTTTCGTTTTATGTCATTTCTTAACCATTTTTCTTCAGTAGTGTTATAGAGGTTAGATTTTGAATGTCAGAGAAAGGGAGAAATAGCTTGGTATAGCTTTTCATTCCTTTTCCTTTTAGAATCTATATATTTTCATTATTACAAGCTGTTTTCCAGAGTCATTTTTGTATGAACTGAGCCTGTGTAATCCATGTTAGGGTGTGGCCTTTCAGCGCATCAGGAAACGACTCACGAGTCCCCCTCCCCAGAAGTAAAGGAGCAGCACAGAGACCAAGGGTGCCTCACTTTCAATGCTATTAATGGTTACAGCAACTTAGGACTAATTTGTATAAGTAAAAGTGTCTTAAAATGAACTGAAGCTTAGGACCAAGACACTTATTCACCTAAATAAATGTCATTGGATTCTAGACTAAGACCTATATAGGTATAACTTTCATGTCTATAGTTAGTTTTAAAATAAAATTTAACTTGCTTTTCCACATTTTCTTTGTTGTTTCCTCTGTTATTAGGGTAATAAATAGATGTTTTATGTGAAATACTAGCTAGCATAGAACAGTTGGAGTCTACCTCAGTCATTCCTTCAAGCCCAGTCCCATTTTTCTCCATAAATGAGCCATTTCTCTGAATTAGGTATTTTACCATACCTTTTAAAGTTCTTTTAAACTAAGCTTTAGTAATGCATATTTTAAAAAATTGTTTTGTATTTATGAGTGTTTTGCTCATATGTATGTGTCTTTAATACATATGTGCCTAGTGTATGTCGAGGTCATATGTGGGCACTGGATCCCCTGGAACTGCAGGTACAAGTGATTTGAGCTGCCACATGGGTCCTGGGAACTGAACCTGGGTCTACAGCAAGTGCTTTTATTGCTGAGCCAGCTCCTGAACTCAAGTAATATGTAATTTCCCTAGAATAAGTTTTGATTTCAACACACAATTTGAAGTAAGGTTTTAAAGAAACATTTAGTTTTGTGATCCACCAGCACATTCCCTAATATAGGACATAGCTGTGATCTTTAATTACTCTGCTGATATATATATATATATGCATACACACACACACACACACACACACACACACACACACACACACACACCATATATTCTAGTCAGCTGGATCTGCAGAACTTTCTATGTGTGTGCCTTTCTTCTCTCCAGTGTGGTATTCCACAGATTCTAATTATCTTGCATCTTCTCTCCTCAAGACATCCACTGTTCTCTCTTTTTCTGCCCTACCACTTACCCATCTCAGCTGTCGTTTCCCCCTGGTGGCTATGCTTCTGTTTCTCCCTTCTCTGTGTTTTCCTGTTGTCTAATTTACTACTAAACGTAATATCTTAATTTTCGTTACAAGTTTTTAAATTTGTACGTTTTGTATGGTTGCTATTCATATCTGTAAGATCACTTTTAAAATTAGCTTGATTTTTACCAATAATCTAATTTGCATTTTGTCTTATTGTACAATTGTAGTTTATAATAATTTTGACTTATGGTTATTCTTTATATATTTTGATATGCCATTTTTTTTCTTGTGGCTTTTGGGAATAATTTGCAGAGATACTTTGAGGTCTAATGTAAAGATAGCTTCCATTGGTCAGCTTGGATTTACTTACAGTTACTTTCTCTGACATTAGTTCTGGAAGAATCACCGAACCTATTTCATGCTTTGAGATTCTCAGAATCAAAGAGATGTCTTGCATTATATGCAAGGCTGGTATTTTGGCCAGAAGCTCCCAACAATGTCTCACTTTCTCCTTTCCTTTTAGTTTCAAAGCAACAAATACCCCTATGGGTCTTTGAGAAGAAGGGAATAGTAGGTTTATTCCTGGTTCACTCTCACCCTGACAGCGTAGGCTTTTAGGATCACAGTTCAATGTGGGGAGGAGTTTGCTCATTGGAATCCCACTATTGTGGATCCTAGGTTTTGATTTCTTCCTCTAGCCCCATGGGTCCAGTCATAAAGCACAATAACTGGATTGATAAGTCATGTCATGATAAAATTAGAATCAGTACTGTTAGTATAGAACTTGGTAATCTTTTTATATCAAGGGCAAAGAGTGAATACTTCAAGCTCTGTGGGATGCATCGTTTTTATGAATGGCTTAGCTCTGCCATTTGATGTGAAGGTAACAAGGGACGGTGTATAATAGGTGAACATGGTTACACCTCAGTGAAACATTTGCTTAGAAGAACAGCTGTCCAACTAGATTTGTCCTTGAGCAATAGTTTGCTGCTCCAATTTTATGTGTTAGTGTGTTAGATGAATAAAAACAGCTCATAAGAGATCATTTGTTCTGGAGCTGATTCTGAGTGACTGTGGAAGATAGATTCAGGTCACCACAAATACCTGTTCTATCCAGCATGATAACAGGTTGCTAGCATCTGTATAACAACAGAGCAGAGAAGCCATGACACAGGTACAGAACGTGAGCAACGCTGTCACAAGCTTCAGAGAGTGTGTGGTGATGCTCAGCCTTTGGTTTGCCAGAGGCTAGGGATGTCTTTGTACATCTTAAAAGGATCTACCTAACACAAGGATATTGGACCACACACAAAGGTAGATAGTAGCTATACAGAAAAGTGTTAGGTACCCCAACTCCAAATATTCCTATTAATAGAGGTCTTCATAGTCACAGAAGTTACGGCCAACCGGCCTTATAGACTATAACTTGGGTATGGTGTCTGCTGGGTGTCACCTTTCACAAGTATTTTTAAAATTTCTTAGATTGATTTTATTTTGTGTGTATGAGTGTTATGCCCGCACGTACTTGTGGGTACCATGTGCATGCCTGGTACTTCAGAGGTCCGGAAAGAGCGTTGGATCTGCTGCTGGAAATAGTTCCAGACAGTCGTGAGCCACCATGTGGGTTCTGGGAATTGAACACAGGTCTTCTCCAAGAGAAACAACTGCTCATAAGTGCTGAGACAACTCTCTAGCCCACATAGCCTTTTTACAAACTACTTTCTATTTTCTGTTTTACAAACTACTCTCTAGTTCTGTCCTCATCTTTCATATTTCATTTTGGAACACTCTTTTACCCTAGAGCAAAATCTTACTATATTTTATAACAGGTTCTGTCTTACTTAAAAGTATTTCCCTTTTTATTGACTTTACATCCCAATCACAACCCCCCTCTCTCTTCCCTTCTCAGTCCCACCCTTACCAATCACTCTCCCCAGTGAGCCCCATCTTGGATACCACCCCACCCTGGGGCATCTAGTACTAGCAGGTGTAGGCACATCCTCTGCCATTGAAGTCCGACCAGGTGGTACAAGTACGGGAAAGAGGGCCCAGTGGCAGGGAACAGAGACCAAGACGGCCTCCACGCCATGTGTTAGAGGACCCACATGATGATCAAGCTGTATATTTGCTACAAATGTGTAGGGTGCCAATGTCCAGCTCTCGGTGGCCCAGGCTCTGTGAGCCTCCATGGTCCCAGGCTAATGGACACTGTAGGTCTTCTTGTGGTATCCTTGGACTTGCTCACTTCTATTTGCCACTCTTACATAAGACTCCCCAGGCTCTGCCTGATGTTTAGCTATGGGTCTCTGCCTCTGCCTTCATCTGCTGCTTGGTGAAACCTCTCAGGAGACAGTTATGCTAGGTTCCTGTCTGCAGGCATAGCAGAGTATTATTAATAATGTCAGGGGTTGGCTCTTTCACATGGGATGAGGATGTGAGTTGATATTAAGTCACTGTCTTCTCATTGAAATGGTGTTTTCTAGTTGCTGGAGTTAGAAACAGGATAAATTGCTATGGAAGAATTCCTGTTTGTTTGTTTATTTATTTATTTATTCTAATGGAATTTTTTTAATTAGGTATTTTCTTCATTTATTTCCAATGCTATCCCAAAAGTCCCCCATGCCCTCCCTCCCACTCCCCCCCCCCCCAACTCCTACTTCTTGGCCCTGGCGTTCCCCTGTACTGGCATATAAAGTTTGCAAGACCAATGGGCCTCTCTTCCCAATGATGGCCAACTAGGCCATCTTCTGATACATATGCAGCTAGAGACAAGAGCTCCGGGGTACTGGTTAGTTCATATTGTTGTTCCTCCTATAGGGTTGCAGACCCACCCCTTCAGCTCCTTGGGTACTTTCTCTAGCTCCTCCATTGGGGGCCGTGTGTTCCATCCAATAGCTGACAGTGAGCATCCACTTCTGTGTTTGCTAGGCCCCGGCATAGTCTCACAAGAGACAGCTATATCTGGGTCCTTTCAGCAAAATCTTGCTAGTGTGTGCAATGGTGTCAGCGTTTGGAGACTGATTATGGGATGGATCCCCAGGTATGGCAGTCTCTAGATGGTTCATCCTTTCGTCTCAGCTCCAAACTTTGTCTCTGTAACTCCTTCCATGGGTGTTTTGTTCCCAATTCTAAGAAGGGACAAAGTGTCCACACTTTGGTCTTCGTTCTTCTTGAGTTTCATGTGTTTTACAAATTGTATCTTATATCTTGGGTATTCTAAGTTTCTGGGCTAATATCCACTTATCAGTGAGTACATATCATGTGAGTTCTTTTTTGATTGGGTTACGTCACTCAGGATGATGCCCTCCAGGTCCATCCATTTGCCTAGGAATTTCATAAATTCATTCTTTTTAATAGCTGAGTAGTACTCCATTGTCCTGTTTATTTAATTAACAGAACCTGTATTTTTATTTTTGAAAAACCGTAAGAGAAGATAGTCATCTACATGAATATTCATGGCCCTATTATAAGTCATTACTGGCCTATTTTAAATCATTAATAAATGCTTCTTTGAAATTTTTATGTCAAATATGTACTTAAAGATTTTTACTATTTTATTTTTTGGAAGGGAATATTACCACGTCATATTCACACCAGCATTCTAAGGAACCTGGTTTGGTGTTGATAGTAATTATTCTGATAAACTCAGTCCTTTTAATATTCAAGGTATTTTGTTAATTCTTAGAGAAAACAGAATTATGAAGATGCTGGCTTTCCCCTCAGACTGTTTATGGTCAGTAATGGGAGAATACACTGTTTTAAAAGATGTGCCAGTCTCCAAAAACTAGAATTATCAGATAATTTTAAAAGAATTCAATTCTATCTATGTTTATAAAGTTAATTTTCACTGCTCTCCTGTAGGGTTTCAAAGATGTCCATGGAGTGTCCAGAGCCTGGACAGCAAGGTGGATTAGGAAAGGAACTAACTATTTTTAAACTATTAAAATACATTCATGATTAATATGTTTCTGTGGGAGCTTTTATTCTGTAAATCTTCACAATGTTTGACTTGCTATTTAGGGGCCTGGCTTATTTAGTGAAGTCACTTGAGAGTAGAAAGGTAGCAGAGCCAGGGAGAGAGTCCAGTCAGTAAAGAGCTTAAGTGTCATGCCCTGAGTCTTCTCTCCAGAACCATCCAAAAGAGGGGCGGGCACAGTGGCACATGCTTGCTTGTAATCCCAGTGCTAGCTAGGGAGGTGGAGACAGGATCCTTGGGGCTTGCTGGCCAACCAGCCTAGCAGAATCTGCAAGACCCAGGCCAATGCAGAAACAAGCAAGGCAGCTGGCTCCCGAGATTCCATATTTAGGGGCACACCTGTGTACCAACACACATGAACACATAAGATAAGTTGCATAAGCAGTGGTTTAGTGTATCAAAATGAAATGGAACATTGACAATCTCATCCTGAGCCGAGATTAAGTACACTGATTTGACTTGTGTTTCCAAGGATGAATAGGCTGAGACGGCCAGAGGAGATATGAGGGTTATCTGGGCAAGAAATGCAGCACAAGATATAACTGGCCTGGTTATAATTAACTGAAATGCAACTATGCCAGCATTATTAGTTGGATATTTTCAGCTGATACTAACCTTTCCTCTTTGCGGGTTAAGCTTTTCATGCCTATAGATGTACTGAAAACAAAACTCAGGCACTTTGACTTAATTATTTTAGTTGATACCTTTTCTTCTTCTCAACCAATTAAACAGTATGTCGTGTTATCACTTTAATTGTATGTTAAACTTCTAATTGCTTTGGGAAGTTGTAAAAAGCCTTGAAAGAACTGAACCAGTACATGAATGTATGTAGAAATGAATCTTTGTGAACTTAATACCATTTCAGACTAGGTTATCCTGATGTTTTGGCAGAATTAAAGTCATGCATGTATATTATGTGTTATATGTTAGCACTGTAATTACCTGTTTGCTTGGTATAGATATTAACTGATATTCCTGGAAGATGTAGACCTCAGACTTGAGAATTGCACAAGTTTCTTACTAAGATAGCATGGATATGTTGTATTAAATATTTAAATACTTATTTTTTTCAGCTATCAACCAATAGTTGATTACATAGATGATCAATTTGAGGCCTATCTTCAGGAAGAACTGAAGATCAAGCGTGCTCTTTTTAACTACCATGACTCTCGTATCCATGTGTGCCTCTACTTCATTGCTCCGACAGGCCATTCTCTAAGGACACTTGACCTCTTAACCATGAAGAGCCTGGACAACAAGGTAGACTAGGGAAGCAACCAATGTCTCAAACTTTAGTACACTTGAAATATTAAAGAATTTTTATGATAATATGCACATACTTTGTATCTTTTATTTTATGTATCTTTAAAACATTTTTTTTCTAGAGAAATTTAATCTGGAAAATGAGATACAAATACTAAAGAAGTTCTCTTTTTAGTGATTACATGTGTTATAATTGTCCTGCAATTTTATTTCAAACATAAATTAGAGAAAACTTAATTGTTAAAGTATGATAATAATATTTCATCTTGGTGAAATATGCTTTTGATTGTATTATATCAAGAAAATTTCTTCCTGAACTTTTTAAGCAAGTAACTATTTATAAATTTTGGAGGTTATAAAATAGTTTCATAAATTAACTCACTGAAGATATTTGTTTAAATTGAAAAAGACTAGTTACTGTCCTAATCCCAAAGAAATCTGTTTGTACAAATTTATGCTTTTTAAAGGAGTAAAATCAAAACTGAAAATTTGTGTTATAGAGAAAAATGTGATACAGCAGTATAAAGATCAAAGAATTTATCAGTGGGGGCTGATTTTAAATATTGGTTGTATCCCTTATTAGATGTTTCATCTGTAGCAAATTATACACTATCAAAGAGTTTGGAACCAAATGTTTTCTGGTGACAGTAAAATTTGTCAGCCCTAGTCATTCATGTTAAGATTGGGCCTACCCTCTTCATTTTGTTCAAAAATGGGGCAAATTCTGTATTGGGTCTCCATCACAATCTTGCCTTAAGCTTTTTGTAACAAATGAGATAATGAATTTCTTGCAAGTTTGAAAAGAAAACTTAGGACAAGCTCCAAAGACTCGATTTTGCACTTGGATACATGGTGTTACTTATGTAGTTGTTTGTCATTGCAGTGGTTTTAGTAGGGCAGCTGTTATACTAGGCCTTTGGCAGGCTTCAGGAAAGTCAATTTACACGGGAGATGAAGGTGACCTCTGGTCTCTCAGTTTCCCAGGCCTCCTTTCTTGTACCGGAAAGCCAAACTCTTGGCTGCTTGACATGGAAAGTTACTGTTGTCTCATTCAGATGGTGACAAATGACCATCTTGGGCAGCATCCATTTTCTTTCCTGTGAGAACCATGCACACATTGATACTTAATATATTTATGCAGTTTGGAAACAATTACAATTTGAAGACTTTGACATAAGTTATTGAATATATGGATTCTTGAAACCAAGTACTTGACACCAAGACTTTTGTGTACTTTGACACCTCCTTAACATTGTTTTCTGCCATCTGCTTCATGGAGAGTTGGCAAAATCATTGTCCTTGGAAGTGTCTGGAAGGCTGTAAACACAGAGGCAGATGCTGAGCCAGTGCAGAATGAGAAAAGAGAAAAGCATAAAAAAAAGAATAGAAATTGCACGTCTATTTTTGCTTCTTTTTTGGAAAATCACACTGTGTTCTTTTCTTTCTTTTTTTCACATGTTCATTAGCCCAAAAGTTTGGGTTCAGAATAGAAAATGTGATAATAAAACTCAGTTTGTAGAGACATTGACCTTATGTTTGGGACATTAATCTTGTGCAGGACTAAGTTTGTAAGTTAGTATTCATGACCCCACATTTCTTCCTCTAGCAGTAATGGGCCTGGAGCATGCTGAGGAAGCCATTCCTTTGCATCAGAGCATTTCTAGCTGGTACTGGAGGTTTCTATCTAGTACCGTAGACAGCTTCTCTGATGACTAGACCTGAGAGAGGCGCATAAAGGGCAAAAGAGGCGGCAAGAAGAGCAATGTCACCTGTTCTCTTAGTTTTCTTGAGAAATCTAAGTTCTTAGTGAATTAAGCAGGTGATTTTTGCTTATAGTTCATTATGTTCTACATACCTTGTGTGGAGTTGAAAAATTTGAGGGGAAGAGAAGATAATGAGATTCTAAACCTAAATGCAAATAAAAATTTAGTTTTACAAGAGCTCCTTTAAAAATTATTATAACTAGCATCCATAGAATGAGTGTATAAGAATTATATATATGCATGTATTAAATGACAAGTAGTAATTATTTTTGTTAGAGAGATCCATCCTTTTGGGGGGGTAGGTAGTAAAGTGTGGCAGCCACCTGTGCTCCTCTTAGTGACTCTTTTCATCTCTTGTGACAGGAAATCAGGATAGATGAATAGATGTGGTGGTATTCCAGTTTACCCATTTATAAAAACCAGGTAGCAACCTAGATCATAATTTGCCAACTCCTCATCAGAGAAACTTATTGTTAGAGTTTTTTTTTTTTTAAATATAGAAAAACTGTGACTGTGGATTAAAAAAAAAAAACCACGAATCTTCCATGATAATATTGTGGATTTTCTTTCTTAATAGGTGAACATTATACCACTTATTGCCAAGGCAGATACAATTTCTAAGAGTGAATTACAGAAGTTTAAGATGAAGCTCATGAATGAACTGGTCATCAATGGTGTTCAGATATATCAGTTTCCAACAGATGATGACACGACCTCCAAGATCAATGGAGCAATGAACGTGAGCTCCCTTTGAGTAGAATTCTGTTTGTAAAATAAAGCTGAGTTGAGTTTAGATCAACATTGTTGCAACAGTAGCCCTGCCTATCTGATGCCTTGCTTCCCGAGCCTTTCTTTATTGTGAACAAGAAAAAATGGGAGATTGCAGAAATAACCAGCTTACTAGTTTTCAGTCATGTGCCAGTATGAATAGCAAGATAAAATCTCATCATGGGCTTTGTACCAAGTGCCACCATCAGAAGAATGGGGATTCTGGTACAGTAGTGCTTTGAAAAGCACAGTCATGTGTTTTTAGTGTTTTTGTTCCATTTGATGATTAGTTATTGATCTCTTATGGTACTAGTTTATGAGCATTTATAGGTGTGCTGAATGGGAAAAGCATTCTATCTTCGGGGCTGTGCACAGGTCATACTTTTAGGCATCTACTGGGTTATTGGAATGTACCACCCATGCATAAAGAGAGACCAGTGAGGTGTATTTTCTAGAAAGACTTCAAATAAGGTGAAATGTCAAAAAGTTCAGCAGAATAAACTTTCAATTGTTGTTGTTGACAATAGATACTGAGTACTTTTGTCTTTGCTTTCTCTTGCTCTCCCTGAATTGAGTCAGTCGTTTGTAAGCATATTTCACTGCCTTAGAAAAGGTTCCTTCCTGTCCGGTTGTAAAACATGAAAGGACTGTGCAGCCTCCCTTGGAATACTTTAGAATTTTGACTTTTTAAGAACTCTTGAAGCTGATGTTGACTCTCATTGCACCTTATAGTGTCACCTGTACAAATGAAATGTTTGCTTAATTTAATGTATCTAAGGTGACTAAGTTATTTTTTTCAAAGTTTCACATTTTTTAAATGCTTTGTTGTATTTTGAAGGGTTGTAGGTTTGAGGCTCATGCTGTATATGACAGTTACCTCCTGGAGCCTATTAATTTGTCTGCAGAGTTTGGCTAATAGTCGACCTAAGGGCTGACTTAGGTGAGGATTAAGTGATGTACCCTTAGTTATGGTACCTAGCACCTAGCAACAACATCCCATAACTGTTCATTCTTCTTCCTTATCCTTTGTGATTTATCATATGCCACTGCACTACATACTTTCCTATGTCAGAAATTCTGATAAAAGCAAGTGAAGTTGATTTTGGCTGTGGTTTCAGTCCAGCAGCAGGCGTGCGTAGCAGCTGTTGACAGTGTGTCTGCTATCAGGAAACAGATGGACGCAGAGGCCCAGTCTGGCCTGTCCTTCATGTATGGGTTCTTGGCCCATGGAAGGTGCTGCCCATCTAGCTTCAGGGTGGATCCTCTCTGCTCAGTTTAACCTTTCTGAGAGACACTCAGGTGCTTCTAAATCTATGCTTATTCTCAGTGTAGTCATGTTGATGTGAAGATTAGCCATCACAACCATGAAACTATGAAACCCTAAACTGAATGTCTTAAATCCTGATAATGTAAATAAGGTGATCATGATTTCCTGTGTTACGTTGTCTTTGTATTTAATCTTATTCACATGCTCATTAGTAATTTGTCAGAAGACAGTTAAGAAGCCCTCATTCAGTTGCTAACTATTAAACATTATTTGTTTTGACATTAATTTTCTCCTGGGTTTCAGGCCTCGACATTAGACAGATTTATGCACTCTCAGCTGAGCTGCTGCGTGTTACGGAGTCTCTCCCTATGCTAGTTCCTCCTCCTCTGTTGGATCTCACTCCCAGATCCTAGCCCAGCTTGCACTGTGCCTCCCGCTCAGTCATCTCTTGTTCCTCTCCACTTCTATAACATTACTACACTAGCAGTGTTTCTAAACTTTGTGCATCATTTTATATTAATAGTATATGTGATATTCTAAATGCAGATCCTGTACTATTTTATATACTATGTAATGTGTATGGTTTCTAAAACATCTTTGCTTGTTTAAAGGAAAACGTTCATGACAGTGTCACATGTATCAAAATTATTCTGCTTCTCCTTTTCTTTCTTCTTTTAATTCTAAATAATAACCATGACTTGTATGTGAGAGATACCCAGTATATACTTTTCTATGTAGTGTCCAAAAGCGACTCTTGTAGAATACTTAGTACATATCCCAAGCTTAGGAGAATTGCTCTTTAATTATTCTCTATTATTTTCACCACTGATATAAAAAGATGAGATTGATGTTTGGTTCTTTTCCAGGGCCATTTGCCATTTGCTGTTGTTGGAAGTATGGATGAGATAAAAGTTGGAAATAAGATGGTGAAGGGTCGTCAGTATCCTTGGGGTATCGTACAAGGTTAGTAAGATAAATTATGACAGAAAATAAATGTGTCTCCTGATAACCTCAAAATTGAATTAGAGCAATTGTTTGAGGTGAAAATTATTTAGATTGTAGTTAGTAAACAGAGGAATTGGCTGTATACTGCTTTGTCCAAAGTCTGTGGACAGACCTTTCCCATCTCCCTGTGTCATACCATGTCTCCTCTGCTGGTTACCTTCAGAGGGTGAGATGCGTAGTCATGGACTTAGATCAGAAGGTGGCTGCTTCTTTGCTGCTGGAGATCCACCCAGTGTGCTTGAGCATGCTAGAACATGCTCTGTGCATCTCCATCCCTAGTCCTTGATTAGAATTGGAATCTATAAAGTAGTGGTTAAACATGATAAACATCAGGGCCAACTTGGATGATATAGTAATATCCTGTCTCAAAAGTTAAAAAAAAGAAGGTGGAGTGGGTGGGCAGGGTGGAGTGGTAACGTGTGTTTAGCGCATGTATGAAGTCCTGAACAGGGAATAAACAGTTAAACATGAAGTGGTCTTGCTTTTGTAGCCTAGCTGGCCTGGAAATTATGAACTCTGTCTCTGAGTACTGGGATTATATGCATATATACCTCCATGCCCAGCTGATAATATTTTTAAATGAATGTAAAATATTGAGAAAACTTTTAGTTAAAATATAAAATAAACTGGGTATGGTATGCCTCTAGTCCTAGGCTAAATCCAGAAGATTTTAAGCTTGATGCCAATCTGTACAACACAGTGAAGTTTGACTCAGATACATACATACATACATACATACATACATACATACACACACACATACATACATAGATACATACACACATACATACATACACATATATACATACTCATATATAAACATATACACACATACATATATACATATATACACACATACATATACACATATATACATACATACACACATACACACATATGCATATATATACATACATATACACACATATATATACATACACACATACATGCACACACATATATACATACATATACACACATATATACATACACACATACATGCATACACACATATATACATACATACATGCATACATAGATACATACACACATACATACATAGATACACACACATACATACATACACATACATACATACACATACATACATACATACATACATACATACAAGAATACATTTTTAAAATTTCATTTAAAATACTTTATCACTGTAATATATTTATTTATAGTCCTTTGGTAATCATAAACATAGAATGGCCATACCATTGTATTCACTAATTTTGAATAATATTTAATACAGATTCATAAATGTAATGATATAGAAAAAGATTTGATCATTGTAGATCTGGACAGAATTTACTACTTGAGAGGGAAACAAGCTTACTTAAGTACTATGTAAAACGGTCCATGGTTATAGTTGGTAAATTAACAGTAGGAGTAAAATAACTTGAGCATATGGCAATGAAAAATATGTTTTTGCTATTTCCTCTTTGTCTCTTGGCTCCTGTAGTTGAGGCAGACTTCTCCGTCTGTTAGCTAGTATTGCCTGTGATTCAGAGTGTATAATGCAAGTGTTTCTTCCTTGCTTATGTATATAATAATAGTAGCCATTGATCAGAAGTGACATCTTGCTGTTTGCTATTTCACTGTGTTTTCCTGTACCTTTCATTTGACAAGCATTGATTGTGTTCCAGGAATTAAAGCTAGTATTGTGCTTTTCTTATTTATTTTCTCTGGCTAGTGGAAAATGAAAATCACTGTGACTTTGTAAAGCTACGGGAAATGCTTATTTGCACAAACATGGAGGATCTACGGGAGCAGACACATATGAGGCACTATGAGCTGTACAGGCGCTGCAAACTGCAGGAGATGGGCTTTGTAGATATGGGCCCAGAGAACAAGCCCCTCAGGTAAGGGAGGCTCTTGGAGGAAGGCAGGAACGGGGGAAGTTAGAAAGGATTACTCGTTCTTTCTTAAGCTCCAGAGTGAGGAGGATGTATTGTTAGAAATCTAACTATGAAAGTGATTCATTTGACGTCTCCAATCAACTGATATCCCTTTGCTTCTGAAGATTATGCCTGACTGTAAAGGAGCTAAGAAAAAAACAGTTCTTTTATACAGCTACTTGGGAAACTGTTCCAAGAAGCGTGTAAGTTCAAGGTCTGCCTGAACTGTGCAACCTGTTAGGGCCAACTTGGGCAATATAGTAACAGCTTGTCTCAAAAAGTTAAAGAAAGGTGGGGTGGGGAGGAGTGGCACCCGTGTGCAATGTTGAGAGTGCCGGCATGATGAGGTCCTGAGCAGAGGAGAAAGGAGCAGTTAGATTGCGCAGTTGTATGTGAGTAACTGAAGGAAGCACTTCAGTTTTTGTTTGTTTTTGTTTTTGTTTTTGTTTTTGTTTTTGTGGGGCAGGGGTGCCTAGAAGCAGATAAAGTATAATTATTGCACAAGTGAAGTTACCCACGTCTTCATCAGTTGCACCTTTTCTGAAAGAGCATTGGAGTGACAGAAGCTCAGCAGCGTAATGTCTTCTGGAAAAGAATCTGAGTTAAAGTTGTTTCTCGGAGTGGCGAGAACTTTAGAGTTAATGCTACTCTTAGTTTCTTTGGTAACTTTATATGGTGCTCAATGATATCCTTGAATTTTTAAATGAACACGTACATATATACATAGAATCCCAATTCCTTATGTGCTTACTCAAATCTGATTTAATAAGGCATTCAAGAACAGTTCTGATGGATAAAGCACTCAGTCTTTAGGTCAGCACTCTTTTGAACTTTTATGAGCCTAAGAGTTCCTTTTCCACTCCACTGCTGGCATTTGTTAGTTACCCTGACTGTTAACAAGTGTCACAGGGAAAACACAACAGGAAGCAACTAGAGAGCATCCAGTCATTGTTTAGATTGCTGCTGACCTTGTGGGAGACTTAATCATAGAAAAGTTAAGTTTGAAATTTCACTAGTGGTTTAAGGTAAAAAAGTAAGAGTTTTATGTGTTTAACCCCTCTCCACCAAATTAATACTACATGCCAACAGTTCTGAAAAGCTGATGGTTTTCTAATCATACTATAGTTTTACTGAAGATTAACCATTTCAAGCTGGCTTCCCTAGTGTTGCCCAGAGGAGGTTTTCCCTCTCATTTCTTCCAAGTCTCAGGGAGAGTTGAGAGGTCCCTGTCTGTACTGGGAAGGCAGAGATTCCAAGTGAAAGCAAACAGGACAGCTATGAAGTATCTCCAAGACGAGAGATCTGGGTTGCCTGATGGACTCATCATCAGTCACCTGTAGATGACTCAGAGATGCAGGGTCAGAATTCCCAGGGATGGAGCCCAGCAAGCTACGTTTAAAATGCTCGTTCAGTGAGTAATTCTTGTTTAGCTGCCACCCATCTGCTCAGCATGCCAGCTACTGGGTATGTATGTAAGTGGGTCAGATAGATATAACCTTGCCCAAGGGCAGGAATACGAAGAGGATGTTTTGTCTTGTGAGAATAAGAGAGAATGTAGTTGGACAGCCAGAGGTCGACATGGAGAGACTAGCTAAGAGGCCAGCCATAGGAAGATGGAGGCTTAGTCAAAAATGATAACATAGTTAGGATGTACAACTTTTGAGGAGTTATTCAAAGATTGGTTTGGATATGGGATGCCAAGAATAGATGAATCAAAAAGTACTTAGCCACCTAAGAAACAATACAAATTGTGGTCACTGACATAAGCAAGATGAGATAGGGAAAGAGTATTGGGAATTATAATCAGGAAAATTTGAAATTGTTAAATTTAAGCAGCTTCTTAAGCATTCAGGATGAGTCTATAATTTGAGAGGAAGGTAAAACTGAGATAAATCAGTAGTAATATTGAACATTACTTGGTCAAACACTTTCAAAGCAGCTGCTGTGTTCACCTGTGTGCTGTAGTGGTGGTGGTGCTATGGTTTGAAAAAAACCAAGACCCCACATGTGTGCTGAATGTGCCCACCACCCACTCGGCTACACCTTCCACCCAAGTGTCACTATTGTAAGGCTCTTCCAGCTGTCTTGGAGTTGACAAGCTTGTAAATAAGGGATGCCCAACTCAAATCTTCTGTTGCAGAATAAATTCTACCTGTGCTGAGTGCACTACAGGAAAGGTAGACACTATGAGATGGAAGAGGGGTCTTTGTTAAATTGGAACATTAGGAGAGGTGCCCTGGGGACAGTAGTACTTTCTCAGCTATAATAAATGGGAAGACTTAGGAGGAGGGGACATCACTGGAGGGTCTTGGCAGAGAACACAGGAAAAAGGGGACTCCAGTATGAGGGCAGCTTCTGCCCTTCCTAGGTTGCTCCATTTAACAACAGGGGAATTTTTTAAAACTGGACTCTGGATTTCTTAGGCCAAGCTGAGGCAAACTATTTCTTGTAGTACTTTGTTATTTTGTGAGATTTGATAAGGTTTATATAAAAGGTTCATTGTAGCCTAATACATAGAAAGCCTCATGGTTCATAGTTTCATGAAGTTACTTTGTGTTTTCTGAGGATGCTTCCCCATTTCATTCTTCTTAATTTGGTTGGCATGTAAAACCTGAATTAAGTCAACAGCGACTAAACGAAGTGTTACATGGACCTGTTAGGGTGCTCTGTATTTTCATTGCCAGATGTTCAGTTTGTTTTTCTATCATCTCTTATTTAAAATGGTTATACCGAGTCGTAGTTGATATCTTTTTTTTTTTTTAATGGTTTTAGAGCTTTATTGTAGAAAGGCAGAGAGAAAGAGAAAAGGTAGAAAGAGGGAGACCGGCTATGGCCATGTAGAGAGGGGGGGCGGGTAAGGGAGAGAGAGGAGGAGGGCTAGAGATGAGAGTAAGAAAGGTGAGAGCTTAAAGAGCTGTAGTTGATATCTTAATACACCCACAGTAATCATATTTTTGTCATGAGGTCCAAGTATAGAGTATTATACAAAGCTGGCCTGTGTCTGTAGATGTACATATGTACTTTTTTTTGAGACTCTGTCTCACTGTGTAGCCTGGCTGGTTGGTCTGGAACTCATTGTGTAGACCATCTAGCCTTGAACTCACAAAGATCAGCCTGCCTCTGCCACTAAGTACTGCAATTTTTAAGGTGTCCCACCACATCTGGCCTTAATTTTTTTATATTAAGTTATATCAATTTTGTTTTCATAAAAATTTAAGTCCCCAATTTTAATGATTTCAGAATGTTTTCACAATTAATTTCCATGAACTCTTCATACAAATCCCTGACACTGAAGTGTTAGGTCTGTAGCTCTTGGTTTTGTGGTGGATACCCCATGTAGTACAGAGTGACCTATAGATTGCTATTCAGCCCAAGCTGGTCTTAAATGCATAATTCTTCTCCTATCTTCTAGACACTTGGAATGCAGATTATGTGCCACATCTGGCTAGGGCTTATAGTTTTGAAAGGAAGATTTATATCGTATTATAGAATTGCTGAACTGTCTGCTGTAGTTGTACTGAAATTTGGTCTTTGGAGCTCTAAAGAAATGAGTAGCTGTGCATTTAATAGACTTGAAAGTCTATCATGTTTACTTGAACTATACAAGTAACAAGAACATCTGTGAAAAAGCTTGTAGGCTTGATAACATTGAGAACTAAGAATTGCTCTTTTTCCCTTTTGCTTCAAGGTAGTCAGATCTACAATAATGTAAAATAATGGCATTATATACTCATGACAACAAGCTAATTGGATCCCAGAGAGGGGCACAGTGTAGCAGGAACTTCTCATGTTCATTTAGTAGAGGTCATAGTTCAGAGTACTAACTGCACACACCATGTTCTTCAGATCTATTAAGAGTTTCTTTTACCTTAGAGTAATACAACAAATCTCTAAAATTAGAGTTGGTCTCATAAATATATATCCTAGGAAGTCAGTATGGTGGGAAGCATGTAGGAGCAGCACACCTCTTTCCTTCTGCTGAAATCTAGTATGGTTGAATGTGGGCTTTAAAGAAGTCTGATCTAGTTCACATCCCAGCTTCTAACTATCCAGCTGTGTTAGTAAATTTGCTAAGCTCTTGCTCCCCCACCTGGAAATTAGAGTGTCAATGTTTGTTGTTGAGGTTTGCTGCAGACATGAAGAATCTGCTGCTGATGGCATACAGTCACTAAAAGTGCCTTTTCTGTTTACCACTTTTATTTATTTTCTTCCTGGGTGTATGTACAGATAAAGTAACAAAGCATTATTTTAACTGTCAATTGATACGTTGAGTCACTATTTATTACTTTATGTCTTGGTATAAAAGATGTATCAATTCTACCTTCAAAATGGAGTGAAATTTCTGAAGTTTGTCAAAATAGCTAATATATTTAGAAGATTTTTAAAAATGAGACACAAACAAAAAAACAAAAAACCCCTAATCCCATGTACATTGCCTCCTGGGTATTTGAGGCAGTCATCTAGTACGTAGGGTATTTTGCACAATGATGTGTTTTGTTCTTAATGATGTTCTTACAGTGTTTAGGGTGTGATCTTAGAAAACCTGATGTGTATAACTTAGCTCTCAGCCATGATAGCTATCATGTGGCATTTCTTGCTGTTTTTCTTCAGCTTATCAAATATTAATAAAATTATTAATTAAAATATGAATTTTAAAATCCAGGTATACTTAATGTCTTTTTGAACGCAATAGAAATTTCTTACTGATATAAGAGGAAAGAGAATTTGTATTCTCTGTTAAATCTTGGGATATTCACACAATAAGCTGAATGGAAGGGCTTGGCATTTCTCATATATTGGAAGGTTATTGTTGTAGCTCTGGAATTTTACAAGTAGGCAAAGAGAACTAGTCATAGAATTCTGGGACAGTCTCTGCCTGGCTAGAATTGTCTCTCTGTATGAGAAGTGTCTGTCTCTAAAGACAGCATTAAGAAGGAATTAGTGTCTAGATAGCTTTGCTGGATAGACAGGTAACAAAGATGACCAAGGTCCTCTACCTGTTTTCAGTATTTGAAGCTATTAAAAAAGAGGGGAGACAGGATATAAATGCCCTGGAGATAGTTTGGAAGGACGAGTACAGCAAGGAGAAGGGAAAGCCTTTGTAGAGGAAGTCACATTTGCGCTTGGTCTCCAGAGATAGAGGGAAAGCCGCACAGAATGGGCAGAGACATCAGAAACTGAAGAAAAGTCAAAAGGAGGGAATGTTCTAAGGACAGTGAGTTATTTGGTTTGGCTGGAACCTAAAGGGGTTTAATATATTTGTTGAGGAATTAATCCGGAAAAGAAGTAGAGCGGGTTGCACTTTCCTGCCTGTTTAAAAGAGGGTGTGATCTTATTCCACAGGTGCTGCAGCCACAACTGGAGAAAGATAAGGGGCTTTGTGGTTTGGGTGGAAAGTCTAGTAACCAGAAGAACACAGTGAGCTATGAACTAGAAGCCAGAGATCATTCAGGGGCACATTGGTTATGGTACCTGTGGCAATGGAAAGAGGACGGGATTTAGGTGATGTCAGCCTCACAAATAGAGCTGTTATGCTTCTGTGCTCAAAGCTAAGCAGAGGGGATAAGTCACGTGACTTCATTACTTCAGCATGTAGCTGGATTGATGCCATCTAACAAAGATGGAAAAAGGAGCATGTTTGAGATGAAAGAGAGTGCCTGTGAAGGACTCTGTCAGTCTCGGTTTGCCTTCTTAGCTGTAGCACTGAAAGCCTTTCATCTGATGCTGCAGGCAGTGGCATGCCTGTGGCCCTCAGAAATGATAGTACATGCATGATAAAACAAGGCTTAATGTGAGGCACATATAGGCTTGCAAAACTGCTAGCATGTCTTTTTAACATGAGAATAACACAAATAACCTTTTTAGTCTTCAAGAGACGTATGAAGCCAAAAGACACGAGTTCTATGGTGAGCGTCAGAGGAAGGAAGAGCAGATGAAGCAGATGTTTGTGCAGCGGGTCAAGGAGAAAGAAGCCATTCTGAAGGAAGCGGAAAGAGAGGCGAGTGTGCTTTGATTTGACGCTGTTGTACTCATTGTTTTGGATGGGTCTATAAAATTGGAAGGTTAATCTTAAGATTGTAATCATCCTTTGAAACTATAGCACATAGACTTTAAATATAGACTTTAAAGAAATTATAACATGAAACCAGTTAAACCCTTTGGTCTTTGGAGCAAACATTCTTCCCTTATAAACAGCAAAGACCTGTAACTACTAGGTTAGTAAGAAGTATTCTAATACTGTAACAGAAACATTCCAGCTATGGCTTAAGTGGTTTTTTTGGTTAAAAATCTTTCAGTAGTGGAGACAAAGCAATGTCTGTCCTTTCTCCCAAGGTTCCAACAACAAACTGAGGCACAATTTTGCCAGAGTTCACTTTGGGAAATTAGTAGATTTATTGCACTTCCTTACAGAGCATAGGTGAGGGTTACTTAGAGATTTGGGGGTGCTTTTCCCCAAGCTGGCCACACCTGGAAAGCCTTACCTGCAGGGCTGAAGGCTTCCCCGGTAACAGCATAGTTGGACACCCGCTGTTCTCCATGAGCAGAGTTGCCAGGGTATGGGAGAATCTGGTACCCTCCTCCTCAGAGCCTCTGCAGGGATGTCAACCAGTAACCAGCCCAGCTGGGATTATCTTTGCAAGGGGCTGCAGTTGAATTCCTTAAGATGGTGGTTGTTTGGCTCAGAGGACAGTCACTCATGGCAGTTGTTGTTTCCAGTAGTTGGGGTTGTTTTTGTTGTTGTTGTTTTTATTGTTTTTGTTTTTTACCATAAAATAGGCAACTGTGAAAACTGTGAAGTGGCTTTCTTTAACATTTGCATTCAGACTTAGAGAACCATGGTAGTCACCCTGACATAAGAAAATACTAGTAAATTCCCTGTCATTTTTTTCCTCCTCATTCTTCAAGCAGTGATTCCAGTTTTGAGTTAGTTCCTATTTTTCTGTGTGTGTCAATGTCCTGTGCACATGTGTGCACATACATGTAAGTAGGTTAGAGGTCACCGTTAGGTGCTGTCCACCTTGTGTTTTGTTGGTTTGCTTGCTTTGGGATACGATCATTCACCGCCGACTGCTGGGATTGCTTAGCATAGATTACCACATCCATCCCTTTAGCAAGGGTTCTTTCTGGGCATTGACTCAGGTCTTCATGCATTCACAGCAGACACTGTACTGATTGACATATCTGCAACCTATTGTGAATGAACTATTAGAAACAAACACATTGATATATTTCCAGTGTCAGCATTTATTAAACAGAAGTAAAGTCAGCTGACATAACTTTCATTGACTACAGTGCCAAGCAGTCCCAATTTGCCTTGATATCTGGCTACAGGCAATCATAGGCTCTTTATTCCAATCTCAATTACTAGTAGTAACTCCCAGATCACTCATTACAGTGCATAGAGTAAGGTTTATAGGTGGGAGAATATGCGTAGGCTAGAGAAGGGCTACAAAGAGACACTATAGGTTCAATGATGGATTCCTGGAGGTGGTCACTGCAGGTGGTTGGATAAGACACTAGAGACACAGAAGCAGAGCCTAGGTGTCACAGAACCCTTAAGGATAGGCACCTGACCTGTTATAGATATTTACAGAAGACATAACACAGATAAGTGACCAGAAATCAGGTGAGCTGGATCAAGCAGTGAGGCCTGTCAAGTGGACGGGATCTTTCAGTCCCTTGACACGCCCACTGTGTGTCAGATGGCAAGTCAGTAGGGCCATCATCAGTTCAGTGTTAGTTCTTTTTACAGGGTCCAAGTGAGTATATTGAACTCTTTGTTTTTCTAGGATGTCTGATCACAGTTTTAGATATGTTTCTTTTTGTTTTTGTTTCATTTTGTCCCTTGAGTCTCAGCTGACCTTCAGGGTTGTACTTTCAGCCCCGCCATCCTCATTGGTTTAGGCCTCCACTTGAGGATGTTTCATCCCTCTTACAGAGTAGATGAGAGATTGTAATTTAACTTTTGTGTAACAGACAAAATTTAGACAAAAGTGGATTTTAAACAAATATAACAGAATATATATTGATTAAACATATATATTATATGTATATAATATATATATATATATCGATTAAACATAATTTTTTCTTTAAGTCAGTTTTTATGTTACCAAGAGTCCATCAATGTCCCAAGAGCATCCCTTTGACTAAAGTAGAACTTTTATATCAGTTTTGATTTTATCCTAGGAATTTTCAAATCCTTTAATCATTATACATATTCCATCTTTACGCTTTATCTTTCACAAACCTTTATCACTTACATCCCTTTTGTGTTTTTCTGTTTATTAGTTCCTTTTTATGTTCATTAATGTCATAAAGAATGAAAGGAAAACATTTACCAGATTATATTGGTGGAATAATGTGATCTAAGGTCCACAAAAGTATAGTTTTGTCTGTTGTAAATCCTGGGCACCTGCTGCCACTGGGGTCTTGTAAAGACTCGATTCAAAAATCCCATGGGAAATAAATATACATACAGCCTGGCCTCATTATAACATTGAAGCCATTAGACAATTTTAAGTCCAAACCAAGCATTTCTTCTCTGGTAGCTTTTCTTTATTTCTGGCTAAAAGGAACAATCAACTATTTTTATCTCTGGTCAATACCTACTCCAATACACAATGTAGCAGACAGTGGTAGCTCATCTGTCAAGTTGGTTTTGAAGAGCTACCTTCTGACATTTTCAGACTTGAAACTGTCTAATGGTTTCTATGTTATAATGAGGCCAGGTTGTGCATATATTTACTCTTCATGGGATTTTGAATTGATGTCAAGCATGGAAATGTTAAAACGGACTGGGTACAGGAGCAAACCCTCAGAAATGGTACCCAGTTTATAGCCTTTTTACAAGTTGAGGTTGTCCATTAGGGGAAGAGAGCCTGGTCATAAGGAACTTTTTTTTTAGTTTTCTTTTCTTTTCTTTTCTTTCTTTCTTTTTTTTTTTTTTTTGGGTTTTCGAGACAGGGTTTCTCTGTATAGCCCTGGCTGTCCTGGAACTCACTTTGTAGACCAGGCTGGCCTCGAACTCAGAAATCCGCCTGCCTCTGCCTCCCGAGTGCTGGGATTAAAGGCATGCGCCACCACGCCCGGCTTCCGTTTTCTTTTCATCTGTAGAGTGGATCTAGCTGTTAAAATTTAAGATGCTGTTCAGAGGCCAGGTTTCTCTGTCCCCTAGTATTTCAGAGTATCTAGGGCATACTTACTCTAATTTTCTGGATGCATCCCATGGAGTGTCTGAAAAAGATACTTCTGATTCCCATAAATAAAGGGAAGGGAAATGAATCAGTGAGGCGGGCAGCACCCAGGATAAGGTGCCCTGTGACCTGCGCAGGCAGTACCTTCTACATCCCATGCAGTCCCCCTCATAGAGGAACAACCCTCGAGGCCTCCTCAGGGGCTCCTTCTCTAGGATCCAGCTCTGCTCTTGGTCCCCCGAGTTGACCAAGCTGGAGTTAACCATTACCACCTGTTGTTGTTTACTGCCTTAATTTTGGGGCCCTGTCTCATGACCCTCCTATCTTTAGATCTTGTTTTGGGGATTCTGGGTCAGGTCAACTGGGACCAGGTGTGAGCTTATGAGGGCTCTTCTCATTGAAACCATCACAAGGTTCTTGATATAAACTGATGCTTGCTATCCAGTACTTTATTAGTATGACTTTCAAACCTTTCTTTTCTTCTTCTTCTTCTTTTTCTTTTTTTTTTTTCTATGTGCAATCTTTATTTGGAAAATAGGGTTGCTTTTTAATTTTTTGGTTGATATTCTTGGTAATTTTCTTCTGTACTTTTGTGTCCCTTATTTTTAATGAGTGTGAATTTGAGAATCTTTATTAAATAGGTTTTATAGAAAAAAAAAGAGGCAAGAATATAAAAATATTTAGTAGACAGTCAAAAGTTTTGTTCCTGAGTCTATGGCCTTTATGTATTGGCTCAATCACATAAAGTGATTAACTTTAAAATGAAAGTTTCCAAGGCAGTTCCAGGCTTTTCCAGGAAGCATGGCCAGTAGCATAAATGAGTTGGGTGGGGGTGAGAGTGTTGTTTGGCTGAGATGGAAATGACTCCCGTGTGAGTGCTGCCACATAGTGTCAGTTATGGGAACTGTTTGTTTGCTTCACAGCTTCAGGCCAAATTTGAGCACCTCAAAAGAATTCATCAGGAAGAGAGAATGAAACTTGAAGAAAAGAGAAGAATGTTGGAGGAAGAATCGGTTGCTTTTGCTAAGAAGAAAGCTACCTGTGAGCTGTTCCCGAACCAGTCATTTTTGGCGTCAGGTAGCAGCATTAGGAAGGACAAAGACCGAAAGAAGTAAGAGTCCTGCTACCCTGTCCCGGTCCCTGCCCCTCACCATCTGTCTCCTTGCCCTGCTTGCTCTTCTTTACTTGCTTCCGCACTGTCTGCTCCTGCTACCAACACTACCAAGACTCCGCCCTGGTCACCACTGTCCTCGCAGCAGCTAGAGTAGCACCTGCCGTGTCTTAGGGCTTCAGTATTTACCAGAATCAAGAGAAGCACACGAATAGCAAGCCTCACAGCACATAAGGGTTAGGTGGGGCAGGTGGGTGGAGTCGCTACCGTTACTTCACAGTCCTGCCGTTACTGCTCAGTAGCACCATGAGTTATTTTATATTTATGTCTCCATGGAAACTGCATACTGATGGAGAATCAGAGTTAAGTACCTTATTGATGAAACTTTAATTCTTGGGCTCATTTAAACGTATTTCTACTAATCATTGATTTTGTGAGAATTTGTTATTTTAACACGGGAATCAGGTATCAGCTGGATCTCCTGTGCTTTGAAGTCAGAGCTGGTGAGAGAATGATGGATGTGAGGAATGAGAGGAAGGTAGAATGAGAGGGCCACAGTAGGGTCAGGGGGTGAGTAGCAGATGATCTCCAGCTCATAGCTTTGAGATATGTGTTAAAGCCACAAGCTTTTGAAAGTAAGTTTACTTTCTTATTTGATAATTTCATTCAGTGTTTGTGCCCTTTGTTTTATTCCTCCTATTTTAAAATATCCCTTGTCCACTTTACTGTTTTTACTTCACGAAGCCTGCCATGCCTTGTTCTGTTGGGAGGCCTTGTGTCATAGGAGGCTGAGCTCTGCTGTGGTCCTCACAGAACAAGCTCCTGCTTCAGGGAACTCAGTGCCTACATCTTGTGTAATTATTTGGTGAAAGAATGAATGTATAATAGATGTATTTTGATTGAAGTTTTGGATTTCAAGATGCAAATTATAAATAGAATTTATTACTAGTTTTACTGTGCTTTGGATTAAAAAGATGAGCTTTTCAGTTTGTTTCTTCAGTGTAGTCTAGTATAACAAGATAAGATTCCCCCACTTTCCCATATATATCTCCCCATCACAGTTGTCATCGGGCTCTCCTTGAGAGCCTTGCTATTGTTTACGCTGTTAGACAAACTGGACATTTTTCTCCTTTCTCCCCTTGTATGCTCGTACTTGGGATTGGGCCTCCAGCGTCCTGTAGGGCAGACAGCATTCTTACTGCTGAGTTGTAGCCCACGCCTTTTTTTTTTTTTTTTTGACATGGAATCATGTATTCTAGGGCAGCTAGAGTCCATACATTTATTATGCTAAAGGGTCTAACCCAGAGCTTTATTCGTGCTTTGCCAGCTGAGCAACATCTCACCCCCAGCCCAAGCACAAAGATCTTTAAGAGCGCAGGACTCATCCTCAAGACAATGTGGCTTGATAATTGTTTTTCTTTTTCAAACTCCCATAGCTAAATATCCTGTATGTGCTGTCTATTTGCTCTTTGTATAAAAGCTTTGTGAAAGTAATGCTTTTGATAATTTTTGCTTCCAATTTTTTTATTGTTCCATTTAAAGGATTTTTTTCTTTCCAGCTCCAATTTTATGTAACACAAGAGTTCCAGAGCACAGATGGCCATCACAGTCAAAGCTGTTTGTATGCATTGAGCTCTTGCTCCTTTTGCCTTATCAGTAACTCAGTTATTATCTAGCAAAGGGCTAAAGCTATTCACATTTGTAGAAAAATATTTTCACGTATAAGGCTGATCTGTCAGCCAAGGTGCATATTTCTCACACATATACTGTCATTAGGAATCTGTAAGTTCCTATCTTGCTGTGGATCTTGGTCACTTTCCTGCTGCCGGATGTTATTTTACTGACTGTTACTCTAAGTAGCAAAGGTTCATCGCTATTGAGACACTACAGAACTCCTTCATATTATGCATAGCTGATTGCCATTTTATTCTAGCATGAACCTTTTTTTTTTTTTTTTTTTGCTGTATACTAAACAGAAAACACTGGAGGCATGTATGTTGGACTGTATTACAGAGTTAAAGCTAACTTTAAACTATGTAACCTTTTATGACTCAATGTGCCTTATTGTGTATTGCTGTGATATAGCAAAATATGCTTAGAAATTAAAACATACATTTGAAGCTTGGTTATGATATTATTTTTCTTATAATATCATATGTATTTTTTTAAAATTTGCCTTTCAGGGACTAAAAAAATTGAAAAAAAATAAAGTTGAAAATTTTATTAGACCATCTGAATTTGTATTTCAGGAGGTATTTGCATTCAGTGCCTTAATAGTCCTAGAGCATTTTAATGTTTTATCTTTTCTAATGGTTATAGGTATATATGTTTTCATTCTTTTGTATTTGAATATTCTGTATTCTAAATAAAATTGATAATCTTGACCAATCTATGTATTTCCTAAAATGTGTTGAAATTGCTTCAGTTTTTGTTTTTCATTGTCACATAATTTATCCTTTGATGCAGTAGAAAGTGGTGTGTCATGACTTTTCTACAATGTGTGATGATCAAATCAGGGTTAATTGGCACAGTTGCCAACTAACTAGCCCTTTGTATTGAGAACATTCAGAGTCATCTCTACTATTAAAATGGATTTTTTAATCAGGCATAGTTACTACACTGTGTTGTAGAATATTAGAAAATTTTCATCCCTGCACCTATACTTGGCTTCCCCACCTCCCCTATATCCTTCCCAGCCTCTACTGTTACTGTTCTTTCCTTACTCTTCTGAGACTCGGGTTTTCTTCAGATCCCACGTGTGGAGTGTGTCTTTCTGTGTTTGCCCCTCCTTGGCCACGCAGATGATAAGCTTTCTGTCTGAGGACTGAACAGCACTGTGTTATGTGTGTACCTGCACTGCTTAGTCCCTTCTGTTCATCCTGAACAGGCTGCTCGGCTACTTCCATAGCTAGAGTGCTGGAAATAGTGCTGCATGAAACAAGGGACTGCACATGTCTCTTTGATGATGTACTGAGTTCATTTCTACTGGCTGTAGTCCTAGTAGTAGAACTACCAGATTATAATATAATTCTGTATCTATTATGTTTTAGGAAATTGTTTCCATAATGGTAATACTCATTTGTATTTTCAGCAATAGTATATGAAAGTTACTTTCTGTACATCCTCACTAACATTTGTTATTCTTTATTAATTATTATTATTGTTATTATTATTGTTGTTGTAAACTACCTTACTAGCATTTTTTTTAATGATCACTGTTCTAACTAGAGTGAGATCTTGTGATTGTGAGACAATTTTTATATGCTTACTGGTCATTATATTGCTTTTGAGGTCTGTGTATTTGTTTTGTTTGCTCATCTTATCATTGGATATTTATTTATTTAGGCCTCTGGTAAATAGTCCATTTTCGAATGATCAGAACGCTGTCTCTGTTGAATAGATCCCTTACATCTGCTTCCTGTGCTCTGCTGAGCATTTGAGTTTGGTACAATCCCATTTGTTCTTTTGTTGCCTGCACTTTTGGCATCTTATCTAAGCTGTCTTTGCTTGCCCTGAATTGAGTCCCATATAACTTCTTCAAGTGGTTTCTTAAGTTTCAGGTTAAGTCTTTTTCCATTTTTTGAGGTCCTTCCTCATCCCCTTATTGTTACAAAAAGCAAATGGGCAAGAAAGCAAGCACTACCCAAGGCTGTCAGGTTTCATCCAGGGCAGAAGTGCATCCTAGCACCCTGATTAGTCCGGCCAGCCCTCAGTTGTTACAGTTTCATAGGCTCAGCAGCTGTGTTATTCTTGTGCATTTGATCTGCCTGCGTGCCTGTGGGCCATGGTAGAGTTCTCAGTAGCATTTCTTGCAGAAGCGAAACTGATAAAGTTAAAGCAGATACTTTGTAAGTGTCTGTTTTCTCAAGATAAGGACAAGGGGGATTTAGCTGAGCAAGTAAGAATACAAAGGTGGAACTTGCAAGTAAAGTTTTAATCCATTCTAATCCTCTGCATCAATGTATATAGTGGGTGATGGGGCCTAGTGTTTTCTTCATGTGGATGTCCAGTGTTTCCAGCACGATTGGGGGAGGGGGTAAATTACTTATCTGTTTGAGGGGTGGTTGGGCATGGACCACAGTGGATGTGGAGGGGAGAGACAGCTCATGGGAGTTGGCTCTTCCACCATGTTGGTCAGGCTTGGTGGCAAGCACCTTACCCCTGTGCCTCTGCTTGCCCCTAGAACCATTTTTTTTTTTTTTTTGAAGAGATGGTCCCTTTCCCAATGGATATTCTTGCTGCTTTTGAAGAAAAACAATCAGTTATCTGTAATGACCAGAGTAATTTCTGGCTTCTTTATTTGTTTCTTTATTTTGCCCTTGTTTTGTTCTGAAGTTTTGGAGATAAATATTTGTGATGAATCAATCACTTTGTTGTTTCTGCTCAAGATGGCTTTGACTGTTTAGGGTCTTTTGTGGTGTACTATAGTAGTTTTTTGTTCTTCTTCCTCTTTTAGATGTTCTTGTGTTATCCAGTATTTGGGAGATACACATTAAATTGTAGATTGTATTGGAAGATTTTACCATCCCTCTTACAGACAGGAGAACAGAAAGGTCAAAAATTAGTAAAGTTGGGAGAGTCAAATAAAACATTCAGTTTTTTGACTTTTCCTGGGGAGACATGAACAACTTTCAGTACTTAGAGCAGCATGATTGGCTAAAAGCCCATCCCAGTATAGAAGAGGAAATCAAAGCTGCGTCACAAGAGAAATCAGGTATATGCTCAGCTGTAAGGCAAGCCTCAATATCTTTGACACAGATTATCTTCTCTGGTTATATTTTAATAAAAAGTCAATACACTAGTAAATAATTTGGAGCTTGGAGAAGAAAGAGGTATTAGAAACTATTTTGAACTGAATGATAATGTAAATTTATAACTTAAGGGGAAGCCAAAGCCACTTTTAGAGTGAGATTTACAGTCCTGTCTTACTAGGGGAAGGGCTAAAAAACCAGGGCATTTCCAGAAGAAAAAAATAAACTGAAGGAAAAATAAAAGATCAAGAATTGAGAAAGAAAAGGTAAAGTTCTTGTTTTAAAGGATTTAGGAGTCATGGGAAGAATGAATGCTGAAGAAAAAGCCTGTGGATGTTCGACTAAAGGCACACAGGCAGAGGTGTGCAGCCGTTCAGGGGCAGATACTGCCTGAGAAAAGCCGAGAGCTTAGCTTAGGGGAGGCTCAGCGACCTGGGACTCAGGTGGCACGGGCTCCACACACACTTAGCAGCTGAGCCCCTCTCGTGCACCAAGCTGCACAGACCCTGCTCTACCCTGTGGTGAGCTGCCCTCTGGTCATTTCCCCTTAGTGACCAGACATGTTCCAAAACTAGAAAAATGGGCCAGTCCAGCTTGAACTGGTTTCTAGTGTGTGTGTGTGTGTGCTCAGTAAAAGTCTTTCTATGTCTTTTGAATTAATTAGGGAATAAACCCTATTTATCATCTTATGCCTATTGATAAGCATGTAAAATATTAAAAATAAGATGCACCATACATGTCTTAGCTAGGGTTTCTATTTCAGTGATAAAACACTGTGACCAAAAGCAACTTGGAGAACAAGTTCCCGAGGGCGTCAGGGCAGGGACTGTAGCAGAGCCGTGCTCACAGCCAGCTCAGTCTGCTTTCTTTTTTTATTTTCTTCATTTAATTAATTTCACTCTTCCTGGTCACCCCCTCCCACAATCCTTCCCCTTTCACTCCTCCCCTTCTTCTCTGGGATGGTGGGGATCTCCCTGGGTGTCCCTCCTACCCTGGCACTTCAAGTCTCTGCGAGGCTAGGCCTTTCCTCTCCCACTGGGGCCAGACAAGGCAGCTCAGCTAGTAGAACATAATCCACATACAGGCTCAGGACTCACATGAAAATCAAGCTGTACATCAGCTACATATGTGCAGGGGTCCTTGTTCCAGCCCCTGTGTGTTCTTTTGTTGTTGGTTCAGACTCTGGGAACCCTAAGGGTCCAGGTTAGTTGACTCTGTTGGTCTTCCTATGGAATTCCTATCCCCGTCAGGACCCACAATCCTTCCTCCTGTTCTTCTGTAAGAGTCCCCAAGCTCCATTCATTGTTTGGCTATAGACGTCTGAATCAGCTGCTGGGTGGAGCCTCTCAGAGGACAACATGCTCCTGTCTGAAAGCATAGCATAGTATCATTAATAGTGTTAGCGATTGGTGCTTGCCTATGGGATGGGTCTTAAGTTGGCCATTCCCTCAGTCTCTGCTCCCTCCCCTGTGCCTGCATTTTCTGAAGACAGGATAAATTTGGGGTTGAAAGTTTTGTGGGTGGGTTGGTGTCTCTATTGCTCCACTGGGGTTCCTGTCTGGATACAGAAGGTGGCCTCTTCAGTGAGGTCCCATATCCCCAATGGAGTGAGTTATAGCTAAGATCACCCCCATTGATTCTTGGGTGCCTCCCTTATCCCAGGTCTCTGTCTCATCCAGGAGATGCCTGCCCTCCTCCTCACCCCCATCAATTGCAGATTGCCATTCATTCTCATGGCCATCTAGCCATTTTCTTCTGTCCTTCCCCACACCTGATCCTGAATCCCCCATTCCCCTCCCCATCCCCCTCCCTCCACCTGCCTCTTACGACTATTTTATTCCTCCTTCTAAGTGAGATTCAAGCTCCTCACTTGGGCCTGCCTTCTTGTTTAGCTTCTTTGGGACTGTGGAGTGTAACATGATACCTGTATTTTATGGCTAACATCCACTTATAAGTGAGAACATGTCCTTTTGGGACTGGGTTACCCCATTCAGGGTGATATTTTCAAGTTCCATACATTTGCCTGCAAAATTCATGTTGTCTTGGATTTTGATAGCTAAATAGTATTCCATTGTGTAGATGTATCACATTTTCTTTAGCCATTTTTCAGTTGAGGGACATTTAGGCTGTTTCCAGTTTCTAGTTATTATGAATAAAGCTGCTATGAACATAGTTGAAGAAGTGTCTTTGTGAGATCTTGGAACTCAAGAAGTTAGACACCAACAACCCAAATAACCCAATTAAAAAGGGGGTACAGAACTAAACAGAATTTTCAACAGAGGAACCTCAAATGACTAAGAAGCACTTAAAGAAATGGTCAAAGTCCTTAGTGATCAGGGAAATGCAAATCAAAACAACTCTGAGGTTCCATCTTACACCTATCAGAATGGCTAAGGGAAAAAAAAAAAACTCGAGTGATAGCTCATGCTGGCAAGGATGTGGAGCAAGGGGAACACTCCTTCACTGCTGGTGGGTGTGCAAATTTGTACAACCACTTTGGAAATCAATTTGGCGTTTTCTTAGAAAACTGGGAATAGTTTTGACCCAAGATCCAGCTATACCACTCCTGGGCATATACCCAAAAGACACTCAAACAGCTCACAAAGACACTTGCTCAGCTATGCTCATAGCCTGCTTTCCATCTAAGACTACCTGCCTATGGGTAGCACCACCCACCGTGGCCCTCTCTCATGAACCGTCAATCAAGAAAATACCCCACAGGCTTGTCTGCAGGCAGATCTTGTTGGAGGTATTTTCTCAATTGAAGTTCCCTTCTCTCAAAGGACTCTAGCCTGTGTCAAGGTAAGCCAAAAACAAGCCAACACTATTAGAAAGGAATGTGTGCAATGAACTAAGGGTAACATAAGCCAAGCCTATCAATTGGACGGAAAGTTACACCCCCTGTCCTCTAACTCCTCCCCCTGGACTTAACAAAGAGGAAGCCCTGAGCAGGCCAGTCTCTGGAGCACTCTAGTTCAGTTATCTTGCTGCTTTCTTGAAGTACAGTTTTCGCCTGACTTTTACTTCATTTCTTGAGAAAAACAAACAATACCCCAAACCAGAAGTTACTGCTTTACTTTTTGTATGCATTTGTTCAGTTACTCGTACCAGATGCCTGGAATCCATAAATACTCCTTTTGGACTACTGTCACTGCTAACATAATCCTGCTGACGGCTCTGGGATTGAGTTACCAACAATACAAAATCAAAAAGATGCTGTTACTCGAGACAATACAAACAGCAAAACCTGGTGCTGCTGAATGCAGGATAATGGTGAGACTAGACTACTACATCACTGATGGGAGTACAAAATGATTCAACCTTTTAGGAAAGTTTGCCAGTTATCTGTGTCTACCAGAGTTTTGTGTTTGTAAGGGTTTTGTGATGTTTGTTTGTTTGTTTGTTTGTAGGGATTTTTTGTTGTTGTGTTGGTTTGGTTTGATTTTTTGGTAGTTTTGGTTTGTTTCTGGGTGTAGCAAACCATCACCATCAGTAGCCTGAAAGAACTGGAGCTGATCTGGAGCTCCCGCATGGAGTTCAGTGTCAGCCGGGCGGTGCTCTGGGAGCCTGGGAAGAAGCCCTTCCTTGCCTTTGCAGCCTCCAGAGGCTCCTGCATTCCTTGACCTTTGTTCTCTCCCTGTATCCTTAGAGGCAGCTAAGTGAGTTACATCATGGCACAAATCTCACCTTTCTCTCTTCCTTCCCCTCTCAAAACCCTTTCATGTCTGGACACTTGTTCCATGTTCCTTATCAACCCCAAGTCTTCATGGCCCTATAATGTAATGAGTTCTGGAGTTTTTAGGGGGACTTTGTTCTACCTTTCCCCAGTAATTCAACTCCTCTAGGACATCAAAAGAATATTTCCTTTCCAGGACCTGTTTAAGTGTGTGTGTGTGTACTATGTGTACAGTGACCATTAAGTGATGCTGGTATAAACAATCCATATATGGTTCATACAATGGAAAATAATACAGACAAAACATGGATGGATCCTCTTAGCTTTATGATGAATCAAGCCAGACACAAAAGGTCCATGGTGGGTGATGCCATTTATGTAATTTACTGATGGGAACTAATTCTTTGTCAGTCTCATATGTGTATATAATAAAACTCTGGTCATACTCATCCCCCACCTTATCTTCCTACCTGTACAACCCACCTCTCTCCCACCACGTCTCCATTTTAACTTTCATGTCTCTTGTTTTTGTTTTTGACACAATGGGTTTAAGGGAACTACACCCTTAAAGAAAACTAACCCTCACTAGAAACAATCAATAGGTAATTAGCTTCCATTTTTCTTCCCCCTTCCAAACCGACCCAGATTATTCCTTCTCCTTCAAATTCATGGCTTCTCTTTTCACTGTTATTGCATGCATATATGCATATGTACATACATGAATACATACATACATACATACATACATATTCATAAATGTAACCTGATCAGTCTATGTACTATTGCTTGTATGTATGTTTTCGTAGCTGACTATTTGGTGTTAGACGAGCAGTTGGTGTGCTCTTCCTGGGGAAGACTGCCTCACGTACTCCCAGCTCTCCTCAGCTGCCTACAGCTCTTCGTTGTAGGTGGAGACCTCCTGGACTCTCTCCTTGCCCATTGGTGTCGTCCTTGTTCAACTCAGGTTTGGACAGTCATATTGGTGAGACGTTGTGGGTGTGGCTTCTGATATTGCTAGGAGACATAACCTCACAGCAAACAGCCCGTTCCTCTGGGTGTTAATTTCTGAGCCCTCGTCCACAGAGTTCCCGGAGCTTTAGATGCAGGGGTGTTTTATAAATGCATCTGGGGACTGTGGCTCCACAGGTATGCATTTTGATTGGTTGTGGTTTTCTGTAGTGGCCTCCATCTGCTTCAGGAAGACGTTTCATTGATGAGGGGTGAGGACTGTATATATCCTTGGGTATAAGGACAGATGTTTATAGGTTGTTGTCAAGGATTATGATTAAGATTCTTCTCCAGTAGCCATAACCTGGCCAACACTGAGTAGTTAGCTAGGTGTCCAGTACCAGGCATGGTTTCCATGCCATGTCTGCTGCCATGCTCGCTACCATGATGATAATGGACTCAGCCTCTAAACCCTAAGCCAGCCCCTAATTCAGTGCTTTCCTTTATAAAAGTTGCTTTGGTCATGGTGTCTCTTCACAGCAATAGAGCAGTGACTAAGACAGTCAACGTGCTAGTGTAATGGGGGAGATTTGACAAGGCTCCACCCCTGGATGAGGAGCTATGGGCAGGCAGTGCTGGTGAGAGAGGAAGAATACGGTTTTTCCCCCAGGGATAAGCCTTCTCTGATAGGCTCTCCAGTCATGCGTGGTCAGTCCTAAGCACATAGATACCTAGCAATAATACATGATAAGCTTGGAGGGTGGGGGGCACACAGGAGTTGGAGGGGGAAGGCTGAGGGGAGGAAATGATGTGTATTCATACAGTACTCACATGTGAATTTTTCAAAAACATAAACGTTTAAAGAGAAATAATCAAAAAGCTCATCAGCACTCATGTAGGTTTCCTCCCGAGGTGGGGCAGTTCCGAGTATGTGAGCCAGTGAGTGTATCTGCCACATAGATACATTCATCCACACATACAGCATCATCACACCACTCGGTGCAGAAAAGACCTTTGACATGCACTCATGATGAAAGTCCTGGAGAATCTAGGATTCAGAAGACATATCTACATTGAAAAGGCTGTGCAGAAAAGTTCCACAGCCACCACCATGAACAACCAAAAACCTTGAAACATTTGAATTAGAATAAGGTAAAAAGACCAGTTCTTAGATATTGACTTATTTAGTGATTTACTTAAAACACTGCCCACATTGCCTATCTGCCAAGCGTGACTCCACTTGTTGCCTAGAATAGAGTAACTGGAAACACCTGAAACAATGGGCTGTTGCCCCTGACACCCACTGTTACCACCTATACAACTTAACTGCTATATATGCTTCTGTAAATCTGCTTGCTTGCCTGCCCCACCTCGTGGCTTTAGAGTATAAAATGGGAATAAAAACCAGACCTAACATCAGAACCTTTCAGGAGCATCCTGGCTACCAGCGACATTTCCTCTCTTCCTTTCTCATTGCTGTTGCAGTGCTTATTCCAGAAAGATTTTTGCAACACATTCCCACTAAATAGAAAAAGACAAAGATGACCTTTTTTTTCCCACTGCTCTTCAATATGGTGCCTGAAATCTTAACACAATCGGACAAAAGAAGATTCATGGAATACAAATGGGAAAGGAAGAAGTCAAAGTGTCTTTATTTGTTGATGATTTTATTTTAAACATAAAAGACCCTAAAAGTTGAATTGGGAAATGCCCACAGCTGATAAACATTTTGAGAAACATGGCAGGGTTCAAAATTAACACACAAAACCCATGTATGTACATGGCAAATACACTAAGAAAGGAACCAGAGAAACAGTCCTATTCACAATAGCCTTAAATACATAAAACTCCCTAGAATAGGCCTATCTAGGAAGTGAGATGCTACAAAATAAAGTCACAGGGAAGCGCTTCTAACTAGGGAGTATAACCAGCGATTGGCAATGGGACTTGGTGGAGATAAAGGAGATACAGTGTCTGGTAAGGAGACGGCTTACAGAACGGGAGAAAACATTCACTGTGTATTCATCTGATTAATATGTCAACTAGACAACTCAAAAAACTAAATGTCAGACTTAAAAACAACCCAATCAGAAATGGGGTCTGGAACTGAACAGAGTTCACAGAGAAATATTAATGCTGATAAACACTTTGTTCAGCATCCTTAGCCATGCGGAAAATGCACATTTAAACTACTTTGCTACATTCCATCTCATCCCATTCAGAATGGCTATTATTGAAAACTGTAATTCCAGGCTGGGTGAGGTGGTACATGCCTTTAATCCCAGTACTCAGGAGGCAGAGGCAAGAGGATCTCTGCCTTTGAGGCCAGCCTGGTCTACTACACAGTGAGTTCTAGGACAGTAAGGATTACAAAGAACCTATCTCACCCCCACCCCATCCTCAAATTGTAATGACCACACATCTGGCCATGTTGCAGGAAAAGAGAAACCTTTATGGAAATCAGTGTGAAAGCTAGAAATAAGATTCTCACGTGCCCCAGATATTTCATTTTCTCACATATACCCAAACGATTCTATAGCCTACGGGTGAGATACTTGCTCATCCATGTTTATTGATGCTCTATTTACAATAGTTGGGAAATAAAACCAACCTAGATATCTGTACTGGCCAGTTTTGTGTCAACTTGACACAGCTGGAGTTATCACAGAGAAAGGAGCTTCAATTGAGGAAATGCCTCTGTGAGATACAACTGTTAGGCATTTTCTCAATTAGTGATCAAGGGGGGAAAGGCCCCTTGTGGGTGGGACCATCTCTGGGCTGGTAGTCTTGGTTTTATAAGAGAGCAGGCTGAGCAAGCCAGGGGAAGCAAGCCAGTAATGAACATCCTTCCATGGCCTCTGCATCAGCTCTTGCTTCCTGACCTGCTTGAGTTCCAGTCCTGACTTCCTTGGTGATGAACAGCACTATGGAAATGTAAGCCGAATAAGCCCTTTCCTCCCCAACTTGCTTCTTGGTCATGATGTTTGTGCAGGAATAGAAACCCTGACTAAGACAATATCCATCAACAGATGAATGTATAATAAAAAATGTAGTACATATGTGATGAATTTTGTTTGTTTTTGTTTTTCAAGACAGGATTTCTCTGTGTAACAGCCCTGACTGTCCTGGAACTTGCTCTGTAGACCAGGCTGGCCTCAAACTAACAGAGATCTGCCTGCCTCTGCCTCCCAAGTGCTGCAATCAAAGGCACGTGCCACCATGCCCAGTTTTCAATGAAATTTTATTCAGATATGAAGAAAGATGAAATTATGAAATTGACAGATATCTTAGTCTGTGTTCTGTTACTATGAAGAAACATCATGACCAATGCCCTCTTATAAAGCATTTAATTGGGGCCTTGTTTATGGTTTCAGAGGTTTAGGCCATTATTATGGTGTGAAGCATGGCAGCAGGCAAGTGCTAGAGCAGTAGGTAAGAGCTACATCCTGATCAGTAGGCAGAGATGGGGGGGAGGGGGAGAGAGAGAGAGAGAGAGAGAGAAGGGAGCGGGGAAGGAGGGAGGGAGGGAGGGAAGGAGGGAGGGAGACTAATTGTTATGGGCTTTTGAAACCTCAAAGCCCACCCCTAGTGACACACTTCTTCCAACAAGGCCATGCCCCCTAATCCTTCTAATCCTTTCAAACAGTTCCATTTCTTAGTGACCATGCATTCAAATATATGAGCCTGTGGAGACCATTTTCTTTCAAATTACCACAGCAGATAAATGGATAAAACTGAAAAACAAAACAAAAACCAAACCAACCAACCAACCACCACCACCACCAACAAAGCCCCAAACTATACTGAGGCCACCAAATACCCCGTGCTTTTCTTATTTGCACCTTGGCTTTGATTCTTTGGTTGTATAGGAAACTGGACAGGGGCCCTTGAGGAGGATGTATTAAGGGAAAGGAATTAGTGCACAAGGCATACAAAATGTACTGAAAGGGAAGAGTGTGGTGAAAAGGTCCAAGATGAGAGAGTGAGGCTATAGGAGAGGTGAGAGGGAAGGAGGGAGAAGGGAGGGGGAGGGAAAAGGGAGGCCTAACCAAGAAGAAGGATCTGTGAAAAGAAAAACAGGTGTAAGTCCACTATTTTATAAAGATACTAAAATGTAAGTTTAAAAATAGATAACCTGTGTGACTGAATAAGGCTCATTCCAGAACTTAACTGTTCAGTAAACAAAAACCCCACTGCTGGGTATGGGGTTCCTCCTTAGCAACTCAACAACAGGTCAGAGGGGTCCCCAGAACAACACAAGCTACTGACATTCTTTGTGGTCGCTTATCAGAATAGGTGATAAAATCCTATCGAACACACCCTGCTTACAAGATAAGGAGAGAGCAAAAGGGAAAGCTAATGATTGCTTAACTCCCTTGGCAGCTGGCACAGCGACTCCTGACGGTGTGCAGGATGGCCTCAGGGAGGAGGCTCTCTGATCTGACGCTGCAAGCAGAACAGAACAGGGATGTGAGCAGGGGCAATGGCAATGGCAATGGCCTGTATTGTATTGGGATTTCCTTAGACCCCCTTTGAACAACAACTCAAAAGGTTTCTTATGCCTGCCACTGGGGGCATACCTTACATAGTTTGATGCAAACATCGGGTTTCTCTTATCTTCTGGGGACTAGACAGGCTTTTGCATGGGGTCAGAAGGGCAGCAGCAGTTGGCACTCACATACCCAAACTATCTTGCCAATAGCCCTGGTCTGTGTTTTGTAGTGTATTTTTCTGAGTCCAAAGCAGAAACTCCATACTTAACAGTTTGGGCACATAAACATAATAATGCCATAGGAACAGCTATCCTAGCTTGTAGGGATTCCTATAGAATTATATAAGACCAGATCTGGCTGGATATAAGTTTTAGAAAAATCTCAGAACTCTGAGACCACTGGAGGAGACAGTAGCTGGGCTTGTTGCCTTGCCAAAGGGACTTGAGAATATGTTCAGCTTAAGGTTCTCTCTATCCCCAGCTCCGGGTCAAGAGAGCTCTGATGCAAGGTTAAAGACTTGCTGAAGACAGGAAATCTATAGGCCTGAAGGCTGTTGCTTTCAGATGGGCCTCTAGGTGTGCCAGGATTGCTCATTGGCATGTATCAAGGCATCCTAACCCCCAAGGCTACCATATGCTCTGGGGCCTCAGTTCACTGTGCTGGATAATAAGATTATGAAGACGAGGGAGAGGGAGCCCAGAATGTGGCCGTGGTGAGGGCTTGGTCTGCTAATGACTCCAGTTCTCCTGCAGTTGGCCATTTCATGTGTTGCTCCAGGCTTTCCCTGGAATAGAGTGAGCACAGGCTCACTCCAGGAGACCTCTCTCTTTTCTCTCCCATGATGCAGTTTCTGTTTCAGACTCAAAATCATATCGCAAAACATAGGCAAGTGTTACTGGAAAGGAATTTTGTATTTTAGTACCAGGAGGGAGAAGGCTATGTGTGTAAATGCACATATGTCCAAGCATATGTGTGCTGTGTTACAGGTAGGATATGTCTGTGAGAGTGTGCTTGCACTTTGCGTGTGCTACAGGTAGGATGTATGTGTTTGCCATGCCCAGTGTGATGGATCACGAATAACTGGGGCTCGGATGCAGACTTTTGTAGGAC
Source organism: Mus musculus (assembly GCF_000001635.26). Taxonomy (NCBI): domain Eukaryota; kingdom Metazoa; phylum Chordata; class Mammalia; order Rodentia; family Muridae; genus Mus; species Mus musculus. The sequence goes on along the minus strand of NC_000076.6, from coordinate 59,151,525 downwards.
ACTAAGATGGGAAAGTAATACTGGAAGGATGCCCTAGGGAAGTGTGAGCCAGGTACCTGCGTTACTGCACAAGTGAGAGAGCCCTGTGGACTACTGCAGACTTCTCTCCCCGCTGGGATCAGGAGCCCCAGGCAAACCCTTTACATGGAGGTAGGCCTGAGGGATGTAAGGTGGGGCAGCCAAAAGTTGCCTTCATGGTTAAGGAGCAAGTGGGGGAAGGGCCTGGATCTTGTGAGGAGGTGTGGCTCTCTTCTGGGTAGAGGGACTTTTAAGTTATGCTTCTCCTAGAGCAAGAGCCTGCTTGCCAAGCTCCACCTCTTTATCCCCCAGCTTCTGGTGTGAGCCGGTTTCATAGGGGTCCCTGAGTTAGCCTGAGCAGTGACTCTCCAGAGTATCTAGTGTGGCGGTGGAGACGGTGGGAGATAAGGCTGGTCCTCGGAGAAGAGGGCAAAGGAAGCTCTGGAGTTGCCCTGGGCACTCCTGGCTCCTCTAAAGAACAGGGATAAGCCTGGAACTGAGGAGCCCGGGGCTGGTGGAAGGGCTTGGGTGAGTGCTAGAAGCTATGTCTTGGCTTCTGGGAAAGGATCATGGGAGGATTTTATCAGCAAGAGCAGTTCGGATGCAAAAGTGCTGAAGCCATACACGGGGGAAGAGCAATGAGTAGGGGCAGGGGCCTGTGGCTACATCAGATAGAGGAGAAAGGAGTCTGAGCTCTCAGGCCAGGTCCAAGGAAAGAATTTCTAAAACAATAGCTGGTTGCCCTTGGGCTGGGACAGGTAAGAGAATGTAGGGTCACCCCTCTGCAGCCAGTTCAGATGTCAGATGGATGCCCCAGAGCTACTTAGAACTATACCGGAAATTTATTACTGTGTTGGATGTAGTTCCTGTCTGCTCAGGACACCAGTTGGTACCAAGGTCAGGTTCTGCCCTCAGAAGGAGAGAGGCCACTATAGTAGAACAGCAGGGTCGGACATCAATGGCCCCTGTAATCTTCCTCTTTGTCAGGGCCAACGTGACCATACTCTGGCTCCAGAACTGCAGCTTTGTAGCCTGGGAAAGGGATTTAAGGACTTGGACCTTGTCTGGTCTTTGCCATGAAGCCTTGCCAGCCAGGAAGGCAGCTCTGAGATGAACCTGGCCTCATGTCTGGTGGTATGGCGTGTATGGGGACAGTCCCAGGAAAGTCAGGGCTGGTAGCCAGGCTCGGCTCCTCCTGCTGGCCTGAGACTGAAAGGAGCATAGGAGTCTGCACTAGTGTGCTAACAGGTGGTGGGGCTGGGGTGGAAGACTCCGCCAGCACACCAAGCTCTTGTCTTTTGTGGATGGGCGCTATCTGAGCCCCTAAGAGACCCCTTTCTTGCTCATCACGAAGACTTTTAGGACTCTCCACCTCTCTCCTTGTCCTCTCAACACTTTTAGCAAGGACACAGTTGCCACGTGCCAGGCATCTGAAGCACTTCCTTTTGGCATCCCATTCATAGTATCTACTCCCTATGCTGCCAACAGAGGGAGCTCTAATACCCTAAGATGCTGATACACCGCCTGAGAACCTTATTTAATTATTCGGTTTTTAAATTTCCAACTCTACCTCCTCCTATGTTTCTTACTTTTTCTAAAATTTATGGCCTCTTATTTTTAATTACTACTGTTAGACACACGTATTCATAAACACAGCCTATTGAGGTCGATTACTGTTGCGTACATGTAATTAGGACTAGCTAGCCTCTTGGGGCTGGATAACCTATTTGGGATTTGTCCCTGAAGAAGCCCCGTTCTCTTTCCAGCAACATTACTTGCCAGTAGCTCTTCACCTAGGGATGATTGCTGTTGCTGTCTTTCAGGAACTGTTCAGATAGCCATGCTGCTGAGATTTGCTGAGTACCACTTCCCTGTCATACATAGAAGACACCTTTGAGCAGATGTCCTGGTCCTCTAATTCTTGCAATCTGTCTGCACTCTCTTCCTCGACATTCCCTGGACCTTTAGGTGTTGTAGTTGCATTGTAGACGTAACAGCTGGGGCTGTACTCCACAAGGCCAGTTCTTCTCTGTATTTTGACTGGTTAGAGCTTTCTGTAATGTGCTCTGCTACAAAGGAAGTTTCTTTGATGAGGGGTGGTCTGTAAGTATTAGGAACCATTTTGAGATTGCAGTGAGACATTATACTGGCTTAGGGAAGTAGCAGTATCAGGCTCTCATCTAAGATCTGTGGCCTCAGCAGCCACGGGTAATAGACTAGGTTTACAATACCTGGTGTGCATTGTCTTCTATTAAGTGGGCCATAAATCCCATTAGATGGCTGTTGGTTACCCTCAAACTACAAGTGCCACTATTGTTCCCTTGGGTATGTCTTACTATGAGGTACATAGCTCATAGGATTTACATCTTTTGGGATAGCTAGAGTCATTTTTTAAAATAAGTTTTTCTTTATTTTTGAGATTTTTATATGTGTGTATTTTATCAAACTTTGGGCCACAGCCTGTGCCCCATGTCAGGTCCAGCCACCTGTCCTCAAAAAGCCATTAAAAAGAGGCAAATTAATAGTGGAAAGCAGGAAAAGGAGAACTATTCAACATTGGAGAGATGGCAGAAAGACTGGACAACTCTTTATGGCTGTTTTCCTGGTCCTGAAGGGAGATCAGAGTTTGAGGGCTATACGCCCCAGAGTCTCTAGGATATCTTATATCTTCCAGGCTAGTCATATATACAGGAAAATATGGTCATATCTTCCCCCGTTTACTCTCACCTTCTCCCTCCAGGCCCCTTAACATATTTCCTCCCAACTTCGATACTCCCCCCCTTTTATTCTTGCTAGTTCAGTAAGCTTGATAGAATTGCCTGTATGTGCATGAGGGTGGGGCAGTCCTCTGGTGCATGGGCAGTCTACTAGTGGAAAAATTCTCAACAACGACAACAATAACAACAACGACAACAACAACACCCTCTCTTCCTGAGCAACTGCCAGATACAATAGGTCTCTATTAAGTGGTAGAGCATAGAAATCACTACCCACAGCGGGTTCAATCTTCATACATCAATTAACAATGAAGAGACTTCCCAACAGACAAGCCCTCAGGCCACCTGATACAGATAACTCCTCATTCAGACCTTTTTTATTTTAAAAATTTTTTGACATAATTTCCTCTCTCCAAATCCTCCCATATACTGCTCCTTGATCTCTTTTCAAATTCATGGCCCCTGTTCATTTAGTCCTTGTTACATATTGCTAACTATGTAAATACCACCTGCTCGGCCTGTATAACGTTACTTGAATGCATATGCTTTCAGAGCTGACCACTTGGTCTTGGATAGATGTGTTCTTCCCTGGGGAAGAGTCACTTCCAGCCAAATGCCTCTAGAGTGTGTCAAGGTGACAGTTAAAATTAGCCAGTCCGGTATAGGATCATGTCATAAAAGAATAAGGGTGAATCTGATGTTTTCCTTTCTTCCTTGTGTTCCTTTTATTCCTTTCTCTTAATTAATTGCTCTTCAAGTACTATATTAAGTAATCAAAGAGAATGAATACAATTGTCTTGCTTGTATTTCTAGAGGAAATGCTTTCCCAGTCTTTTGCTATTTAGTATCATGATGGCTAGAGAGAGGTCTGTCACATGAAGCCTTGTATTTTTTTTCCTTTCTATTCTTAGTTTCTTTAGGTCTTTCATCATAATAAATGGAATGCTGAATTTTGTCAAAGATCTTTTTAGTGCCTATTAACAATGTTATGTTATTGCTGTCTTTGAGCTGACTTATATGACATATTTAGTAATTCCCATATATTGAACTGTTCTTGCCTACCTGGAATGGAAGCCAGTTGATTGTAGTGTCTGATTTATCAACTCATTGGTGAATTTGGCACATACTTAGAAATTTGCATCAGTGGTCATTAGGGAAATTGGGCTTCCACTTTCTCACGTAGTTTTATCTTTCTCTGGCTTTGGTATCCAGATAATACTGGTTTTGTAGAATGTGTTTGATTCTGTAGGTAATTCCAATTAAACTCATTGTTTCACCAAGGCAGACAGAAGAAATATTTTCTTTGTTCAGGCCATCTCTGCTAATAAATAGAAATAAACTCTTCCTGCACCCAGATGGGGGCATGAGTTTGAGAGGAGCAGTTGCTCCTGCTATGGAATATGGTAAGATTCATGCAAATTGAAGTTAAGTCATTTGAGAGTGGAGCATCTGTGGAGCCGTATCAGTGTGATCTCGGGGTCTGTGATAGTTGTCAGCTTGTCCACATCTGGAATCAACTAAACGCATGCATCTGGGCACACCTGTAAAGGACTTCCTTCAGTGAATCATTTGAGGTCGGAAGACTCACCCAAAATCTGGGCCACGCGTACAAGAAAATTGGAGAAGGCGCTTTTGCTTTCAGCCTGTTTGCCCTCACTCTTGCTGGTAAAGTTCATCACCCCATTGCTGAGCCCTTCACTGATGCTAGGACCTGCTTCTTCAGGATTCAATGTAGACACTGAAGACCAGAGGCTCTCTCAGAATCCTGTGGGATTCCAGCTAAAGGTTGGAACTGTTGAGACATCCAGTCTTATGGACTGAACAATTACTGGATTCTTGGTCTTTCTGTTGGACTATTAGACCACAGTCTGTAAGCCATATATATATATATATATACACCCAATAATATATAATATATAATACATCTAATATATAATTATATATAATAATATATAACAACATATATAACATAATATATATGATTTATAACAATGTAATATATATCACTATATCTCTATATTTGTATATCTAGACCTGCTCCTTTAGATAGCCCTAGCTAATCCAGAGTTCTTCCCTTTTTGTATGGAATAGTATACTGTGGAAACAGAGGCATTGCTCCTGTTGTGGGTGATGAGGTATCCTATTGATTGGGCTCTATGTCAAGGTGAAATGTCTGTGGAGGGAATCTCCAGGACTGCTTCCTACTGTGTAGAATGGCACACTTCCTGATGAATAGGGCCCACCATATTAGTACACAGATACCTCTCAAATGGCTGATGGAGCAGAGACTGTACTGCAGCCTCTGAAAGTGGCATACATGGAGAGCCCTGTATGGAATGTGAAACAGAACCATCCGCGCTGCCATGGGTGATGAGACATGCAACGGAGGCTGATCTGTCTTCCCAGAAAGGACATCCCTATGTCAGCAAGAAATTATAACAAGAAAAAGAATGTGCACTCGTCTCTGAGGAGGGTGCATGCTACCATGTCCTTTCTTACAGTGGGACATGTGTAAGCCATAGAGTACAAGTTAGATCTCCATTAAATGACCCCTCCTGGGATCAGGACACTCAGAGCCCGTTCAAAGAATGAGATAGTGAGGATTGAGAACAGGAGGTGGAAGTAGAATGGGAGAGCCTGAGAAGGGTCGGTGTTTAATGTCCCGTACACTGCATTGGATTCTGTGCTCACCTGAGAGAGAGAAAAGGAAGTTAACTCATCAGGGGCCTCAGGACAGTAAGTCATGGTCTTTGTGAGGTGGGGAGTCCTTGACAGAGGTGATTGAGTTAGATCAGTGTATTAAAAAGTTTATGGGGCTGGTGAGATGGCTCAGTGGTTAAGAGTGCCGACTACTCTTCTGAAAGTCCTGAGTTCAAATCCCAGCAACCACATGGTGGCTCACAACCATCCGTAACAAGATCTAACGCCCTCTTCCGGAGTGTCTGAAGACAGCTACAGTGTACTCACATATAATAAATAAATAAATCTTTAAAAAAAATAAAATAAAATAATAAGTTTATAAGGCGCTAAAGCAATTATTCAGAGGGGAAGGAGGAAAGGGAAAAGTGGACAAGGGAGCCCAACAGAAAACAAGACAGGATTTGGGTTGAGTTGGAGTTCCTAGGGGAAAAGATAACTCGAGGCCAAATGTGCTACGTGGAGTGCTTTATAGCTGGAGCCCAGGAGTGCTTGAAAGGTAATGCCCAAACATGGCCCCCCACGGGGATGGTTAAGTACAGCTGATCTGCATTGTGTCCACAGTTCTGGAGGAACTGCCCTAGTTGGTTCCTTTTAGGGGTTAGTATTCAAGACAGGCTTTCTCTGTGTATGTAGGTAGCCCTGGCTGTCCTGGAACTAGCTCTGTAGACCTGGCTGGCCTCGAACTCACAGCTCTACCTACCATTTCCTTTTTAATTAAAAAGTTTAATTTGTGTGTGTGTGTGTGTGTGTGTGTGTGTGTTTGTGTGTCTATACGGGGGTACTCTTCGAGGCCAGAGGAGGCCGTGAAATCTACAAGAGACTTTGACGTAGGATGCTGAGCCGTTGGATCGGGAGGTGCCCCCTGCCCCCACCCCTGCACAGTCTCATTTCCACTGCTCAGAATTAGATGTATTGCTGAAGACACCACATCCTCTGAGCAAAGGAGACTGACTGGAGTCATTGCTCTGCTACTAAGTTGCACTCGCCCTCACTGCTGGTTAGCTTCTGTGGTGGTGATGGTGCGATGCAGCTGCTGAAGGAGGATTGTTGCCCATAGTCCTACTAAGCTGTGGACATTCCATATTAATGCTTTCATCATGAAATGTGCCCACTGGTGTAGAGCATAATTATTATGGGTACAACCAGTCATTTCTCGGTTGTACTTAAGACCCACTCCACAGGAAGAAACCTATAGGCCAGTATTTAAACAAATAGACAAAAAGTGTTTAAACAAGTAAAATGTAAATAATAAAAGACAACCGACTAGTGAGGTTATGTCTCTGCTGAGGTTGTTGCTTGACTGAATTCCAACGATGTACCCATTAAAATGCCTTCTAAACATTTGTTTTTATACCTATAAGTTATTATTGCCATCAATCTTGATCAGGAAAACTTCTTTTGGCAGTTTCTTTGGTGACACATAACTGGTCACGGTGCTGAAAGTAAGTGCCGATTGCTGTGGTCTCTGGTAGCTCAGAAGTTGTTGCTAAGTGGAAGATATCATCCTGCATCTGTAACACTCCAACTAAGGCTCAGAGAACACTGTAGAAAGGGAGAAGAAAGATAGCTGGGTGGTGGTGGCTCACACCTTTAGTCCCAATGCTGGGGAGGCAGAGGCAGGTGAATCTCTGAGTTCGAGGCTAGCCTGGCCTACAGAGTGAGTTCCAGGACAGCCAGAGCTACACAGAGAAAGTCTGTCTTGACAAACAAACAAACAAATGCTATGTACGGAATGTAAGGAGGGAAGAATCTTGTGGTGTTCTGGTCTCTAGGCATGAAATGGAATCACCATCTTAACAAAATGGAAGCTGTGATTATTTGTATGCAATCCCTACATGACTGGGATCACTCATATTTCTGTGTGGAATGGGACTGGGAGAAAATCATACAAGAAAAATGGGCACTCAAGGCCCACAACGCCCTTCCCTCCCTAAGAATGTAAGGTTAACAGTTGCTGGGCAGGAAAGGCTTCTGAGGTGGGGTAGCCGCACATTAGTTGCCTGTGCTACACACCCAATTTCTCCTAAATGCACCTTTAAATAGCTCCATTTAAACTCACTGTTTTACTAGGATAGACATGGGCAGAATCATTTTTTGGCTCATCATTGCTCCCTGTCTGGGGTGAATAAAAATAGACTTCCCAAGAAGAGTTATATCTCTATATCCTGGAATTTATCTGTTTCCTCAAGATTCTTCAGGCTTTCACAATGTAGTTTTCAAAGTTGTTCTCTTAATGTTCCCCTGGATATAACTGGCATCTGTTGTGATGTCTCCGCTTCAACTCCAGTTTTATTAATTTTAAGTCTCTTCTCTTTTTTATTTGATTAAATTGGCTCAGAGTTTTTCATTTTAAAAGAGACAGCTGTTTGGTTCATTGATTATTCTGTCCTTTTGTCCTTATCTCACTAATATATGAAGTGAGCCATACTCTTTCCATCTGCTGATTTTTGCTTTGGCCCATTTACATCTTTCTAAGACTTTGAGATGCACATTTAAGTATTCCTTTGAGATCTCTGAGTTTGTGACCATCAAAGTTGTAACCTTTTCTCTAAGAGCTGCCTTTGCTGTATCCCAGAGTTTCTGTTGTGTTTTCATTTTTCTTTGATTCTAGAAAACTTTAAATTTCCTCTTGGATTTCCTTAATGATCAGTGATCATCCAGAGTGTACTTTTCGATCCCTATGCATCTGTGTGGTTTCTGAAATTCCTCTTGCTGCTGACTTCTGTCTTCACTGTGACTGGATAAGGGGCAAGGAGTTTACTGTCCATTTATTTAGTTTGTGTTCATTAAGACTCACTTTATCACTTAAATGTTACAAAAATTTCAGAGGAAGTTCTACTGACTTCCAAGAAGGCCATGTGTTTCATAGCCATTGGTAGAAGAGTCTTTGTTGATTTATTGATTAGTTGATTTATCTACTGATAAGTATATGATATTGAACTCATCCAGCATTAAGATATCAGTACCTGCACTTCATTATTTCCAATACTGTTTGTTTCATGAAATTGAATGTTCTGGAAATCAGTGATGTGTGTGTGTGTATATAATTTCAGTGGAATTTTAACTGTGCTAATAATTAGTGGTCTTCTTTATCGCCTCTGGGTAATTTTAGTTTGAAGTTTATTATATACAAAGGGTAGTTGTTCCTGTTTTGTTTTAGCTTCAATTTGTTTGCCTTATTGACAAATATTCTTTGACTCTCAGTTGTGTATGTCTGCCAGTGAGATGTGTTTCTTATAAATAACAGATATTTAAGTCATTTTTCATCAGCTAATATACATTTTCTTATTGCATGTGTATGCTTGGTGTATGCGTGAGGTCAGAGGAAAGCTTTGTGGAGCAAGTTCCTTGTTTTCACCTTTACATGAGTTCCAGGACTCAAACACAGGCTATGACTTCTGCAGCAATTCTTCGACCCACCGAGCCACCCTCTGGTCCACGTCTCCATCTTTTAATTAGAATTATGACTGTTTAAATATAGAGTTTTTACTGAGAATTATTTCTATCATGTTGTTGGTTGCCCTTCTGATTTGTTCTGTTATTGTCTGTTCTTTTCCTTCCACCTTATGTGTATTTGATGCTAGCCGCTTTACTTTTCCTTCCACCTTATGTGTATTTGATGCTAGCCGCTTTACTTTTCCTTCCACCTTATGTGTATTTGATGCTAGCCGCTTTACTTTATGTGTATTTGATGCTAGCCGCTTTACTGAACTAGACGGGGTTCTTTCTTAAGAAATTTATTCTTTCTTGATCTCTCATGATCCTGTTTCCTTTTCTCTTCTGTATAATTTTTCCTGTCTAAAATGGAGATGATTAAACACCATGCTTCAGGGCTGAGAAGATGCCTCTGTTGTGCAAGTGTAAAGGCCTTGTTTGCTTCCCTAGAAACCACATCAAACTGGACACACAGCCAGGCACCCACAACCCTGGGGCTCCCGTGCTGAGAAATGAGGCAAAGACAAGAGAATCCTCAGAAGTTCATGGGCCAGTGGCCTGGCGTATGCCACTGTGTATTACAAGAGATCCGTCTCAAACATGGTGGAAGGCAAGGACCAACACCTAATGTTGTCCTCTGACCTCTACACATGTGCTGTGGCTCATGCATGCTTGTACACACACCCACACACCCACATACCCACACCCACACATACACACACTCGCGCTCACACACATGGATTAAGTAGGATTATATACACACAAAGAAAAGATTTTGAACGTAGAGGCTTCTTGTTTCTTGTTAGGATCCTGCCCCAGTAGAACCATACGCTGGACACATGGTACTTTAAATAAACAGTGAATGTAAGCAGCCCGGCGCACTGCAGACATTGGTTGTCTCCCCTTGTATTACAGGGCTGATGGAGCTTCAGCTTTTTGCGACTGCTTAACAGCACAAGAGAGCGTGAGACTGTGTATTTCTTCCCCGAGAAAAGACATGGATTAAAAACTTGAAGTATGATTTCTACTGAATATTTTGCTCTTTCATGACAATAAGCTGGAAAAACCACAGGGTCAGCCACTGTCATGATAGGGACCACCTGGTAAGTCCCCCTCCACCCACTGGAAGAGCTCATAGGGTCTGAGTGCCCCAGGCCTTTGCTATGCATACTATGGATGCTTCTAGTCAGTCTGGCTCCCTTTCTCAGAAGCGCTCTCAGCTACACTTTGGGTGCTTACAACATTAACTATCTTGTACTACATCTTTGTAGCTTTGCAGAGGACAGTGGCTCTTGTGGTTTATTGCTTTGCTCTGTAGTGCCTCATGTGCTTTTTATGTTTTGAAGTTGAAATGGAGGACTAAGCCATGGAGCCTCGTCTTGGAAAGAAGATGCAGTGTTCACAGATGAGGTACAGCATCTCAGTGCCACTTAGCGCAGGGATGCGGGCTTCCCCTCCCAAAATGTATAGGGACTGAAAGTGTCAACAGACAGCTTCACTCACTGATGGCTAATGAGAAATGTCTCCTCTACTGTTCAAGTGCCTGGACCAACACCTTTCTCCTTGTGAGTGTTCAATCACCAGGCTGCTTGGTTTGGGGAGTGTCCACCCAGAAGCTAAGGGTCTATGCGTGTGGTTTGAGGATGAAATGGCATCGATCCCTAGGGGCTTACTTTATATCTCTGCTTACAAAGATAACTTGCCAGGAAGCACAGCCTACATTCTTCTGGGCCCCTACCTCCTACACCAGGACTTGATTTGTTGTGGTTACATATCTCTTTAATGATGGGATGCACTCTCAGATGATGGGCTGTGTCATTAGATGATTCTTTGCACTGTGTCAGTACCACAGACTTAGATAGTAGATGTCACTCAGTCTGGCATACACTAAATGTATGCATGAACCGCTATCAGCATATACTGTGTAATGCTTAAGTAAACCTTTTCCAGAGAAGAACACACTCTCCAATAAGAAATATAGTAGACACACAAGCTGATGCCAGTCATCTATTGATTGCTTCCCTCCTTTGACGCTTGCGTGTCACCTTCTGGTACCATGAAAGCCAGTCCTCAGTGAGGAGGCTTTCCAATCAGTTCTAGCTCAGGGGCTCTGGGCTCTCTGTGTCTGATGCTGAGAGAGGGAGAAATAGTCTTCTGCAGAGAAGAGCACACCAGTTGGTTATCCAATTCTAAATGGTCATCCCTGAAAACATACATACACGTAACATTCATTATACAGACTGAACAGGTTACATTTATGTACTCAGAAAAAAATATATACACATATATGTACATATACACACATATACATATATACACACAGAGATATGCATACATATGCATATACACATATCCATATATGTACATAACAACAAGTAATGGAAGAAGAGGCTGTGAATCTGAAGGAGCAAGGAGGGGTCTATGGGAAAGTCTGGAGGAAGGAAAGGATAGGGGGAAATGATGTCATTATGTTATAATCTCAAAAACAGAAAAGGAATAGTTAATAAATATTAAGTAAGCAAGCCAGGGAGAGGTGACTGACATACTCCTCCATGGCTCTGCTTCAGTTCCTGCCTCAGTTTCTGCCTTGTGTTGCTGCTCTGCTCTGACTCTCCTCAGTGCAGGACTGAGGCATGGAGGAGCAAAATGAAATAAGCCCTGTGCTCCAGTTGGTTCTGGTCCTGATGTTCATCACAGCATCAGAAAGCGAAGTGGGACTGCAGCTCGGCTGAGAAGCCAGGGAAGGCTTTACTTCAGGAGCACACACTGTCTGTGGCACTCCATGCCAGTGTGGTCTGCTAGTCTGCTCGTCTGCCTGGAGTAGAGCAGATCCACCATTCTGCTGTCTCCGTGTTTACTCTCACCTGTGCTCAAGGAAACAACTCTATGGCTTGAACATCTGAGGGCCAGGGAGAAGAGCAGAGCTGGAGGTTTGCCAGGGTCTGTCCTAGGCAGTTCTGGATGACAAGGACTTGAAAAGGACATGTACTCCTGGCAGGGAACTAGACACTTCTGACTCCTTGCCATGATGGCATCTATAGCTGCTGCTTCTTATCCAACTAGTGGCCGTCCAACGTGTGCTGGGTATAGATCATGGTCAACTTCACTGCTGGCCACAAGTTCTTAGGATCCCTGTGCCCAGTCCTGATAGACACTGAGTCTGTGTCCCCCTGAAGGAGCAGAAGGTGACAAGCGTGAGTGTTGGGGCTGGCTTGGGCTTGCAGGCAGTGCCCTTATGATAGCTTGAATGAGAACACCACCCCGCTTTCTGCTCATATATTTGAACATTTGGTTCCCAGTTGGTGGACTGTTTAGGAGGATGAATTTGTGTGGCCTTGTTGGTGAAGATTTATCATTGGGGATGGGCTCTGAGGTGTCATAAGCCATGCCAGGTCCAGTCTCCCTCGCTCTCTGCCTGCAACTGAGCTCTCAGCTTCTGCTCCAGTCCCATGCCTGCCTGCCTGCCTGCCTGCCTGCCTGCCTGCCTGCCTGCCTGCCTGCCTGCCTGCCTGCCTGCCTGCCTGCCGCCACGCTTCCTACCATAATGATTGGGGATTACCACTCTGAAGCTTTAAGCAAGCTCCCAAGCGTCTCTTGGTCATGGTGTCTCTTCACAGCCATAGACCAGCAACTAAACCAACACCCTCAGTTCAGTGCCCCCCCCCCAGGGCCTGAATCCCAACCTCTCAGGCTCACGCCTACCCCACCTGCATTGGTCCCGTTATTGAGACACACAGCCTCTCCATGTTCATCTTTATTTAAAGACTCAGAAACACAGGCATCAGAGATGGCCACTACTGTCAATTCATCTAAAATCACACACTGACATTGGTGTATAATAAAAACATATGTGGGGTTGGGAGCACACGTGTGCACGTGTCTTTCTGTCTGTCTGTCTCGGTGTGTGTTGTGCAAAGTACAAGGGCTTCCACATCTACTGGGCTGATTTTGGGGTGCTCCGCCTTGTATTTACGCCTCACTATGGACCATCTTGTCTCTCGAGATCCATCAGTCCTCTGGAGGCTAGACTGTCCTGTCTCCTTGCTGACCGTCTATCTGAAGGGCTGAGAACTAAGGAGTGAAACCCACGTGGCCACCAAATACAAGTGTATGAGTAAGGGGCACATGCTGCTGGCCAGGACGGAATGTGAAGGTTCTAGATGAGGTGCTGGCTTCATTTTGGTGCCACAGACGTGTGTCCTCAAGGGAAGATGACCTTAGGAAAGGTACCTCTTTTCTGTCATTGGCTGTGGAAAACATGATTTTTGAAGGCTCAAGGGCTTGGGAGTGTTCAGAATACTCAGACCATGGGGTTCATTGTGTGTCTCAAAAGCCCCACCTGAGAATGAGCCCCAGGGCCCTGCTTCCCTCCCCATGCTGGTCGCAGTGTAAACTTTGCTAGGAGAGGATTCAGCTGATGTTTTCCACGGTACCTTGATGCTTTCCTCTGCTTTCTGTGAGGCTGCTACTTCCTCTATCACGAGGCAGCCAGTGCAAGAAAGGAAGACAGTTCCAAGTGAAGTCTGTTCTGTTGACTCAGAGTTGACCTTGTTTAGAAGGGAAAGGGACTTGCTTCATTGTCTGGGATCTGGAGTTAGCTCTGGTTCCACTGAAAACATGCCTCACCCAGGATGTAGATCTGTGTTACCTCCATGGTGGCAGCACGGAACCATACCTAGATCTTTTGTGCATGGATGGGCAAGTCATTTAGCAGTGACACTGAGTAGATATCATGTGGTTGTCACCGAGCCTGCATACAGGGGTCCCTATGTCTGAGATAGAGCGTCTCTTTGGCTCACAACAGTTTTCTATGTCCAATAAGGGTGCTATCACCTGGGGGAGGGTGAGACCGTCTGGGTGTGATTACATCCATGTGGTAGCCACCCGGCAGTCACAACTAGTTAGTCATATCCCCAGACAGAAACGTTGAGCATAAGTGCTCTTTATTTTATTATGAAAATCAGTGATAGCCTCTGCTACCAAAGACTTGATACAGGGCTGCATGATTTTATAAAAATGTACCCAGAGGCTCACAAATTGCTATTTTTTTTGAGAAATTTTTGAAAAAAAAAAAGTGTTCTTAGAGTGTGACACTCACACCTCCTGATAGCCATCAGGCTAGCCTCCTGGGCAGCAAGCTGTTGTGACAGTGAATATACGTAAGGCCTCAGAGTCAGAGACCAGCCCTCATTCCTTTCCAGCGTCTGCAGGCCCTGTAAGTCTATAGACAAGCATCAGGCTTGTGTTATCACTGTACCTTTGGTCTCTAGCAGATGAGTTTTGCCTGGCCTCAGAGGGCAAGCTATTTATTTTTGAAAAGGAAAAAAAAATCCTTTGCAAGAGAGTGGATCTGAGCTGTTGTAAAAGCTGCATTTTGGTAGAAAGACGTGCTTTCAGAATGCTATTTTTAGTCATTCTCTTTAAAGCAATCAAAGGAAGCTTCTGGGGTCAGTGTGTGTCTGTGTGTGTGTCTGTGTGTCTGTGTGTGTGTATGTGTGAGTGTGTGTGTGTTGTCTATGTATGTGTGTGTGTCTGTGTGTGTGTGTGTGTCTGTGTGAGTGTGTGTGTTGTCTGTGTATATGTGTGTGTGTCTGTCTGTCTGTGTGTGTATATATGTGTATGTGTCTGTCTGTCTGTCTATGTGCATTTTCTGCCACACACAAAGGCAGAACCCACTCCTTCATTTGTTTCCAGTTTTTTAGTCATAGCAATCACTCTCATCTAGATGGAGCTTGTGGGTTAGCTATTTCCAGCCGTTTGGGAAGACGCTCCGACTCCATGCACCCTCTCCACAGACCCTCCCTCTCGCTGCATGGAGCACCAGCCAGCATTGTGATATTACAGATAGGAATTCCTCAATATGCTCCAAACTTCATCTGGGAAATATAGAAAACTTTCCTTTGATGTTACTTCTTTTTTTCCCCCCTTGACACTTACCCAGGTTGGTTTTACAAAAAATCAGCACCAGATGTATGAAAAATATGCAGCGTCTGACCTATTAGAAATATATAAAGTCTAAGAGTTGTACATTAAAAAGGTGTGCCGTAAGAAGGAAGCAGTGTGAAGACAGCGGCGGAGGAACTGGACGGTGCACCTCATTATCCCAGTAGGAGACAAAGACAAGAGGGTTCTGCTCCAGTGCCCCACAGGACCCCACTGGACACCTTGGGAGGCTCACAGCCCTTCTATGAGGCTCCTGAACCATGAATGCCCTGGCGGTGAGGCCTGGTGGTAGGTGACAGAGGTATATAGAGGAATGGTACCCAGGGCAGGCAGGGAAGATGCTCTTCTTGCTGTCAGCCCTAGCACATGGCCCAACTCTATACCCTCCCGGGCTCCCAACCTTACACAATAACGCTTTAGCCGCTGGGTGACAGAGCAGCGCCTTTGTCCATGTGGGTAACATTTTCTGTGCTACTGCTCACTCAGACTCATGGCGTGGTCTTGCAGGACACTCACATGTGCTTCCAGTAGGATGTCACATGAGGATATGGCCTATCTTCACAAACACGCCATGGCCCATGTGTGCTTCCAATAAGGACTTCACGTGAATCATCGGCTTGTTTCTGGCCGGTGCTTTAGAAAGAACCTCGCTCGGACTTTGGTGATAAGGCGGGCATCCTCTGCTCTCTCCAGGACAACAGAAGCTAGCCATGAGCAGTGGTCCTCAGAAGCTCTCCACAAAGCTGCCTGGGAAGAGACCTGTGCGGCCATTCCGCTGCAGTGTCCCCTTGAACCAGCCGTCTTCATGCTTCTTGTGCACGAAGACGATATCACCTTCCTTTAGCTCGATCTCCGCTTCACTCTGTGGAGGGTAGGAGACCACCACACGGTACCTGGGAGGGCAGAAGAAACTGTGTGAGCAGAGGGGTGGGCTTTCCCTCTAATCCCCCGTAGCCCACAGTGAGCTCCCTATCCCCTCCGCCCCTCCAGTAAGTTCTTACAGTGTGCCATTACATTTTATGGTCTGTAAAATTATTTGTAAAATTTCCCAAAGCTCTTTACCTTGTCATCTAACCTCCCTTTGAACAGTTGTTGGTCATGGAGGTATTCAGGGGCCTAGAATAATATAGGCCACTGCCACTGTCACTGTCTGGCATCAGAGCCAGGCCATGGAACTGTAGCTCTAAAGACATCACAGGCTCCAATTGTGGAACATAGGGAAACCAAACTGAAGTAGGTAAGGAAGTTTCTTCCCCATTGGCTAGTCCTCCATATTGCGAGGCGCTGCGCCATGCAGGATGCTGCAGGGAGAATGGTAGTCAACAGCCTGACTCACTACACTACCAACTGGGCAAGCCAAATGTGTCAACTGGTACAGCAGTGGCAAACCTACCAGCCAGTGGCTGGAGAAGTCATGGGTCCTGGTGAGGAAACTACAGTCACTGTTTTGTGAACATGACAGACATGACACATCAATCAAATTGCCTTCTAAATAACTACAGAATTATGATCATTCCCATAGAGTAATCTCTTGTCAGCTTGGGTCCAAGAGACATTCCCTCCAGTGGGCAGTGGTAATTGCAGAGACTTGTACTTGGTCACAGGGCTTAGAATAGGTAACTGTTGAGTGCTTAGCCGTCTATCTTCCTACCTACCTACCTACCTACCTACCTACCTACCTACCTACCTACCTATCTACCTACCTACCTACCTACCTACCTAGAGGACACAGCTGTAGCTTCACACATGTATATCTTGGTCCTCTCTTTCTCTCACTGACATCTTTTCTCTTCCCAAGTCCCTTTCATGTCCTTTCTGTGCATGGCCCACTGAGATTCAATAGAAGTGGACTGTGGCACTCTGGAGCTTGCAGCAGCTAAGATGCCTGCATAGGAGCTGGACCACTGGGTCCATCAGCATCCTGTCGTGCAGTGGGTACCCACAAGGACCCATCTGTTCCTAAGGACTGATAGCCAGTTAGTGGTTGCCGGGACAGGGAGAGATGCTTTCTTCATGGTGTGGTCTCTAGTAAAGTACCAATGCTCCTTCAAATAACCCTTCAGCCACGTCCTTGTAAGCAAGAGGATGAAAGGTATTGGATCACAGAGTATGAAAGTAGAGGGACTAGCTGGGGCGAGCAAGGGGGTCAGTGAGAGGAGAGGACAAAACTGTAATGGGGTGACTGTCAATATACACATGTGTGCAGTCACAATGAGGCCTTCTACAAACGATTAATGTAGGCCATTTTAAAATTGGTGTCCTTTTACACACAACTATAAGGCACACTGTCCTTTTAGTAGCTAGATCTCCACATAGCCCCTCCATTTCTCATTTTCCATCCTCTTGTGCTGGTCTCATATCTGTCTGGAGGTCTGTCGTACCTAGTGAATGCATGGCTGCATCCAGTCAGCCATGGCCTCTGAGGACCAGGGGCTGCTTCAATCCTGGGACATGGGCTTGGCCCTTGGCTTGTTCCTTTTTGGCTCTGTGACCTGTGTCATAGCCTGTCCACATGCCAGGTCTGGTGTCTACTCCTCAACTCTTGTCAGGACTGTGCTCTGTACTCTCAGCTGCTGGCCCCCAGAATATCTGGGTAGCTTTGTATGGCATGCGGCTGACACCTTTACCCTAGAGCAGGTGGCAGGTGTTTGTACAACAAAGTTGAAAAGCTAAGACTCCCTAGGTTACTCTTTTTGTTGTTCCCTGGTTTTTCTAAGCTGGAATATGCAAAGTTGGGAGCTTTGGTCTCCTCAGCATCATTCGGCACAGCTAGATGATAGGGGGAGGGTGGTCTTCTTCGGGAGCCATCTGTGTGGCTGTGGGCAGTAGGCTGGGGACAGCTCAAAGAGGAGGAAAGGCAAAGGAATATTTTATCCTTACACCCACCATCTAGCTGGTGGGCCAGGGCCATGTTCAGCATGGCCACAGTCGGAGGGGCTGCAGTATTGGCCTCTTCATTGTACTGTACACGAGAACTCCTGGGGGAAAATAAGCTGTGTGCACAAAGGCTAGCTGATTAAAGCTTCAGTCAGTGCCTTTGGAATGTTTAGGCTCGGAGCCTAATTATAGTTTCTCTTGGGCTATCTTTAGCCCAACTAAAAAGACTCTTGTCGCCCACCTCCGTGTAAGACCTGTTCTGATAAACAATAAAAATCTTTAAAAATGTATTAATAGAACCCCATTCCTTATCAACCAAAGGGCTAAAAACGCTGTAAGGGATCATCTGAGGCCTGCAGCCCAGATTTCTCTGCCTGGCTGCAAATGGCCCCTCTGATGTTTCTGCCAATGTATTTTTAAAAATGCCTTGATTTATGGTTTTCTTTCTTTCTTTTCTGTTATAAAAACTTCATGAAGCTGCTTCCACATTGGAACATAGTATTTTGGGAGACCTAAATCTGTGTTCCTGGGCCATGGACACACAACTTTGGCTCCATAATCACCCATTTGTGTTTGTGTGTCAGTACTGCTGCTGTCCAGGTTGGGAACGTCAGGGAATGTGATGTGAGGACTTCGGAGTCCTAGCACAGGTCTGGGCTGTCAGAGGCTTTTCCATCCCCAGAAGGATTTCCTTCAGAAAGAGTCCTGCACTGTGAACGTTAGGAGGGCTAGGCAAGGAGCCTAATTTTTTTTTTAAGTCCAAGACTCAGAGGGTCTCTGCAAGTACAAGAAGAGCTGGTCCAAACTCAGAAGCTGCAAAACGAGCGCCTGGCACAGGTCTGAGGGCCTGGAATCCGTCTCAGCTGCAGTTGTCCTAGCCTAGGGAGCTGGACCACACATCTTCAGTTCCTATCCAGGTATCACAGGGTCTCACAGCCACTCTCTCTCTACCGTTGTCCAGATGGAGACGTTGATCCCTTTAGGGGACTGTGCCAACTTGCCCCACAGTAGAATTGCCTGAGTAGAAAGCCTCAGTTGAAGAGCTGTCCTGATTGCCATGGATGCCGTGAGAAGGCCTGTCCACCCCAACCCTGGGCAGGGCTTTCAAGCAGCAGCCCAGATAAGAAGTGTCTCTGAGTGCTAGAGAGATGGCTCAGCAGTTAAGAGCACTGACTGCTCTTCCAGAGGTCCTGAGTTCAATTCCCAGCAACCGCATGGTGGCTCACAACCATCTGTAACGAGATCTGACGCCCTCTTCTGGTGTGTCTGAAGACAGTGACAGTGTACTCACATACATAAAATAAATAAATCTTAAAAAAAAAAGTGCATCTGAGAAGGAAACGCAGCTCATCCTTGGCTTGCTTGGCCTTTCCCCTTGTGCTGCTTTGATCTGCCCTGCTGCTGCTGAGTTCTTTGCTGATGAGAACGTGTGTGCATGTGCGCGCTTGCACACACACGTGTGTAAATGAGCTTAGACTCTCTGGTCATAAAGCTCTCACGGTTGAGCCTCTCCGCCAGCTGCTAGCCAGCTGTGGAATCATGAACAAGTTTCTTAGGCTTTTACAGAACATCAGTCACTTCATTAGGAAATAGGGACGCTGGACTAGGAAGGTTGAGAGGAGTCCAGTGGAGAATGCACACAACGTACTAGGAAATGCAGGCATGTATAAGCTACGTGCAGAGCTGAGTCCCTGGCATCCGCGACATTTCCCATCTGGCCTTCAACAGGAAGCCTGTGTGACTCCTGATCTAAACAGAGCCTTGTCTACCCGCTGCCTGGCACCGGGAGGTGTGGTCTCTGCGGTTAGCTGCTGTGTTCTCGGGCTCAGGTAACAAGTTACTGAGCAGTGGAGGACTAACAGAAATGCTGTCGTTGCTCTCTCAGGAATGTGTTTTTATTATTTAAGCAGTGTTCTAACTAGTAGAGACAGGGCAAAGTGGCACCTAGCACATCCCCTTAAGGCCTTCCAGGCTTTAGTTGCAAACTCAAGCATACCGATCCACTCACTAAGATAGATGCCCTACTACTTGGAAAGCTTGGACAGTCTATTAGCCCTTAGCCTGTGTCCCCAGCAGGTCTCATCTCTGCGGCTCAGTTTCTGTAAAACTCAAGATTGAATGAGTATTGGCGGTTCTGAATGGTTGGACCTAATAGACTATATATACCTTGAAGACAGCATAGAGTGACATTTCTTAATACCAAAATGTCACAGTGTTCTGAGGTTGAAATTTTTCTGGGTGAGTGGATGGGGCACAGGTCCACAGGGGGCTCTGAAGGTTGAAAACCCAGCGCTGAGCCAGGAGAGCCCTGTGCTCTGCCACAGTGGGCCTGACACTTCTTCAGGAATCACATATGAGCCCAAATTTAGGAAGCAGGAGGCCTGGGAATCAGCAATATGCCCCAGGCCTGGGAAAAGAGGGCCATCTGATAAACTTAATCCCTGGGAAAGCCCATTTTCCCCAGTCCCTAAGAAGCTTCCAGAACTCAGGTGTAAAGAGAGGCCACAGATACTATCCCTCACCTCCTTACCTCTCTCTGGGCAGTGGCTTAGGTTCAGGGCGAATGGAAGCCATGGACAGAGTTGCTTGCCGAGACGGGGACAAAGAGAAATTCAGATCCAAGGAGCCTGCTTTCCTGTGCAGTGGCTCCAACCCAATGGCACCCTGCATCTCACTCTCTATGGGGCAGGAACCTGCCCTGCCATGGACGGTCAATGGGGACACTTCGGGGCCCATGGCACCCTGAAGTGAGGTATCCATGGCCGACTGGGGGTCATGGGTTGGAGATACAGATGGCGGGGAGCGTGACTTCTTCTTGGTCGAGGCCCCAGCCAGCAGCTTCAGCAGGCCGCTCTTTTTCTCCTTCTGCAGAAACACACACAGTTAAACTGATGTTAGTGTCTAGAGGAGGACCAGCTTGTAGAATCCTTTAAAGACAGTCCTGTAAATCTAGTCAGAGGAAGATGGCAAAGGCAAGCCGGGAGGAGTGTCTCATGAGGCTAGCTCCCATGGAAGGGTTGCAGGCGAGGGGTCCTACAGGACAGGGCTCCTCATGGCAGGACCCACAGGAACTTCATGGGCGGGGTCAGAGGAACTCAGTCAGGGTGACTGCTTTGTTTTGCAGGGAAGATGTCCTACTGGGGCATCTCATGAATCTGGGCCACACTGTGGCCTGACTCTTCTGAGAGGAAAACCGTAGGACTCAGCGCAGCTGAAAGGGTAGTTACTCTACACAGGGCATCCAGACAGGCAGCCCCTCATCCAAGGATGAGTTGCAGCATGTGTCTTTGAGACAATGTTTGGAAGCCCTGGCTTTAAACTTTTCTCTGTTTAAACAAACAGCAGTGGAATATATACGTGCGTGCTTTTATGTATGTGAGCATATATGTGTGTGTGTGTGTGTGTATGCATATATGTGTATATGTTAAATATTCCTGGGAGATTGTGGGCCAGGAAGGAGCACTTGTCCCTAGCAATGTCCATAGTTTTAATTAAATATGTTTATTTAATCTAATGTATGTGTATATGTCTAATATATAAGTATATATAAACATATGTAGTATGTACATAGTGTGTATATATATACAATGTATATAGTATGTATATACAAACATAATATATATAGTATATATACAATGTATATAGTATGTATATGTAGTATGTATATACACATATAATGTATATAGTATATATATGTAGTTACATATAATATGTAGTACACATGTATATAATGTGTATATATATATATATATGTAGTGTGTATATATTTGTATATATCATGAATAATGTATATATACACATGGTTTATATAGTGCATGCATATATAAAAGTATGTATATATAGCATGTATATAATGTGTGTGTATCACATGTGATTTTAAGTCTCAAGATGATTAGTGTCTCAGATCTATCTCATCAGAAACTGAGGCAGGATTGTTTGAAGGCTTCTGGCTCTGCTGATGTGCAGTGTTGGGGGTGCCTTATTGTTGGAGTGGCTACCTGGACAGTGAGTGATCTCCCCCTTTAGCAGCCAGAGGGCCACGAAGCCACACCCAGGGGCTCCTTCAGCATCACTCTGAGCTCTGCACAGTCTCATGGCAGGTGATGGAGAGAAGCTACTGAGTATTATAAAGAACACTGGAAAGAAGCTGTGTCTATAGAGACTGAAGGAACAGAACTTCAGGACTGTGGAGAGATTACAATGTTGTAGGTCCAAAGGCTAATAGTTACCTTGGGCTAGTATAAATATCCGGAACAGCCATCCCTTGCCCACCTCCATGTCAGAACTAACATCCTGTGACCAAAGGATCCAAACTCTTGGAATCTATTAACTTAGCTGACCACTACTGTCCACAAACTCAAAGGCTAAGGATGTCATTGAATAGCATCTTAGCCCTATAGAAAAGCTTCCTCCATGTGCTATAGCCACCTCTCTCTCCTATATTCACTAATACATTTTAAACTTACCTTGATTTATGACTCTCCCTCTCTGTAAGATTATAACACTCCATGAAACTGCTTCCACATTGGAAGATGGACTTTAGGATAACCTAAATCTGTATTCCCAGGCATGATCGATCAGAATGGCTCCAGAATAAGCTATCCATGTTCCCTTTAAGTTGGGAGCTTTTAAGCTGTTCCTTTTAAGTTGTTTTTAAAAGAGGACAGGGACATGATAGAACAGCAACCTCCAGCCAGTTAACAGTCTATGTTATACCCTCCCTACACGAGCTGACTTTTCTTTCTTCCTTCCTTCCTATCCATGTCAGGCCAGAGTGGGGCCTGTAGCACTTAATGCTTGACCACCCTGCACTCACAGAGCCTAGCTTCCTCTTAGAGCCTTGCCTAAATTTCTTTTGCATTGTGCCAGGCCTGGGGAGCTGTATGGGAAATGAAAAACGAAAGCTTTAGTCACTGGTTATGTGCAGGCTTAGCTGGAGCATTCTGCCATGTCGTCTGGGGGCAGAGTGCTGCCAAGTTTGGGTATACACAGGCCATCCTATTGGTGCAGCCAGAGAGGGCAGTGTTCTCAGGAACAAACGGAGATGGTAAAGGAAGGCAGCAAGTCAGATGGCAGGACAGAAGGACTGTGGGGTCTGAGGACAGAGCAGGCTCTCCAGAATGACAACAGAGCGTCCTAACGGGGTGATCTTGCCCGGAGAGGACAGGGGGCAAAATCTGAGATAGTGTGGATGGTCTAGACATGCTTATGCTCAGTGTCCTCTAGCATACTGGCATACAACCTCCAACATTCCCAAAGCAGAAAGACAACAGGCCCATGATTCAGGGAAGGAAGCAGGCACCATCCAGGTGTCTAGCCTAGTCTATTGTGGCTCTCCGTTACTCCCACTGAGGCAAGGAAAACTAGCATTCAGCAAAACCCCTGCTGCCTGTGACCACCTTCCCCCCGCCCCCACACACATACTGGATTACCGTTCATCTGCCCCCTTTCCAGCTCTCCTCTGGAGCACAAGCTTTGGAAGGGTGGGGCTGCCTCATTTTGTTTACTACAGCATCATGGGGCCCAATACAATGCCTGGGACAGAGTATGTACTAAATACTTGTACACATAATGAACTGAGCTCAGCATTAGAGTTCTTAGAATGACCGAAGAGAGAACACACTCTGGGCTGAGACCCTTGGTGCCATGTGCAGTGAACTTGAGGAAGACAAGTCCCTGCTACCTCCCACCCCCCCACATACACTCTATACCACTAAGAGTATTGATGATAAGGTCCAGCTCTAATGGTATATATTGGGAAAGGGCAGGGTAGCTTCCCTGTCACAATTCTTCAGGATTCAATGTGACTCATGATTTTCTGTATTTAACCTGGACAAACACCTTGAATGCAGAGATTTTCTCCAAAACGTTTGCCTCCTGGAGTGGAATTCTGCCAGTGCCTGCAGCCTTTAGTAATCCCTTCGCTGTGGAATTCTCGGAATAGCAGCCTGTGCAGTTGATGGAATATGGTGGCAGATGTTCCAAACACTTTCCTGGGAGCTATCACATAGGACACAGATAAGAACTAGCCAAGAATCACTTCGCTCTATGTGGCAGGGACAGATTGATGACTCAGTATTGGAAGCATCTTACAGGAGAGAACAGATTTCACAGGAACAGCCCGGACTAAGGCGTCTGATTTGAAAGGGAGGCCTGTTGGGTTTCTTCTGGACACTGAGTAACCTAGAGAGAATTAATGATCCTGGCAAGATGGGGATTCCATGTCTCCATCACAGTCATTCTTGATTCTTGGGGTCCACTTGATCCCTTCTGGAATTTGATGGTTTATCTCAGTTTGGCCAAGAGCCAGTTAGAGGGGACCAAACAGTCTGGCCGAGATGCAGGGCTGGTGGGTAATACACTGGGCTAGGCTGGGGTCTTCATCTGGAGGTGTGGTCAGAAGATGCCACTGTCAAGATGAGCATATGAAAAAGGGCTTCCTCTAGAGCAGTGGTTCTCAACCTGCAGGTGGCAAACCCTTGAGAGTGTCAAATGACCCTTTCACAGAGGTTACAGTTCACAACCCAACATGAGGGGCTGTATCCAAGGATCACAGCACTAGGAAGATTGAGAACCACTGAGCTAGAGTCTTGGCAGAGAGATAGGTGATAGCTCCTGAGAGGACACTGTGCACATCTGCTCACACTGCACATCTGCTCACACTGCACATCTGCTCACACTGCACATCTGCTCACACTGCACAGATGCTCACACTGCACGTCTGCTCACACTGCACATCTTCTCACACTGCACATCTGCTCACACTGCACAGATGCTCACACTGCACAGATGCTCACACTGCACGTCTGCTCACACTGCACATCTGCTCACACTGCACATCTGCTCACACTGCACAGATGCTCACACTGCACAGATGCTCACACTGCACGTCTGCTCACACTGCACATCTGCTCACACTGCACAGATGCTCACACTGCACAGATGCTCACTGCACAGATGCTCACTGCACAGATGCTCACACTGCACAGATGCTCACACTGCACAGATGCTCACACTGCACAGATGCTCACACTGCACAGATGCTCACACTGCACAGATGCTCACACTGCACAGATACTCACACTGCACTTACACATCCTCTTAATCTAGTAGCCGCCTGGGCTGGAGAGATGGCTCAGCAGGCCTGAGTTCAATTCCCAGCAGCCACATGAAGACTTGTCACTATCTCTAACCCCAGTTCCAGGGGATCTGATGTTTAAATACTAGTATTAGACTTCTCAGGAACACTATGCATTTCACTAAAATTCATTCAGATTCTTTAATTTTTATTTTTGGGAAGGCATCTTGCTATATAGCCCAGGCTATCCCAGAACCTGCAATCCTCCTGCCACAACCTCCCTAGTAGCTGGAAGTACAGGCTTCCCTCCACCACCATACCTGGCATGTATACATATACATATACACATACACATACATATAGATACACATACACATATACATATACACACACATATGTGGTCACCCTCTTCGTGAAGTGGCAACATGTTGATCTCATAAACATATATACACATGTGTGTGTTGTATGTTTACATACACACATATACTGTTTGGTTCTGCTGGGCATGGAACTTTACTTATTATATACACTAGGCAAATATGTTAACTACTGAGCTAAATCTCCACGTGAATTCCTTTATTTACCCACACTAACGAAGGAGGCCAGGACACCGTCTCCCTCTAATCAATCTGTCACATTAATTTTTTTTTGTAGTAATGTCTTAGCCAGGATTGTCTGAGTACATACCAAACACTGGTAGATACACGTAGCGGCAGGCAGACAGCTACAGACAGCCCTTCTGAATGGCCTACAGTTTGAGATGGCGTCTGGACACTTCCTCTCCCCTGTTCTAAACTTAGTCTGCATTCTGCCTGCTGAGTCAGCCAAACTGATGAGGCATCCCATAGTAAGCTTGGGATGGGGGGGGGGGGTGGCCCAGCAAGGTCCAGGTAGCCCAGGAGATCCTCAGTCTGCAGAGCTGCTCGCCATTGGTATTAGCTCATGGCCAGAGAGTCTCTGATACAACATAGAGGAAGCCCAGAAACAACCTCCCTGTCCCTGCCAAGGCTGCTGCTGTTAGGTCCCAGGGTGGAGTAGGTGAGGCAAGTATCTTGAGTTTTGCTCTGTGTTCTGAGTATGTGCTGCTCTTTCACTTAAAGGGGAAGTGTGACAAGGGGGAGGAGCTTGCAACCTGCTATGGTGAATATGATGGCAATAGGTATGAAGTAGAGAGAATGGTTACTACTAGCCTGTAGAGCAGGAGTCGGTCCCCTTGAGAAGCCACTGCTAGAGGAAGGACAGAGAGCTGGGCTGGTATGGCGAGAATGCTAGGGTGAGCTAGTGGGTAACTTGGCCCAGGCTTAGAACGTGTCACTAGAGCAGATTTAATAATCAGATGCTCCGTTAGGCTGGAGAGATGGCTCAGCTGTTAAGAGCACTGACTGTTCTTCCAGAGGACCTAGGTTCAACTCCCAGAACCCACATGGCAGTTCACAACTGTCTGTAACTCCTGTTGCAGGGAATCTGACATCCAACATCCTCACCTTGACATACATGCAGGAAAAAACCAAACCAAACCAAAACGATATCAACAATAAAAACCAGATGCTTGCAGTTGGGTGGTTCCTGGCAAGGGGCTTGGTGTCACTTCTGTGAGAAGGAAGGTGTTGGCACACCTGGCACCTCAAAGGCTGACCGAGATGCTACAGTGGAGGTGAAGTTGTGGAGATGGAGGGAAAGCAGAGGCTGAAGGGCTGAACATAGCTGTTGCAACGATTCTGAGATGCTGAGCAACAGAGGTGGTCGCGGGATGGCTTATGGTTTAGAGCAGTGGCTCTCAGCCTTCTAATCCCACGACCCTTTAATACAGTTCCTCATGCTGTGATGAACCCCAACCATAAATGGCTACTTCATAACTGTAATGTCATTACTATTATGAATTGTAAATACTTTTGGAGATAGCAGTTTGTCAAAGGGGTCAAGACCCACAGGTTGAGAACTACCGCCTTGGAAGGAAGATGCTATGGAGACAGCTGGTCAGGAGTGAGGGGGCTTAGAACTAGGAGCTCAGCTCTGACTGAAGCCAACTTTACCCTAAGTCTGCCGACTCACTCAACAGTTTGACTGACTTGGCAGACAGAATGTGAAAGAAGTAAATCACGCTTAGACAGGGGCTGAGGGGCCTTTCAGAGTCATCTCAATCGGTAGGCCCTGAGGAACGACAGGCGGCAGAGGCTGGCGGGAGGGTCTGGGGTAGAGATGGGAGAATAACTTATTCCTCATGAGCCATGGGAACAGCCATTAGAAAACCTGGGCAGATGCTAATTAATGCACAGGGAGCTGACACCAGGAATAAGGCTGGAGGCCCTAAGAAACCTTGAGACAAGACACAAGGGCAGCTGGAGCATGGTGGCACACACCTTTAAGCCCAACACTCAGGAGACAGAGGCAGGAGGATCTCTGAGTTCAAGATCAGCCTGTTCTACAGAGTGAGTTCTAAGACAGCCAAGGCTACATGGAAAAACCCTGTCTCGAAAAACTTAACTAAATAAAAAAGTCTAAAAAAAGATACAAGGGCAAATGGAGACATGGTGTCCTTATCTTTTTCTGAATCTGTCTCCAAGGCACAAAGCTCTACTTGGAAGCTGTGTGATGATTATTGTATGTCTGGAAACCTTCCTGATGGAGACGGGGTTGGGGAAAGGGTAATTAAAAGCTATACCCCGCTAAAATGTTAATGGAGAACGAGAGCCCAGTTCTGGCTCTGCATGAAAACACAGTTGCTAGAAGAGCAGACAAGGTTTATAACAGCATAAATACGCAATGCTCTTTCTGAGAGGGCAGGGAAATAGAGTATCTATAATGGATAAAGAGACAGAAGTTAACAAGCTAATTAAAAGAGACAGAAAGGTTGGGGTGTGAGCTACTGGGTATTTTAAACATTAAAACATTCAGAAATATTCCCCAGGCAAAAGACAGAGGATGAAAAAATACGGGTTCATATAAATGGTGGGGAATGGTGGGTTGCAGAGAGCAGGGGCAATGTAACTGGTACAGTGTAGCTTTTCCTGCTTGCCTCAATGGCAAGGACAGATGACAGGCAGATACTGGTCCTTCAGAGACAAACTCTGTTAGAGAGATGGCCCAGCAGTTAAGGATGCTTGGTGCTCTTGCAGAGGACATGGGTGTGGTCCGCTCACATGGCAGCTCACCACTGCCTGCAACAATACTTCCAGAAACTAGGATGCC
This sequence comes from Mus musculus, assembly GCF_000001635.26. Taxonomy (NCBI): domain Eukaryota; kingdom Metazoa; phylum Chordata; class Mammalia; order Rodentia; family Muridae; genus Mus; species Mus musculus. Next base: position 59,123,568 of record NC_000076.6, on the reverse strand, counting down.
CTTTCCCCTCTTCTTCACTACATGCTGCTGGTGTACTTATTAGGTACATACAGGCAAGACACACCATAAAATAAAAACAAAACCTAAAAAACAAAAACAGAAACAACCCACACACACTGTGATTGTGATCTTTCTTATGTGCTGTTACTAGGAAACTTTCTCATGTCAGAGTTGATTGTATATTCCTTTATGATCTGTGCTTTGATAAAGGTCAATAAAGGTCCGGTAGGGCTGATTTGTAGAGTTTGCTCCAATAAGCTTGGACCTGAAGCAACCACCCGGCAGCACTTCCTCCACCTGTGTACAAGCTTTTATGGTATAAGCTGCCTCTGGGATACACCCCAACATAAGAGAGACATCTGCACCAATATAAGAAGCCATTTGGAATAAGACCTCCATTTTGTGTAAGGGTTGATTAAAGTTTTAAGTTCCCAAGACCTCCCTGGTAATTGACATCTTACTTGGCAGAAAGAACCATGTACGTGGGTAACTGGCATCCTGGTTGGCAAGTTAAGACATGAATGTTAGGCAGGGCAAGTCTCCTGCCACAGTTGAGAACCCCAGCCAATGGGAGCAGGATAACTGTACAACAAAGATGTTCCTAAGGAAGTCCCCTATCCATAAGTCCTGATTGGGGGAATAACTTGGCACAAATGTTTGTGGATTCCAGGCTTAAAAGCTCTGTAGGATTCTGGCTTATGGTTGCAGTCAGCTCTTGAGTCTGATCTGAGGCCCTGATCGATAAGTCCTAGGGTGAATGCTCAATAGACTACCCTGTCTGACTGAGACTGGTGTTTGTGTGGTTTGCAGTGTGACTCCTGGACCCCAGCAACCCTTGATTCCCTTGTATGTAAAATGGGTATGCGAGTGTCTAAGCAGAAAAATGATACTGGCAATAACTGAGTGTTTCCTATGAGCCAGGTTCTATTAAGTATTGGCCACATATTAGCTCCCTGAATTTTATCATCTTTGTGTGTGTGTGTGTGTGTGTGTGTGTGAGAGAGAGAGAGAGAGAGAGAGAGAGAGAGAGAGAGAGAGAGAGAGAGATGCCCATATATGTGGGTGCATGAATTACTGTGTACTCATGTGCAAGTCTGAGGTTGACATCAGACATCTCCTCTGTAGGTCTTTACCCTAGGCAATGAGGGAAGGCCTCTCACTAACCCCTGAGCCCAGTGATGAGCCACACTGCCTTGTCTGGGTGGCCATCCGGATCTTCTCCTCCTCACCTCTTACCACCGGGGTTCCAGGGTCATGAGAGCATGTCTGTTTTTTTTTTTTTTTTCCTTTTTTTTCTTTTTAAATATGGGTGCATAGTATCCGGAGAACTTGAGTTCTCATGGTTGCTTAGTGAGCTCTTTTCCCACTGAGTCATTTGCCTAGCCTATAGCTCACTTAAGAAGCTTATTTAATTTTTGCTGTGTTAGTATCTTTTGTTGTCTTGTTTTAAGTAACTGTGACCAGAACACCTAATAGAGACAAATCAGGAGAGGGAGAGATGTTGGTTCCCTGGTTTAAAATGTTTAGTGCATCATTATTTGAGCAGAGCATCATGGCAGCAGGGGCCATGGGTGGAGCCTGGCCTTTGTTTCTTGGTGGACAGATGAATACAGAAGGGGCAAGCCTGACAGATAGTCTTAGCATGCCCCAGGGACCTACTTCCTCTGACTGTGTCTCACTGCCTTTCTGCATCTCTCAACAATGCTACTACATTAGGACTCTATTGAGGGGTTAACCCTTCCATTAGGTCAGAGACTTAATCATTTAACTATCTGCAAATAAGATTATAGGATATACAGAAGAGTTATTCACTATTCACCCTGGCATTTCTTAGTCCAATCAAATTTGTAGTACAAATTATTCTAGCTAGGAACTGAATCAAGGACTCCATGCATGCTAGGCGAGTGTCCTACCACTGAGCTGCATACCCTTAGCTGCAGTCTGTCTAGTTTAGTCACCACAAATATGATGTAAATAATTAAATGGCTCCTAAAAATGTTGATGCATCTTTATGCCATGCTGTATCAGACATTCAGTCAGGATTTACTAATTTAACAAAACCAGGCCAGGGGCGGGAGAGATGGAGCAGCAATTATGAGCACTTCCAGAGAACTCAGGCTCCATTCCCAGCACCCACAGAGCAGCTCACAGTCATCTCTAGCTCCACCTCTTGGGGATCCAGTGCCCTCTTCTGGCCTTCTTGGGTAGCAGGCTCACAGTGGGGTGCACAGACATACATGCAGGTACATAGAATGACACAATATAGTAATAACATTGTTAAAAAAGCATATCCATTTTCTTAGTGTGCAAATTTGCTTTACTTTTAATATATGGTAAAATTATATGTACGCGAAAGAATCTTTTTTTTTGTTTTTGTTTTTTGTTTTTTGTTTTTATGAGGCAGGGTTTCTCTGTAGCCCTGACTGTCCTGGAACTCACTTTGTAGGCCAGGCTGGCCTCAAACTCAGAAATCTGCCTGCCTCTGCCTCCCAAGTACTGGGATTAAAGGCGTGCGCCACCACCGCCTGGCTCAAAGAATCATTTTTAACTAAACATCATTTATTATCATTGAAAAGGTAGTGAAATAAATAGGGCACAAAAGCTGGCTGCTTTCTATGATCCTTTGGAAACTCTAGAGACAAGAATGTTCTCTAAGTCTTTGAAATAGCCTGGTGGGAGTCGGTGACAGAGGATGTCCCAGCCCCAAGCCTGAAGAAACACCTCATCTCCCAGCCTATGGGTGGGGATGCTGCATATTGATCAAACTTGGGACAGTGGTGGAAGCTCCCAGCATGCTTTCCTGCTGTCATTGGTGACAAGGTGTCTGGAACTTGAGAACATGGAAGACAAGAAATGCAGCTCTCAGGCCACTGGCCCTGTGACTGGGTGTCCCCAGGGCACTGACGTAGGAGTCACCTCCCCACCAGGGTGGACGCTGCTTCTTTCCAGTTTTCTGGTGAGTTATAGCTGCCTGTCATGATCTTTCTGATCATCCCCTTGGCTCCTTTGCCAAACCAGGTTGTGCGTGTTTCCTGGGCCCTCTGCCCTCTGCCCTGACACTGACATCCTTTCTGGTGAAGCCTGGACCCAGGCTCAGCTCCTCACCTCATGCTCTCCCTTCTATGGTAGGATTATCCCTAATCCAGTGTCTCACATGGTATCTATAAGATCTTCTAGATCAGTGGTCTTCAACCTGTGGGTTCCGACCCATTTGGGGGTCAAATGACCCTTTCACAGGGGTTGCAGAAAAGATATGCTGTATACCGACATTTACATCTCAATTCACAACAGCAAAATTACAGTTATGAGGCAGCAACAAAAATAATTTCATGGTTGGGGGATCACCACAACATGAGGAACTGTATCAAAGGGTCGCATCGGTAGGAAGGTTGAGAACCACTGTTAGAGCTAGTTCTTAATATAGAAGCCACACAAATAAAACCATTGAAATATGCCCCAATACATCTCCTACTTACTCCCAGCTAGAGAGCCAGAGGTGAGGACATCCTTGGTCCCAAGTGACTGGCCAGAGAGCCCAGGGACAGACAAGAGAGGCTAGGGTGGCAGGCAGAGGTTCATATCCCAGAGCCTGTTTTCTCTCTAGTCCTTAAAAGAGAACAGTAGCCTAAAAGCCACAGGCTGTGGGTCTCAGGTTGGACCCTGCAGTGACACTGATGGCTACCCCTTCCCCCTGGCATGACCATTCAGCTGCTTTGGGTAGTGTAGAAGTGGTCAGTGAAGTTTAACACACAAAATACTGCCACCTCCTTTTGGACACGGTTTCTCTGGGTATCCTTGGCTGTCTTGGAACTCACTATGTAGACCAGACTGGCCTCGAATTCATAGAGATCCACCTGCCTCTGTCTCTGGAGTGCTGGGCATTTAAGGGCATGCTCTATTGCTCAGCAATATTTGGCCCTTTACTTTAAGCTAAGTTCTGAAAGTCAAAGACACTGTCTTCCTAATGAACTCTGAAGGGTGCCTGGGCTCACCTGAACCTCTCACAGGTGGGTATGAAGAGACACTGTGAGTGACCACCAGGCTTTGAAGAAACTGGAAGTTTTAGCCATCACAGTCCTGATGCTGGTGTGGAATGTTTATATCATGCCTAAAGAGACAACTACTCCCCAATCCTCCACCAAGATACAGTGTCCACAGTTAATGGTCATGTCACCTTCTGCCCTTCCAAAAAGGAAGGGTGGGACACATAGGCCAATGACATCTTTCCTTGTTACTTCTTTTCTTCTCAGGCCCATAGGACATCTTGGTTGGATTTTGCTACTTACTACCTCTTGGGGCCTCAGTCCCACCAACTGTAAAAGGATGTTGATAACTCACATGCCCTGGGAGGGTACTGTGGGGCCCAGGTGGACTTATCCATGTGCATGGCCCACCTGGGAGAGGCTGCGCCTCACCTGTGTGTGTGTCACTCCACAGTAGAGCTCCTTTACAGGGGCTTGGCACCCCAACATGTGCACACAAGGCTCCCTCCTCTGCAGGAAACAGTGTGGGTGGTACTTAATCATGGCTTCCACACTTGGCTTTAACTATGCTAAATAGGAAAGATCACTTCCACTGAGCCAGAGGGAAAGAGCCAGGAGACAGTCTTTCCCTCAGACCCACGGCGAAGGCCGCAGCACTGCTTCGGAGCCAGAAGCAGGAGCAAGCAGAAGCAGGGTCTGCTTCCACTGTGACCACAGGGTTGCCAGGTACTTGAATGTGAAGGTCCTGGGGTTGGGGGAGGTCTCAGACCAGGTCCTTATTAGTGTTTGTGTTGGTCTCAGGGTAAGCACACAAGTGCGGAGTCAAGGAAGGAATCACAGTGTGGGGCTCTGCTGAGAGAACAAGCAGTAACTGAGGACAACCTTGCTCAGCCCAGGGGAAGCTGAAAGCAAGAGTTCCCAGGCAGGAGAGGTGTGGCAGATTTCATTTTTATACTTTATTTAAAGCATTGAGTGCCAACTGGTCAACTCACAAGAGAACAAGAGTGTTCAGCCCTAAATGGGAGGGATATATGTGTATATATACACACACACATATATACACATACACACACACACACACACCACCACCACCACCAACAACACCACCACCACCACCACCCTTCCCATGAGACTCAGGGATCTTTAAGGAATAAGGTGCGGAGCCAGAGCTGATCGATTTCATCAGGGAGACAGTTTTTCCTGAACACAGAAAGGCTGTTATATATTTGAGTTCACAGCAATTGTGAGAGTATGCAAAAGACCTGCAAAAGCTGCAATCCCTCCCCTCCAAAAAAATCCCCAGAGGGGAGGTGATGTTGGGGAGTAGGCAGGCACAAAATCCTGCCAGTAACTGCAGGTTCTGTAATGACGTGACTGCCAACAGGGTGAACACACGTCAGGGCAGGCCTGTCCCCAAGACTAGCTGGACAGCATGAACTTGGGCAAGGAAAAGTAAAGAAAGAATCTCGATGTCTGCTGTGGAGGGACGGAGGCTGAGTGGATATATTCAAAATATGCTGTATGAAATTAATAAAAAATATTGCTTTAAAAAACACCGAACCAGAGAGAAGTGGAGCAACCAGAACAACCAGTGAAGGAGCCTGTGACATTATGGAGCTAAGAGGGCACCTGAGAAAATGTGGCGTCCTGTTTTCTAAATATGGCCCAGTACTGCCTCCCAGCCTACTCACGTCCTTACAAAGGGGCCTTGGTGCTCCCCCCACCTAGTGCGCCCCTGGGGTAAAGCACAGTGGACACACAGCCAAGTGACAGCATCACAACATTCACACACTTGCTCGAGGAACTTGGATGCTATGATGCAGGCTGGTGTTCTGACATGGTGTTCTGACATGGTACAGCTGGGGCTCCAGCCAGCAGGAGGGATGAGTTAGCAGACATTGGAGTGCAGGCCTTGGAGAAGGCCTAGTGCCTGGCGAAGTGACTGAGCTTTAGAGCAAATGATTAGAGCTGACTTCCATAGTCTCCTGAGATTTCCATAGTCTCCTGAGATTTCCATAGTCTCCTGAGATTTCCATAGTCTCCTGAGATTTCCATAGTCTCCTGAGATTTCCCAGGGCCAGGGTAGACCTGAGTGGTGAGCTTTGATCCTCAGCCTGGTCTCTCTCTCTCTCTCTCTCTCTCTCTCTCTCTCTCTCTCTCTCTTTCTCTCTCTCTCTCCCTCGCTCCCCCCGCCCCCGCTCACACACACACACTGCATTTCTGATAAGTGAACGGACATAGAATGGCAACACACAAAAAAAGTGCATCCAAACAGATTTTCTTGAAAATATTTCTACAGAAATATTGGAAACATGTATAATTGAAGATATATAGTCATCCAAATAAGAGACATTCTGTGAGGAAAAATGCCAAGATCCAAATTTAGTATAGTTTTACTGGAAACAAGCTAAGTTCTAGAGACCTAATACAATCAAACCAAATGGCAGGTCACACAGACAAACAGGACCAAGTTTACCACTGGTGGTGTGGTTAAAAGATTGATCTAGATTTTAAGGCATAGCTGGAAATGAAGGTAGAATGATTTTAGTGGGGGAATTATTGTTTAAAACAAGGCCTTACTATGTAGCTCTGACTGTCCTGTAGACCAGGCTGACCTTGAACTCACAGAGATCTGCTTGCCTCTACCTGTCAAGTCCTGGGATTAAAGGTGTGTGCCATGAAGCCTGGCTCGGTAGGACTTTATTGCTAGGACACACATTTCAGATAGCCTTCGGTTCCAATTGCAAGTCATGTGTGAGAGCCTGAGAAAGGGAAGAGAGGAGAGGGAAGGGAACAGTGAGGGGTAAAGAGAGAGAGGGGAGGACAGAAAGGAGAGGGGGATGAGAAATCCCTCAAGGGAAGTGAGCATGCGCCTCACCGAGGTGATCAGACCACAGACAGTACTGCTTCTGTAAAGCCACCTTCTGCCAGGGGCTCGGCTCCCACTGAAGTGCCGATTCCTTTGTGGTCCTGTCCTCCTCGTGAGTGACCCACTCAGCAACCACCTCGACTCTCCTCAAAGAGCTCAGTCATTCAGAGCTTTGCAGTTACCTGCTGGAGGCTCGTGGAGAAGTCAATAACCCTTCAGCGAGTTTATTACACACTTACCTCTGAGTCTCTGATGCAAGGCCAGCTTCAAAGGCCCGTTTCATGTTAGACTTCACATAGGAATTTGCTGAAGGGTCTGATGTTATTTCTACCTAAGCACTACCTAGTTCCACAACTTGGGTTACCCAGCAGTTCACACCTGAGTTACCCAAGATCTCACCCCACTGGGGTCACCTAGAACCTCAAGTCTCCCCTTTAGAATAAGTCATGATTGCCAAAGTCTTCTATATATGTTAACCCATTGGTCCTCACCTCAGCCTGAAAGACACTGTGCTAGCACCCCTAGTGAACCCAGAGAACCATTTTAGGGTGTCAATGGCTCAGCTTCTGGTGGGTAAAGCAGACTTCCAAATTCAGATGATTTTGAATTGAAGGAAAAAAAAAAACAAAACCCTTGCAGGGTTTCATCATATTAATACTCTATTTCCAAAACTTTCATTTTGGTAAGAACTCTTTCCATGAGATCTGCCCTCCTAGGAATTTTCTTTCCTCTTTACTAGAGACAGAAGCCAGCTCCTTTCTGCATACTTAGCCAGCTACATTCTCAACAGTTCCTATCACAGATCCTCCTGGGCTCTGCAAGGAACTGCATGTGCTCGGGGTACACGTGACATGGCAGAACTCTAGGACACATGTGTAAGTGAGCATAAAGTTTCATTTAGATGAGATGAATACATTTCAAAAAGCTCAATTTTACCCCCACAGGTTTCTCTGGTAGGTCTATGGCTCTTAAACAAAAAGACTGGACTGGGCAGAAGAAAGAGCTGCCTAAGAATATCACTGCCAACAACTTCACGCAGGGTAAGGCAGGCCCTGGTCCCACACGTCACTGTTCAGTCCCCACAACCTTCCCTCAAGGAGACATTTGGCAATGTCTGGAGATGCTTTGATTTTCACAGTGGAGGAAAACTCCAACAATATCATTTTGCAGGCAAGCACCCACACATATAAAATAAAAATAAGTAAACCTAAAAAAATTCTCTTTGAATTTAATATTTGAAAATTTCATACATGTATACAGTGTATCTTGAGCATATCGCTCACATCTTCCTTAACTTTCCCAAGGGCGCTTCCCCATCATGCCTCCCTCTCAATTTAACATCCTCCTCTTATCAATTAATTAATTAATCCTAACCCATTGATTCCAACTAATGCTACCCACACACACACTGTGGCAGGTGGTCAGGTGTGCCAAGCTCACATATTTTTGAAAACTGATTGAAATCAATTCCAGCCAGAAAGGCAGCAGCAGGTGGACTTAGTACGTGCTGGGGAAAGAGCTGACTCAGTGCGTGGGCTTAGCATTCCTGAGAGCACTGACAAGCTGAAGCTGTTGTTTCCATTGGCACTCAGTCTGTTGCCAGGCGCGCCAGCAGGCAAACTTTCTGGCTCTGAAAGATGAAGTGGATTTTCTCCTTATCTTTTTTTTTTTGTGTGTGTTTCTCAAGGGAGTCCAATTCCAGGAAACACGACGCACATTCAAAGCAGGGCCACCAAAGTGCTGGTGAGAAAGGGCTCAGGAGCCACAACCCTGCTGTCAACCAATGAGCGAGTGACTCTGGATTCTAGCCAGGCACCCTGAACTACTGCCCTTTTCTGACATTTCATCTCTGAATGACCCTTAACTGGCAACTTAATATCTCTTTAAGGAGCCGCCACAGTGAGGGTCACACGTGGTTGTTATTATTTCATTAAAATGATTAGGGAAGGGTAGAAATGAAAAGAGGCCAAGATAACAGGATTCGGAGGTTCACGGGACCACACACTTGCGAGGCAGGCCTGCTCTGTGGTGAGTCACCAACAGCGACCAGAGGGAACATGACACCCTTCCCAGACGGAGGAACACAGATGGACTGTCAGAGACTCTAACTGCTGTTGTAGAACTGTCTCAACAGAGGAACACGGGAGGAAGTGCTTCATGCAGAGAAGGATATCTAAGGCTATCAGAGGAGTTACCTAAGGATTGCTCATTGCTTCTCAAGTCCTCCTATTGGTTGTTCTAGAATCACTGGGTCTCTGCCACTGGGTTCCCAGACACTCTGTATACGGCACAGAACCACTGTACATCTCAGCCTCTGCTTGTCCTTTTCTGGGATCCATGGTCACTGATAGCCCTGTCTAGACTAGCTTATACAGCTCTGGGCTAGAGCATGGAGCTAGGCTCGACCTTAGAAGGTGTAACATGATGGATAAATGATGGATGGATGATCAAAGGCCAGCCACACTTCTGGAGTTCAGTGTCATGTCAGATATAGTGGCACACACCTTTAATCCCAGCACTGGGGAGGCAGAGGAAGGTGGATGTCTATGCACTTGAGTCTAGCCTGGTCTACATAGTGAGTTCCAAGACAGCCAGAGCTATAGAGTGAGATTCTGTCTTGAACACGGCCCTCCCCCTCCATACACTCAGACAGATAGACAAACAGATAGATAGTGTGTATGTATGTGTGCGTCTCTTCTGGGTTACAGTAAGGAAAGGGGTGAATTCTGAGAACCCCATCAGAGAACTCACCAGCCTCAGTGATGATGAATGAGCTCCGTCAGGCAGAATACTGTCCTGCCATCTATTAACTGTCAACGGAATCATCTGGGAAAAACGCCTTTGGAGTAACCGTCTTTAGTAGAATGTTCTATGGGAGTTATTCTGATTTTCAGAGGCCTATTGAGGTGAAAATGTAAGATTTTGTTTGTTTGTTTGTTTGTTTATCTTCTCCTGGAAAGTCAGTTGTGTCGGACGGTGTTTTGTTGGGGCAAATCCATGAAGGAACATTTTGCTGAAGCAGACACAGGTGAAAGGCTAAGGCAGACTCATGAAGGAGTGTCTCACGGACACAGGCACAGGTGAAGGGGTGTTCTGTTAAGGTGAGCAACGTGGAGGACACTTGGTGTTTAGAGGGTGTGTAAATAGGACTCAGCGGACTGTGAGAGGCCCTTGACTGACTTACATAGCTAACTTGTTGGTCTAGCATCCATGTTAATTTTCGTTTCGCTGAGAGAGCCATAGCAGAGAGCTTTTCTTGTCATTCTTGGTGATCTTAATCCTTTCTGCTGATCTGTCCTGACTCGACAGAGGCCTGGCTACACCTGACGGGCCCTGCCACCACTGCTGCTAGCCTGGCTCTACCGAGCTCACTACTGATATAGCCATGAATGTTTGTGACTTGATCAAGCTGCCGCTGGTGACCTAGGAACAGAACGACTGATTTCCTGACAACACAGATGGGATTTGCTCCATTTCTAAACAGGTGCACTTTCCCCATATCCTTTCTTTTCTACCACGTCTGGTGAGTGGTGGACTGGAAGGGAGGTTAAAGCATTTAAGAACCATCATTAAAAGCAGACTTTTTTAAAAAAAAATTAAAGCTACAGCCCAGTCTACTATGGGCAGCACCAGCCCTGGGCAGGTAGTCCTGCTAACTGAGCCAGAGAGTGACCCGGCAAGCATTCCGGCCCCGACTCTCCACAGTGAGAGATTGTAACCATAAGAGGAACAAACACTTTCCTCTGCTGTGTTGATTTCGATGAGAAAGCCACAGGGCGGGGCCTAGAGCGAGCATCAGTCAGGGCTCCGCAGTGCACGCTCAGACTGTGTCTACACTGCAGATCTTGTGCTACCTCCCAGCCCCACCTTTATAGACAAAGAGAGCAGGCCTCCTAAAGTCATCCCCTTGCCTTTTAGTGACAAGTCCTGGGTCCTCTGATGAAGAATGCCATTGGCCTACAGTTCTGCCACCAAGAGGGGCAGATAAGTCTTTATAGTTGAAAACATACTTTTGGCCACAACAATCCTATGCTTGTCACCTGCCAGCTGTGACTGCTGTCAACATAGTCTACACTGAACATCTTCACACAGCAGGACACTGCACATCTGCTCATGGCACCCATCACCTGTATCCCATGCTTGTCCTGGAACATGCCTTGAGTATCCTACCTGTCTAGGTGCAGGCCATGTACAAAGCACAGCAGAAGTTGCCTAGAGATGAAAACAGACACCAAGACGACACAGAAGGTGCTGAAGGACTCAGCCTTGCTCTCTCAAGTGTGTCGGGAAATTTGACTTCCTAGCCTCCGTATATGTGTGAATGTTTGGTTGGCTTGTTAGTACCACCCTGGTCAGGCGTTTCTGCATTCACAGCATTAGTGCCGTTGACTTGTGCAGAATCTGTGGACTTAACTTCACTCTCAGGGAAGCTCAGAAAACTGTCACTGTGATGTACGTGAGCTACCACGGCCCCATTCCCACTGCTGGGTGGTCATTCAAGGAGGGAATCTATTGTCTTTAGGCAGCCTGAGATTCATATTTTGATTAGAGAAGAGCATTGCGTGTGCATAATGCGCTGCACCCTACAAAGTCTGCTCACTGTCAACCCCACTGAGGAAGCATCAGCAGCAGATCTACTTCCACAAAAGACAGCAGGAAACTGGCTCTTATGCCCAAAGCAAGAGACTAAGTCACTGCAGAGGACTCAGCCTCAGGGTAAGCACCCAGGACTCAGGGTATGCAAGTCCTGTGTTTGACACAGTTGGGCCCAGGCCCTGTCTACTGGTCAAGTCCTATCTGCCAGAAATATCCTGGGATGGTGCCCTGTCTCAGGAAGGAAGACACTCTGTCTCTTTCTCTCTTTCCTAGCCCACTTCTATGTGTGTGTGTGCATGCATGCATGTGTGTGTGTGTGTGTGTGTGTGTGCGTCCATATGTACTGCAGAAAGCAGCAGCTGCTGCCATCTGAATTCTTGAGGTAGAAAAAAGGTATGACATAGGTCAAAAGATGCAGAGCCCCATGCTTGTCCCAGCAGAGATTTGGAGTTGACCCCTCTCTCTAGCAACACGACTGTAGCTTCCTAGGCCAGATCTTATTGCTGGTGTCCCTCTTAAGATACCCAGAGCATGGGGTGTGTCTGGTGGTTCCATGAAATCACTGTTACCTGAGGAGGAAGTTCCCCATGGCAGCCACCAGGGACTATCAAACTCCCCAGGAGACTCTGCCCTGGACCCTACTTCCTGTTCTGCCAGCTAACCACCCTCCGTCTGCTTTCTAGGCAAGGGACCTTTTACTTCCTGGACTCTTTGGGATCCAGGGGGCCAGGCAGCAGATTGAGGTTAAGTTTTTTTGAGGAAGGACACCCGAACAGTGACAAATATTTATAGTATTCATCTTTTCTGTCATCAAAGGGACCTTTGCTGCCAGGATTATAATGCATCAGGGGAAAGGAAATGTGGAGGCTATTCAAGAACTGGTGTGTACTGGATGGAACTGGCGCTGATAACGGAGATGGAAAGCATCTCTGTGGTCCAGCAGTCAGGGATGGGTTTATGAGGGATGGGGCAGTTTGAATGAGAATGGTCTCATAGACTCATCCATCTGAATGGCTGTTTCTCAGGCATTCAGGAACTGTTTAGGAAGGATTAGGAGGTGTGGCCTTGTTGGAGGAGGTGTGTCACTGGGGGTGGGTTTCAAAGGCCCACTCCATTCCCAGTTAGTCATCTCTGCCTCCAGCACCAGGCCTGCCTGCCTGCTGCCAGGCTTCTTGTCATGACGGTCATGGATGGCATGGTGTCTTATCTTGGCAACAGAACTAAGACAGAGGTCAAGTGACCAGTGGTACTGATCTTTCTTACAATGGCCTTCTTCTATCTAGTATGTCCCCAGTCTCCTGTGCCTCACCAGACCTAGTGTGCATAGCTGGCAAGGGCAGACTTAGCAGTAAATGGAATTCCTACCTTGTTCCCTGACCCATGGGAATGAGGGCCACTGTGGTGGGGGAGCCCCGTGTCATTCCACAGGACTGCCTCTACTGGGGAAGACTGGGAACCAAAAGCAACTCAATCTGCACTTCCCAAGGACTGCTTGGATCAATGCCACTGCTGAGAACAGGAAGGACACGGGGGAGGCTTTGGCGCATGCTCACCAGTCTGCCATCGACCCGGTTACTAAACAGGCAAACGGGTGGGAAACTCAGACAGACGACTGGGGTGAGCTTACCCTGGTGACAACACATACTGTACCTGTTGTAGCAGATGTGCCTTCATTTTGGGGGAAATACTACATCCCACAGTCCCTGATGTGCAGTTACTGATGTGACAAGGATTTCTTAGTAAAGACACCAAAGGCCACCTATCAACTGGCAATAGGTCATCACTGTCTGGTCTGGAGGGCCTCCCTTTTCTAGCTCTATATGGCAGCACAGTTTTCAGGAATCTCCTTCACTCTCCCTTTCACTGCCTATTACAGCAGACCATCATGGCGAGACTGCCAAGCTCACTGGCCTCTATATAGCATGCCACTAAACTCAGGGAAGATGTATGTGTCCAAGTAGATAATTAAATCTGACTTTCAACCTCAGTAGAACTCCTAGGGTGCAGTAGCTTGTGCCCTGAGAAGTCCCTTTAAAGTAAATGATGTGCTGCCTCTGGCTTCTCTTACAGCACACCACCTCCAGGCCCCAGCGGATAATGGATGCATCATATTCTCTACCTGGTGTAGTATAATAATCCATTTATCAACTGGCCTCGGCCCTACTACTTCTGAGCAAGGCATTGAACAGAGGCAGAATCACTGGTCCATCCTGCAGTGCTAGATGCTCTGCTACACACACACACACACACACACACACACACATACACACGGTCAGTGCAGATGCTGTGATGTTTGCAGCCTCGGGCATATCTGGCCTTTAGGATTCTGGAGCAATACACAGTATTCCTTTTTAAGTCACTGCTCTCTAAAGAAGTGCATCTTGGGGTCTGGAGAGGTGGCTCGGCAGTGAAGAGCATTTGTTCTTGCAGAGGACCTGGGTTTGATTCCCAGCACCCACGGGGTGGCTCACAACCATCTGCACCTCCAGTTCCAAGGCTTCTGACGCTGTCTCCGGAACTCTGAGGGTACCAAACACACAGAACCATACATGTGAGCAAAACACTTATACACATAAAGTAAGTACATTTCTAAAATGTTGTTTTAGAAAAAACTAGGTCTTGTCTTTTTATTATCAGGGCTTGGTAGAGACTGCATATTTAACTCTGAGCCACCAAGATACCTTGCAACTTCAGCTGCCTGCCATCAAATGAAAGGGGTGTATCCAAGATTGGCCTGACTAGGCCCTAGGGCATGAGTAGGTTATGGGGCAAGCGAGACTTATGGTTCCTTGGTGCCTTTCTCCAGCCCCACACCATTGGCCCTGGGCTGGGACTGTTTTGATAATCACATGACAAAGAGAAGCTGCAGGCCAGGTTTAGGAGATTCTGCATGGCTTGCAGACACTGCCCTCCAGTGGACAGTTTCAATACTGCACCTTCTCTTGACATCTGCGAGGGCTTGTAGAAGGGGAACTATTATTTCAGTGGGCAGTACCCCTGGATATGGAGGGTGGCCAGATGTATGACTGAGTAGCAGTTTATAGCCATGCTCAGTAACTTAGCTAAATAATCAGGCTCTTGGAAGGAAATTTGAGAATGGTATGAGAGTAGCCCACTCTGGATAAAATAAGCAGTTATTTGTTCACTAAAGAACGGCCATAGCCACAGACATCAGTAATGAAGTGGATAGGATAGTCTGCTCTGTGTGGATACTAGGCAGCCTTTCTCTAGCCACCTCTCATTGACCAATGGGTTTGAGGGCAATGGAGGCAGGGATGGAGGTAGGTACGTGTGTATGAACACCATGGAATTGTGCTCACCAAGGACAACCTGGTTAGATTCACTGTTGACCTCAGGCAGCAGAGACTAACCCAGTACCTAATAAGGTACCATCCCTTGGGTAACTGATCAATGACCGGCAGGAGCAGTGCTTTCTCATTGGAGTAGACATGTTAGATATGGGCTCGTCTCTGCATAGCCGAGATGCACAGCTTCAGGCAATCAGGGAGGAAATGGGAATGGGACCAGCCACCACAACTCCCAGTGACTCTCATCCTTAGTCCAGCAGTTCTACTGAGGAGCAACCACCACTCCACTGAACTGCCAGCCAGTTCAGAATGCTTCAGCTCCCTTGAGGTCCCTGGATCTCGGGATCCCTGGATCTCTGACTCACTGGCATAGGGAGGGATTTTGATTCCAAGGGGACACAGTGGAGGATGAACCAGAACATGATTGGAACATAAGAGACACCGTAGAGCACTTGGTAATACCAGGCTATGTGGTTCAGGTCGGGGGCAGGGGTCTACAATGTCTCAGTGGAAGTAGTATTACAAATGGCAGAACCTCAGAGATATGGGTGTACCCCACCAGGCAAGGGAGCACAAAAAGGCAAGGTATTTCTTGTGTGCAAAGGAGATTCAGGTTGGGGACTATACGGATGGAGGTGACTGTGTGACATTTGCTGGGCCACGTGACCAGTTGCAGAGAGGAGGACAATCGTGGCAGGTACTTCCCTCCTGTTTTGTTATGAATGTGCATTGAGTCACAGATCTGCTTTCTTTCCCTTTGTCCCCTCTTGTCACACAATGTGAGATGTCAGCATTTGCCTATGTTAACTCTTACGTCCTAATGTTTCTGCTACAGAACGTTGAGGGCGCATCTTCCAAAGATGGCCGCCTCTTCTGGGTTAGTGGGTTTGGTTGCTCTCAGGTTTGGTTGCTCTCAAGAGCCCAGCTGCACCATGCTAAGCAGAGCCTGACCTTGCTATTGTCCTTGGTTGAGGACTCCCGGTGGCTTAGGGCAATTCTCGGTTGGTACCAGACAGAGAAGAGTGATTAGTTTGCTCAGGCTATGGCACACAGTTGTTTGGTCAAATGCTTGTTGGGATGTTTCTGTGATGGTAATTTGTAGATGTGGCTAAAAATCAACTAATTTAAAAACAATAACCGACTTTTAATCTCCTTTAGAAAATGACTTCAAGTATGTGTCTTGAATACAGTGGCATTCAACGCAGTCGGTTCAAAGTCTAAAGAGCAATCTAGGCTTCCTGAGGATAAAATTGTTTTTCCCTCAAATTGCAACAACAAATCCTGCCCAGGTTTTTTTAGTTTGTTCGTCGGCCTGCCCGACGGATTTCAGCTCTGCTCCACAGATTCTGAACTTCGCAGTCTCCGTAATTACATGCACTAAGTCCTTAAAACAAACAAGTTAGTGGTATCTTATCTATCAATAGATGGGTTAGTGGTATCAGACTATCCATCCATCTCCTACTGGTTTGGTGTCTCTGAGATGGTTGACTGATAGAAACAATTAATTCTCTTTATAGTATTTGCATGAGCAGAAAAAGACATTTCCCTTTTAAACATATTGATGTCTAGAGGACTGGTTAAGTGATATTAAAGTGAGGGACAAGTCAGGGGTGTGGTTAGAAACACAGCCACTGCTGCCAACCATAAGAGACGTCCTAGAGCCGTGGCACTTCCATAAAGTCCACAGAAGACCTCTGACAACATCTGTCTATCAAAAAGCATGGCGAATGTCTTATGTTGTGGCCTGGAAACAGATTAGCTTTCTGTTGTGGATGAGCATAGTTTCAGTTTTATAGATAAAAGATTGTTGAAATTAAAAAGGTACTCCAAGGATCTTTTTACCATAGTCTGCATTTTCCTCTGAAATTTCTGAAGCTGAGAGGTATTGGGAGACTTGTTTGGGGTCAGAGGTCAAAGCTGACATGAGGACTCTGGACTCCCGAACCCTGTCACAGTTGGCTGGGCTCCAGTGTCAGGAGTCCAGAGTCCTCATGTCAGCTTTGACCATTTTAATGAGGTACCTAAAGGCCGTAAGGTTTAGCCAATAAACTCCCTGTTCCAGACACTCATCCCTGCAAGAGGACCTCAGGTCCACCCTGAGAAAGTGGAATACGGTTTTATTCATCATCACTCTCCATCATGACAATAAATGCCTTAAAACCATGGACTATCTCTTTTCATCGGGATTCCCTGTGGGGAGCAATGGAACAGGCCTTTGCCTAAAGAGCCGGCTGTCTAATCTCCCACAGAAGGCCTCTCAGTGCTCCCAGCCACAGCTTCTGCCAAGCCAAGCTGCCCACTGAGCAAGCCAAGGACTCTCTTCCCCCCACAGGACCCAGCTGGAGCTCTCCCCTCTTTCCCCTTCAACCCTGGGCTAGATCCAGCCTGTGGGCTCCCACTCTGTTCTCAGAGGTGCCTGGGTGTCCAAGAGTCTGAGAATCTGACATCCCTGGTCTCCATGCAGGTCCGGAGATCCCCCAAGCCAATTACGGCAGTCCCCAGGACCTCAGACTTCACTCCCCCAGCCCCAGAGTGGGGTCCCATGGCTTTCCATAGTCCTACACCTGCCCAGCACTGATGTGGGGTAAGCGCAGTCAAAACTTCCTGTGTCCCACCTCCACGAGCCCGAGTCCCGAGAGGATGCAGGACACCCTATTAACCCCACACTTATCTGCACCCTGATGCTGGTCTCTGGAATCTGATTCCATGGGCTCGTCATGTGACTCTGTTGCCTCTCCTCCCCTCCCCCCATCCTTGGTCCATGTCATGTGGCCAGTAGCTGCTTTAGCCCTACATTCTGGACCGAAGCCGTGGTGAGGAGCGACAGGCTAACAAAGGCTGGCTCAACAGGTACAGATGCCACCCAGTATTAGCTGGTAGCAGGCAGCACTACCTGTCCCACAAGTTACACAGGAGGTTTGGGGACAAGGAACTAGAAACGTTTACTAATACTGCCAGACTGCCCCTGGTTTGCTCTCAGTAGCTGGAAAGGCTGACGGATTGCATCTGAGGGAAAACTGTCTTCTGAGCGCAAAGGGCTGTCCCCCCCACCTCCGCCCTCTTCCTGCAGCCAGCCAGCAAGTCTCTGAACAAGTGCAGCAAGGCAGAAGGCAACAGATTAACAACTGAATTGATTTTCAAGCACACATGGGCACAAAACACAGCATCCATACTTGACTTCACAGGGTGGGTGCCACCCTGGTTTTATCAGCCTCTTTCTACCCAGCCCACACATTGATGGAGGCAGCAGAGAGTGTAACCCGTGGTGATGAGTTTGGACCAGTGCTGGGGTGTACCTAGGTTCTAGAGGGAGAGGGGTCTGAAAGTTCTTGGAAGCTGATGAGTGGATTTAAAAATTAGGGCTGGGGATGTCCCTCAAGGGGGCTGTCCTCACCTCAAACACGTGAGATACACAGGATGCTTAGGAAACCCTATAGAAACATCTTCAAACAGCCACAGAACGTGGGAAAACCAAGTTGCCTGCCAAACACAACTGACAGACAATCTTAGACATCCTAGCAGCAAGACTGGAGTGCCTTGAAACATTTTTTGGATAGTGCATTTGATAGAAGATGCACCTGACCTTTAAATTTTATATTAAGCTTAAAGCTACGGCTACTAGAACATTCTCCATTCACTTTGTGGCTTGTGTTTTGCACTGATTTGTAAGTGGAGTGTGACCCTGGCTACTCCTCCCCTTGCTCCTAGCCACCAGGGCCAGCCCATCGACTCCAATCTTCTATAAAATACAAGAATAGCTGAAAATGGTTTCCATACCCACTACCAGGCTGGTGTCCTCCTGTTTTTCTCTTTCAGTTTTTTTTTTTTTCCAAGAAAGAAGCCCTTCCCATATGGCTGAACAGGTTGCAAACTGTGCAAGAATCATGCGTCCAAGGGACAGGGTGTCGCTCGCTCGCACCACAGAGAGTTATTGCAGATCTGTTTGTTTTTCACCATCTCATTCTGGCACATGGCAGTTAGGAGTCTTGTTCTGACAAGATGGCTGTATTACAATGAGCTTCTAGCAGGAGGGACCACGGTAGTCTATGGATGAGCAAGATGCCACCTTCTGATTTTCATCAAAACTGCAGTGGCATGAAAATTGTTGGCCCTGGCAGAACCCTGAGGCTAGCCTCTGCTT
This sequence comes from Mus musculus, assembly GCF_000001635.26. Classification (NCBI taxonomy): domain Eukaryota; kingdom Metazoa; phylum Chordata; class Mammalia; order Rodentia; family Muridae; genus Mus; species Mus musculus. Next base: position 59,104,671 of record NC_000076.6, on the reverse strand, counting down.
CTACTCTACCTTCTTGTTCTGGCTGTTATCCATGTCAGAGGCCCTGCCACATGCAATATACAGAACATCAATGAGCACACTGAAACCTCACCTGTTCTCGGCACCATTGGCAAGTGTGTGAGAAGGACCCAGTAGCCAGCCAGCTCCAGGTTCAGGGTTAGCCCAGGATGGCCCACTAACCTTTTCGTTTTTCTTGTCATCTGGCTTGAAGCCCGTGTTGATGAGGCTGGGTGTGGACAGGCCGCTGATGGGTGTCCCTCCGACCTCCCCGCTCAGATTGGCTGCACTGACATTGGGGGGTGTGATGGCGGAGGCCGCTGATGTGAAGGGGATGGCTGGCCGGGGACACATCTGTGCCGGGGACTGCTGGCCATGCTGTGGGGACGCCACAGAGCGGGGTCTCAGGCCGGTGCTGGGCAGGCGGGATGGAGAAGTCTGAGTGCGCAGGGGTGACACGGTGGCAGTTGGCCGGTCCAGGGCCTGGGCAGAGGCATGGGTAGCTGGAGGGGTGGAAGGGAGAAAGGTTAGTGTACATGTGGCCATGCGATTTGCAGAGCATTCTCCTCTTGGGCTTGACTTCTGACCTTGGAGGGTTCTGAACACTCCATACTTGGCTGCCATCACAATGTGTGGCACTGCTGGTTTCAGAATTTGAGATACAGTGCAAACAGTATCCTCAGCCTCCAAATATGCCATGACTATAAAACACACTTGGACATCTTAACAGCATCTGCAGGTGGGAGGCCTCTCCACACCACACCCCAGGCCTTTGTCTGTGAGCTGGCCATTCCTCTGATGTCTGTTAGGTCCACTCAGTGACATGATGTCTTGAGGCTACAGCTGATCTTATGAAAACCAGGCAATATAGAAAAGGTCTTGTGCTACGCCCACTCCAGTGAAGTCTGCCTGTTGGGTCTAACAGCCTGAAGGCAGTCACGAGGCAAAGAGTTTCAAGAAAACTACGCCTCCTGGAACCTTGGCATTCTCATAACCCGTATACTCAAACCCTGTCCCCACGTTAGTCTGGTGTATGCGCTCTTTCAGTATTGTTTTATTATAAACAGATTATAAAAAGATTGATTTTTGACATAGGTAAGCCTCCACCAGTGTTCCAATGGCCCCTAGAAAATCCTTGAAGCTGCAGAGCTTGGAATTCAGTAAGAAGGTTACCTATTCAGTCACATTCAATTTCACTTCTAGTAGAGACAGTGAAACCAATTAGGCATTACAAAGAACAGAGCTAGAATAGCTCAGGGCTGGTCTGCAGAGTGATTACTTAGGACAGTAGCCGAGTCTCACCCAAACCAGGGAATGCCCAATAGCCTATCGAATAGGTTGGGTTAACCATGTATGAGTTAGTAGAAGGGAATTCCCCTGGAACAGGGTTCTTCACTAGGTCCAAAGGAACAGCATAATCAGGCATTTACTAAGAACCCCTGGTGGTGGGCTTAACAATAGATTAGATTACACCTGGCCTGGTCCCCGCCATCTTTTGATGTATGCATTCCTTTTGTTTTGTGTCATTGTAACTTGGTGGATGTGTTCGCCTGGCTTTTCTTGTTTCTTCTTCTGTATAAAAAAGTCCGGTTTTCATTTGGACGTTACATTCAGATTCAACACACTCTCTCGTGTCTGCGTGTGTTCGTCACCCCACTCTCGCTGACTCTATGCCCATCTGTCCGAGACTCTGATTCCCACAGATTGAGGGGGGCCCACTGGCAGTCAGTCTTGAGGTATGGGTTTCTTGAAAGAAATCATTTGAGGCTTCAGAGCGGGGTTGGGAACCCAGCATTTGAATATCCCGGACAGCATGCCTCACGGCTTGAGGGGAAGGTCAGGCAGTTATGGAAATCAGTGAATCCACTGAGGGATTCATCACCTGTGACTCTTGACCAGGACTGTGGGTTCCTATCCATGACCAGCCCTTGAGAGGTGACAGCAGTCAGCTATAAGCCATTGCCCTGGAGCCTCAGAAGCTGTCTCTAGGGCCACTCAGGACTCCCCATACAGCCCATGCTCTACCTTCTAGAAATTGACATCCAGCCAATACAGTCGCACAGTGTGACCACCACCAGAAAGTTTGTGCTGTCTTCTCCTACAAGTGTTGAGCACAGCTTAATAGTCTGCACGGCTCATTCATTTCTCGTATGTCAGTTGTTCGTCGCCTCTCTGACTACATTGTCAGCTCAGCTCTAGGAGGCTGGGGACAGTGGCTGTTTGATTCACTCATATAATGCATCTCACATCCCTGGAATGGTGCCAGGCATGAGGAAGACACTTAATACAGGTCATAATGAGTAAGTGACTACTTGAGAAAAGAGAATTCCCAGCTGAAGCATCACAGAAACAAATCACTGGAGAAGAAACAAATGTCCATTGACACAGGCATGGCTGACTGCACAGGCTGCCGAGATTCTGCGCCTTACCTACTAGCTAGCATTGCAAAGCAGCCACACAGGTTTAAAGAGTCAAGCCAGCAGTGACGGCTGATGGAGAACACTCAGTCTCTGGCCTGTTTCCCTTTCCTTCTGGTCTTTTGGCCTTTGGTTTGCACTTTGGTGATGCTGAGATGCCGAATCTTTTAAGTTCAGACTCACTCCATTTTAGAGAACCTGACCTAAGTTTGAACTCAGGTAAACTAACAGGCTGGTACCTAGCATTAGTCTCCAAGTTGCCCCCCAACAAAACCTGAGCCTAGTTCCAGTCTCTAGGCTAATCCCCAACAAGACCAGCATCTCCAGGTCACACCCTCAACAAGACCAGCATCTCCAGGTGATTCCCCCAACAAACTTGCACCCCCAGGTTACAAGGCCACCCCCTGCCTAGTGACCACCAATGCAGAGGGGAGGAGAAGTTAAGTTTATGATATGACTCTCAGCACCAGCCAATTGTGTTAAAGGCCACAGGAGCTTTCCAATTAGATGCCTGCACACTCACCCCCATCCCCACTTGCTTACTATAAACCCATAGACATTCTGGGCTCCACCACCACCAAACTGTCCTCTGTGACAGAAGTGCATTGTGGGGGGTGGGGGTGAGGTGGGGTGGGGGTAGCTAGCTCCAACAGAATAAAGACCCTGGTGTGAGTTGTATCAGGGATCCTGGCTGTGTTTTGGGGGATCACTAACATTTCCCTGGCACTACAATGCCAAGTCTCCTCATGAAAGCTGGTCGTCCCCACTCAGCTCCCCGTGATCTGTCCCCAGTACCTGGAATCTTCCCCAAAACATGTCCAGTTCTTTAACATTCTCTGTGCCTGCTTTTGATGCTTCTGTTTCCTGTTGCTCTATTTTCTGTCCACAGGTCCCACCATGGGCATTGTGAGCATCCCAACCCACCCTTTAGCTGATGCTGCCTGTCGACCTCTTTATCTGCCCTGTTATCTTGGTTTATCCCTTCCTACAGCTCCAATGTAAAACACATACACCCCACAGCCTGTGCCGCCTATATAGCTTAATTTTCCCAAATTTAAAATTGGATGTCTTTCCTATCTGGCTATCCCCGCTGCCTACCCCCAGCTCCTGCTCACTTGCCCTCCCTCCCTTCTTTCTTTCTGATGTGTGTTCTCACTCCTTGCTTTGGAAGACCCTTCCTTCCTGCCCCCCCACCACCACCCCCGTCTGTCTACCTCTGTCTGATTTTTTTCAATCTACTGCTTATCTTTTATGTGTTAGTTTCTCTCTTGTACTTTGAAATCCTTGCTGGTTTTGTTTTGTGTTGTTTATTGTTTTTATGAGACAAGGTTTCTTTGTGTAGCCTTGGTTGTACTAGAACTCATTCTATAGACCAGCTTGGCTTTGAACTCAGAGATCTGCCTGCCTCTGCCTCCCAAGCACTGTGATTAAAGGCGTACACCACCACTGCCCGGCTGTGCTTTGACATTTTAATGAGGCAGGTTCATCTCAATCTGTTCTCTCCTGTCCCTGTGCCCTCCCTGGGTCTTCCAGTTAGCACTGTGGCTCTTCTTTGTCTAGTAATTTCTTCCCAATGGAAACATTCACTCCTGGTGGGACGTAGGGAGACTTGTATTTTTATTATTTTGTTTACTCAAGAAGTAAACAAAATCTTTAAGGGCCTGGAAACTGAAGCTTACATGGTTTCTAAGGCCCCACTGGTAGGTTGCATGGTAGGGGGAAAAGAGACTCTCTGACTGATTGCAACTTGAGCAGGGAGCTTCGAGCATTCGTGCTCACCGGTGTGCTTCTGTGAAGCAGCTGCTGTGGAGCCATTCATGTCCCTGTAAGTCTTCACCTGTGCTCTGTAAATGTGCCCAGTAAGGTGATTTGCTTGCCAAGTTTACCTCTGGACTGCGGGTCTACCGCTGGTGTTTGACTGTTAGGGTTGGAGAAGAGGGGCAGGGAGTTCAAGAGAAGGGCAGTGAATTCAAGTGTCCCGCAGGAGGCAGGCACAGTGGTACTTGCTATTAATCCCAGCAAGGTGAGCCAGAGCCCAGCCTGGTCTATACAGGGAGTTCCAGGCCTGCCAGGGCAAAACAGTGAGACCCTAACTCAGCAAAACAAGACAGTCCCACCAAACAATCAAAACCTGGAGGAGAAGACAGCTGCATGAGGTGGAATAGTTTAAGATCTGCCTAGGGACAACATGGCATGTTTGTTCTTTTAAGGTCAGGTTTTAGAGTAGGGAGGGACAAAGTATGGTGGCCAGAGAGAATGGGCTGGTTCAAGGTCAGCTGATACCATCTAACAAGACGAACTAGGAAGTGATCCAGTCTATGCGTGTTCAGTCCAGATGCTTTTCCATCAAAGAGTTTTCATCCATTCCTAGTTGGGTCCACAGCTCATGGGTTACACATATATGTAACCAGCCCTTCAGATATATATCTTTGTACACTGATTTTGTATCTTTGAAATGCTGAATTCATTTTTGAGTTGTAGATGTGTGTGTGTGTGTATTCCTTAGGGCTTTCCATATATGAGCCCTTTATGTCTACAACTAGGAAGTTTCCCCCTTCCTTCCCAGTCTATTCACCTCCCCACTCTGCCCCAGAGAGGTGCTTCCTCCTGATCCCAGGAAAACCTCCTCTCTCACCATCAAGTGTGAGGGCATCTGTGTTCTTACAGAGAACTTTCATTAAACAAGCTCACGGCTATCCCTCATTCTCTAAAGTTCCTTAAACAAGAAGTAGATACTGGGTTCTGAGAAATACTTTTGTCTTTTGAGACAATAACATTATTTTGTTCATTACCAAGATGAAGTGCATAAGTTGTTTAGTGTTAATCAAGCCCTGCACTCCTGGTATCACCACATGTGGGACACTACCTTCCCATTCGTTGCCAAATTCAATATGGTCTGTGATTTTATTGTCTTATAATTTTTTTTTATTAAAGTAATGTTGGATTTATGGAAAGAGACATGAAGTATTTTCCCCTTTATCAATTTTCTAAGAAAGTCCAGAAATTGTTTTATTAATGCCCCCATTGTTTTATATTTATATATAAATGCAATTTCTTCCTTGATTATTTTATATGATCTACCAATGAACTAACATATCCCCAGAACTAACTTTGTGGGTGTTTTAAAACTAGAAACTCGGTTTATTTTATAGATATGGGCCTATTCAAGTTACTTCTTGTTGAATACATGCAATGATTTGTATCTTTACAAGCTATTTGAATATGTTCATTGTATTGACTGAACTTAGTCTATTGATTGAACTTATTCACATAAAGATTTTGCAATAATTTCTTAATATCTGATAGACTCTTAAATACTACTACTTAAAAAAAATCTCTGGGGATATTGAGTTTCATTTTTGCTCCTTTTACTTAGTTCAGGTGGCCAGAGGTTTATCAATTTAATTATTATCTTTTCAAAGGACCCCTGTGGTGCTTTGAATATACTTGGCCTATGGGATGTGGCACTAGTAGGAGGTGTGGCCTTGTTAGAGGAAGTGTGTCACTGTGTAGGTGGGTTTTGAGGTCTCCTAGTGCTAAAGTTCCGCCCGAGTGTGGAAGACAGTCTCCTCCTGGCTGCCTTCAGATCAAGATGTAGAACTCTCAGCTTCTTCTCCAGCACCATGTCTGCCTGCACACCGCCATGCTCCTGCCACGATGATAATGGACTGAACTTCTGAACCTGTAAGCCAGCCCCAATGAAATGTTTGGCTTTGTAAGAGTTGCCTTGGTCATGGTGTCTTTTCACAGCAATGGAACCCAAGTACAACTCTCATTTAGCTTAGTTAATTTTCCTGCCACTTCTCTGCTTCACTCTGCGGATTTCTTTCCACTTCGCAGTGGTCCTTCACTCCATCTAGCCTAAGGCTATTAACTTGATCTATGGAAGATGTGTAAATTCCCTCTCAAAGACTGCATTGGCTGAATTTTTTACAAATCTTGTTATGTTGTGCTCTTCTTTACTAATCTCAAAATGTTTTCAATCCTTATTTCCTCTTTGATCCACTAATTATTTTGAAGTATAGTATTACATTTTCAAACAATTATTTGTGATACTGATTTCCAATTCAGCCCCACTGTGGTTAGGAATGTAGTCTGTCCCTTTACATGGACTGAGGTTTACATATTATGGCCCAGACTAGGAGTTAACATGAAAATGTTCTGTGTATAGTTGAAAATAATGTTTATTTTATGTTGATATATAGGGTCTTCCCTAAATGCTAAATAAATCAAGTGGTTATGGTTGTATTAATGATCTATACTGTTAACAAGAGTTGATAAAATCGCAACCTAACCTTTGTGGATTTCTCTATTTCTCTCAGCAGCTTTATCTGTTGTTGCTTATGTATTTTTGAAGCTTTATAATTTGGCACATTAATATTTAGAATTGTTATACCATCTTACTGGGCTCTGTTTTTGCCATTTTATAGTTGCCCTTACCCCCAGCAATTCCTGGCTATACATTCTTCTGTCGGACATGAGTAGATCAATTTTCTTTTGATTAACATTAATATTAGCATGGTGCATTTCATGACTGACAGAATCTATATTTGTACCTTGTTCCACTAGCTCTAATTAACTTAATAATTTCCAAATCATTGCCCTTGGTTCTCTCCTGGCCGTTTTGAAATGTGAAGAAAAGCAAAATATTGGAGCTGCCCCATGTGTATTCTCCTCACTTCTGTCTCTGTTCTCAGAGGAGACAGGAGTATGGAGCCATGATGGACAGATCTGAATCTCACTCTTTGGCAACTGAGGGTGTGGCTTCCTTATGCCAGTCACCAAACACTTCCGAACCTCATTTTCTTCTTTATAAAATAGGGACCATGGAAGTAATTACAGTGAGGCTACCATCTGCGTGAGATGGGTATCCCACTCATGCGCCTCTGTACACACACATGTGCACTGATTCACCCACAAGCAACTGCAGCACAGTTGTAGCTATGCAGTATCCATGCCGCAAGTGGCTGAACACGTGGCTAGGTCCTGCCCTCCCGGTCCAGTCCAGACCGTGACTGTAAGGTAGGAAAGTGCACCTCTCCTTCATAGCACAAGTTGGTGCTGATTTGTTTGCTTGCTTTTAAGAAAATCTAATTCTCACCTGAGGAATACCAAATGGCTGAGAAGCACCTGAAAATATGTTCAGCATCATTAATCATCAGGGAAATGCAAATCAAAACAACCCTGAGATTCCATCTCACACCAGTCAGAATGGCTAAGATCAAAAATTCAGGTGACAGCAGATGCTGGCGTGGATGTGGAGAAAGAGGAACACTCCTCCACTGCTGGTAGGATTGCAAGCTTGTACAACCACTCTGGAAATCAGTCTGGCAGTTCCTCAGAAAATTGGACATAATACTACCGGAGGATCCTGCAATACCTCTCCTGGACATATATCTAGAAGATGCCCCAACTGATAAGAAGGACACATGCTCCACTATGTTCATAGCGCCTTATTTATAATAGCCAGAAGCTGGAAAGAACCCAGATGCCCCTCAACAAAGGAATGGATACAGAAAATGTGGTATATTTACACAATGGAGTACTACTCAGCTATTAAAAAGAATGAATTTATGAAATTCCTAGGCAAATGGATGGACCTGGAGGGCATCATCCTGAGTGAGGTAACCCAATCACAAAAGAACTCGCGTGATATGTACTCATTGATAAGTGGATATTAGCCCAGATACTTAGAATACCCAAGATATAAGATACAATTTGTGAAACTCATGAAACTAAAGAAGAACGAAGACAAAGTGTGGACACTGCCCCTTCTTAGAATTGGGAACAAAACACCCATGGAAGGAGTTACAGGGACAAAGTTTGGAGCTGAGACGAAAGGACAGACCATCTAGAGACTGCCATATCCGGGGATCCATCCCATAATCAGCCTCCAAACACTGACACCATTGCATACACTAGCAAGATTTTGCTGAAAGGACCCTGATTTAGCTGTCTCTTGTGAGACTATGACTGGGCCTAGCAAACATAGAAGTGGATGCTCACAGTTAGCTATCGGATGGAGCCCCCAATGGAGGAGCTAGAGAAAGTACCCAAAGAGCTAAAGGGATCTGCAACCCTAGAGGTGGAACAACAATATGAACTAACCAGTGTCCCCCGGAGCGTGTGTCTCTGGCTGCAAATATATCAGAAGATGGCCTAGTTGGAAAGAGAGGCCCATTGGTCGTGCAAACTTTATATGCCTCAGTATGGGGGAACACCAGGGCCAAGAAGTGGGAGTGGGTGGGTAGGGGAGGTTGGGGAAGAGTATGGGGGACTTTTGGGATAGCACTGGAAATGTAAATGAAAAAAATACCTAATTAAAAAAAAAGAAAATCTGAGACCCCCCAGTCCCAGCTCTCTATGGGTCTGCTTAGACCACTTATTTTTAACGGGATGATTTGTGTGATTAGGTTTAAGCCTGACATTCACTGTTCTATGCCTTTCCTCCTTTAGCTACGTATTCTTTATTTCTACCTTGCTTTGGAATTGTTGATTTTTCCATATGGATTGCCTCCTTTACTGTAATGCTCTGTTCCCACGTGCGATGGCTGCTTGCCTCTCTATACCATGGTCTCTGAGCAGCCACGGCACAGCTCTTCCAAGACAACAGAAGAGCCTCCAGCGCACACAGTGCTTCCCTTTCTCTCCCTGGCTTTTGTCTTTCTGTCTATTATAGATTTTAATTTTATATAAGCTCAAATTCCATAACCGTATTACTTTATGTTTAAACTCTCAGTTGTACTTGAAAGACATTTCAATGCTGAGCAAACGCCTTGTACTTAAGTCTATGGACTTCCCACTTTTGGGTGCTTTTCTTTACTTTGCAAAGTGGATCTCTGTACTTTCAACTTCTTTCAAGCAAGCTTTGAACAATTCTCATACTGTGGTGCTGTCCCTGACAATATGTGTGTCACTGCATCTTAATGTTTTTTTTTTTTTTTTACTTTGTTTTCACTTTTTTAAAGAGATAATTTTTGCTGGATATAGCAACCCGGATTGACTGACGAACAACATACTTTTCCCTTCTCTCAGCCCTCTCAGATGGCCTCTTGACACAATACCTACTCACCTTTAGTGCTCCTAAGGTGTCATCTCATTCATCATTGAGTTTGAACAATTTGGTTATGATTTGCCTTACTGTAATTTTTTTCTTTTTTCTTTTTTTTTAAATAAATATGCCTCTTCTGTTTTAGAGTCTACCAACTGCTTTTAAGGTCTGAATTTGTAATTTTCATCAAATTCAGAGCAACTTTGGTCATTTTTCTTTATATTATATTTCCATCCTGCCTGTTTGCCCTTTGAGAGTTTGAATTATACATAGATTGGGTATTTAAGGTGGTTCCATTGTTCACTGATGTTCTGTTAATTTTATAATTTCATGTTCTTGGAGAATTTTATGGGTGAATACTGTATTTACATCATTTTATATAACATCACCCCTCCCTATCTCCCTATTCCTCCTCCAGCTCATGCCTCCTCTCAAATTATCACTGCTTCCTCTGTAATTCTCTCTCTCTCTGTGTGTGTGTGTGTGTGTGTGTGTGTGTGTGTGAGAGAGAGAGAGAGAGAGAGAGAGAGAGAGAGAGATCCATTTAGCAGTTGCCCAAGTTGAGATTTAACCTATCAGTAGCCTTATCCCCGGAGATTTCTCTCAGCAGCCGTTAATTTCCTGTAACTCTTCCCCCAGGGGCGTGGCCTTGTCACTGTGCAGGTTCGCGTGGGCAGTCACAGTGCTGAGATTCATAGCTGCAGCCTCTCCATCATGTATTCAGGACACTCTCCAGCAGCAGGGGTCCTGATCCTCCGGCTCTTAGGATCTTTCCACCCCATCTTCAGCAGTTCCCTGAGCTGTGGGGGTGGAAGTGGTGCCTTAGATTTACATAATAAGTGGGGTCTGGCACCCCACCATCAGTCACTTCATAACTTCATTTTACATATACACTCACATATATGTATAGACACGTGTATGTGTGTATATGTATCTAATACTATGTATGTATTTTGAAGCAAGCTTATAAAATACTGTGTCCCTATGGCTTTCTCAAACATTCTTATTGTAATTTACTTCTCTTCCCTCCCTCACCCCTGGCTTGCACCCCATTGTGGGTTTCCCATTTCCCCTCTCACAGCCTAATGTCCTGCTAATCCCCTCTCTAGGGCTCCTCTCCCCACCACAGTCTCCTTCTGGTTTCCTGGTCTCTGTGGTTACTCCAGGCCATGCCCTCATCTAAGGATTTGGAACCAGACACCACAGATGAGAGAGAAATGCTGTGTTTATTTTTCTGGGGGCTGAGTTACCTCACTCAACATAATATTTTCTAGTTCTATTTATCTTCAAATTTCATGATTTCGTTTTATAGAGTTCTATTGCATATATGCACCACGTTCTCTTCATCTGTTCACCCGATGTTTAGGTAGCTTCTGTTTCCTGGCTATTGTGAAAAGGACAGCAACGAGGACGGCTGAGCAAGTGGAGTGGCATGGCAAGTCCTTTGGATATATATGCCAAGGAGTGGTGTAGCAGAGGTGTATGGGAAACACTGACAGCTCACTGAGAGTCTTTCACACGCATTTCCAGAGTAGGTGGACTAGCTTCCCATCCTGCCCACAGGGCGTGAGCTCCCCTTTCCCGTGCTGTCTCCGACATTTGCTATTGGTTGTTTTCTTAATTGCAGCTATTCTGGCTGGAGTAAGGAGAAGATGTTTTAATTTGCATTTCCCTAATTGCTCTGTTTGTTGAACACTATTAAGATATTTCAGAGACTTGCTTATTCATTTATTCACTCATTCATTCATTCTTTTGAGAATTCTCTATTAAGATCCATGTCCATTTTGACTTGGGTCGTCTGTCTTATTGGCTCTTTAGTTTTTGTATGTTTTGGGATGTGAATCCACTGTCAGACGCACTGTCGGGAGTGATGCTCTCCTGCTCCATCGGCTTCCATGTCACCTGGCTGTTTTCTCTGTGGCCTGAACAAAACCTCTTTTATCTGATTCAGTTTTTGTAGTTTCTATGGCAACGCCTTCAATTCATTAATATCTTTCTTTGGTGCTGCCCAATTCCATTGCCCTGTCTTTGTTCCAGTTTCAACTTTATGAATGTCTAGAATATAGCTCGATCTGTTTCAACGTCTTCAAATGCCCAATTTTCAAATGCCTGTTTGATTGGCTGGTTGTGGGCTATAACCTCTGGGCTATATCCTCTGGGTTGTATCCTCCTCTGGGCTGTGTCCTCTGGGTTGTATCCTCCAGGCTGTGTCCTCTGGGCTATATTCTCCAGGCTATATCCTCTGGGTTGTATCCTCCTCTGGGCTGTGTCCTCTGGGCTGTATTCTCTAGGCTATGCCCTCTGGGCTGTATCCTCCTCTGGGCTGTGTCCTCTGGGTTGTGTCCTCAGGCTGTGTCCTCTGGGCTATATCCTCCAGGCTATATCCTCTGGGCTGTGTCCTCTGGGCTGTATTCTCTAGGCTATGTCCTCTGGGCTGTATCCTCCTCTGGGCTGTGTCCTCTGGGTTGTATCCTCCTCTAGGCTGTGTCCTCTGGGTTGTATCCTCTGGGTTGTGTTCTCTGGGCTGTATCCTCTAGGTTGTATCCTCTGGGTTTTATCCTCTGGGTTGTATCCTCTGGGCTGCGTCCTCTGGGCTGTGTCCTCTAGGCTGTATCCTCTGGGCTGTTTATGCAGCTAGTGGTTTTTGTTTTGTTTTGTTTTTGTTTTTTTTGTTTGTTTTTGCATAGCCAATATGCTGGTTTCCATGTTTTTAAAGGTAAGGTATTTCTTCATTCCAATGAGTTAAGTTTTGTCGTGTCATCCTTTTAAATGAATTGGAAGCAGTCTGAGCCTTTTGATCTTTGCTTTTCCCTGTGTATTAGAACTGAAGCCATGCTCCGTTCCCATAGAGGCCAAGTCCATTGGCCTCGCAAATGTGTGGAACATTATTCTTCTTCAGTCTGACTGGGAAAGTGGGCACCATTCCTGTATGTGCATATTGTGGGCACCGTCAGTGCCAGTCCTTTCTTCCCTCCTTGTCTTGGCACTGGGCAATGTGTTCAGATGCACATGCTCATTATTTCAGGGGCACCGGGGGCTTTCTCTGAGCAGCTCTTTCCTCTCTGGACCTCCAATCTGTAACTCCAGCCATTGCAACCATGCCCCGTGATGCTCCGTTTGGCTGCTCGCCTGTGCCACAGACCCTTCCCTCAAGACTTCATTAGACAACCAACTGTCCTTGGCTGTCTAAGTCTAGTGCCTCAGAAGCTGCTGCCATATAGACCTGTCTGAGGTTTTGGTAGTTTTGAGTGGGAGGGTAAATCCAATCTCTTTCTAATCTGCATTTGCTATTTAAAACCCGTTACTCTCCCTCTCCACTCCCCAGCCCCCCAGATGAAACCCTGACCTCCCTGATGGCCTGAGAGCATCCTTGTGGGGTGTGCCCGCTTGTCTCTCTGCCCACTTCAGCCTATCTTGGTTCTTCTGCATGGACCTCGCTCACTTCCGGAACACCCGCCTCATGGCTCTTCACGTGCCTTCTGTCTAGACAGCCTGCTCCAACCTTGCATGCTGGGTTCCACTGGTCCTTCAGACTTGATGTTTGTCTCTGTGGAGGCACTGTTCCATCCACACCGGGCTGCTCCTCCCACATCTCAGCCCCACAACAAACGTCACCTCTCTTCATGTTTCCTTAGCAGTCCACCTATGCCTCTATGACGTGCTTTCAAATGACCGCAGGCTAAGGTTACAAGACATAGCCTGGAAGTTTTGCTAATATAAGTAAAACCAAATATTCACGAAAGACTTGTGGGTAGTTATAGGAGTCTCTGGCTCACTAGAGTGGGACTTAGGGGCTCAATGACAGGGGGTGGCCTAGGAATGGCATTGCCCTGTGGGAGCATGGGAGCTGTTTTCAGGGCCCTGCATTTGCCCTGGCTGGTCCTGCTGAACACCCTTCCTACCCCACCTGCCTACACTGCACCTACCTGCCTTGAGAAGGGATGGTGACCTCTTGAAAACATTTCTGGCTCCTTTCCTGCCCTGGTTCCTGTCCTCTGGGTTTGAATGAACAGGTCACCTCTCTTCATGTTTCCTTAGCAGCCCACCTACGCCTCTATGATGTGCTTTCAAACGACTGCAGGTGCTTGTTTTCTGCCTCGTCCTCTAACTGCCCAGGAACAGGGTCTCTGGAGTCCTCTCTGCACCTCTGATCCCTGTGGTGCCCTGCATCTGCACTCAGTTCTTTCCTTGGTGCTGATGGTTGTTGGTTTGCTTTCTGTGATCTGTTTTTGATGAACAGATGTCTGTATTGGGCTCTGCTTCCGAGAGCGTATAAAGGACATGGGCACTATGCAGGGGTGCTATGCCCTTGCAAGACAGGGGTATGTTAAGTAGAACTAATCATATCAAACTCTATGGCCGATGCAATTAAGCCTTTGTCAAACTGCCTGCCTTGGGCTGAGATGAGAACACTGTGGGAACGCCCCTCTCTCCCCCCCAACACAGGGCTAGGAGCTGCTGAAATGGGCAATTACAGCAACGAACAATCCATTACTTGTCGTGTCAACAGTGTTTTTCCTCTCTAAACGCAGAATAAAGTGGAGAATGCTGTGGGAACCCAGTGGCATTTAATGTACTGATAGGCCATGGGTAGGAGCCATTCTTTAACCTGACCATGACAACAGCACAATGGCACAGGGACAAGCGTTAGGTCACAGCACTGGGGCAGCCACTTAGCCATCCCACATCTCACTCTCCTCACATGTAAAATTAAACCGGGAGAAGAGAATGCTTGTCACAGTGCCATAGTTGCTATGGTGACAGACTGTGCATGGTGTTGCACTGCCCTGAGCCAAACCCATTTCTTTTGATACTGCTTGTCATGGCGGACAGGAGTGATGACTGGCAGGGCTTCACTTTCTGTTTGAACTGGGAAAGCTTTAGTGAGGCTTGGTGTGGAAAGGCCGTTATGCTGGCGGTTAACCCGAGGCTGCTGTGCCAACAGGGCTGCTCAGCTTAGACGGGCATGTGTGGCACACTGGCTGGGCTGAGTGATTGAGGAGATGCTCATAACCAGAAGAATAGGAGTATCCTTTACCTCAGCATATTTGAGTTCAACATCTTGGAAAGCTGCTGGCCGGTCTGGAAACTAAGCTGGAAATGATTAGCCAGACACAACGGCTGCATCTCTAACCTGAGGGCACCCAGGACTAGCAGCATAACACCTTACACAGCCGCGTGGGCGTGGCGAGCTGGAGGATGGGAGACAGGGATGAGGCATGAGGGAAGAGGGTCCAGGACCACTGTGCTTCCAGGTCACAGCAGGCTAAGGCTGCAAGACATAGCCTGGAAGCCTTGCTAATGTAAGTAAAACCAAATATTCACGCAAGACTTGTGGGTAGTTATAGGAGTCTCTGGCTCACTAGAGTTGGACTTAGGGGCTCACTGACAGGGGGTGCTTAGAAAACATTGCTTGTTGCCAGTTCTGTTTTTTTTTTTTTTTTTGATGGCTACTACTATAAAATCCCCAAGAACTTCCTTCTGGACTTTCACTGATGCTGGTGGATAGCAGGTGTCTGAGTCCACCCTATGCTCACTGATGGTGTTACACACTGGGCACCAGAGTCTGCTGTGCACTCACTGATGACATTTGGCACCTCCGATGGTGAACAAGACTTCTGTCCTATTGTCTCTGAAAAGCTGAATGTTTTAACCATTTCTCCGTTCACTCCCCAAATGGTCTACATGGCTCCTTGTGTCTTCCCTTCCCAGGGGAAGCACACACAAGGACATGTATTTCCAGACCTGGCTCAAGTGCATCTTGCCTACTATAAAAGAAGCCTGGGCCTGTGGAACTGCCTTTGACCATACATGGAGTATGTTTGTGAGACAGAAAGCAATAGGAGGAGACAGAGGGAAGGCGGGAGGGAAGGAGGGAGAGAGGGAGGGAGGGAGGGAGACAGAGAGAGGGGGTGGGGGAGAGAGAGAGATTCTTAGTATAGGCTACCACTCTTACAGCAGGATATTGTTCCACGACAGCTAGCATACCCAGGGCTCACCATACTCATTGCCTGTCTCAAAGTCACAGCCTCTGAAGCTGGCTTGCCATCTCTCCATAAGCCACTTCCTCTGGGCTGGACATGACACCATCATCCTCTCAAGGTGACCCGTTTCAGAATCTGACTTAGGTCCTCCAGATCTTTATGTCCCATCTCTGGAGTTCCTATCTCAGATGGAACTATTGTGCCTTGTGAGTTGCTCATTGCCCTCTGCCCACGGTGCAGGATCAGACCCCCCCGAGGCTGCTTACCCTCTCTGGCTGACTCCTGTTATAGGCACAAGCTGTATACCAGCTCTTTCCTTGTGCTGTGGTGGTCTTTGGTAAGATGTTACACTCCTGCTTTAAAGTGCTTCAGAGTACAGAGGTATGCCCCTACACGGCCCTAAGATTCCCCTCTTCTTAGAACCTTCATTAATGATCACTGTTGTCTTTTCCCTTCCTATGTGTTAGACACTCCTGACTTCCAGTACATCACTAGCATCTACACAATCATCCTAGGCAGTGAGCACAACCAATCTTCCCAATTTACAGACAGAGAAGCTGAGGCGCTAGTGATGTTGGGAGCCTCAGCATTTGAGCACAGGTCTATCTGCTGTTCAAGCCCCTGCTTTCACCAGGCTGTTGTGTGCTCCACTTGGACAAAGCGGCAGTTGTCTTCTCTTACAAGGGCTCTCCCAAAATCACCTCTAGTTTACTTCAAACCACACAGCTAGTACTAAACTCCATATATTCTGTTTTTCCTATATAACCATACATGCTTATAATACCCTTTCACTTATAAAGTAGGCATGCTGTGGGACCAACAATAGCAAGTAATAATGAAATTCAACAGTTATAACAACTACGTTATATGGATGTGGTTCTCTATCCATCTCCCTACCCTTCTCACTACACTATGCTTGCCCTGCTGGTTGACCGTGGGCATCTGCAACCACACGGAAGGGAAGAAAATGCTGTGTGCAGTCATCTGCATGAAGATGCGCTCTCCCACATCATCCATGGCTACTTTCCTCCTTTCTTTCACACCAAGCATGTTCTTTCTCCTTCTACTCTTGGAGTTACTTGGCTGTTCATCCCAGCTTTGGCTCATTCTCAGGACTTTCCCCTGCCCCTACTTTCTCCCATATGTCCAACCATGACCTTGCCCCTCCCAGCACCCTGAGCCATCCCTCCAAGATGGCATCGATTTTCCAAGGGAGTTTGTGAATCTGTCTGTCAGTCAGTCAGTGAGTGAGGACCCAAGAATGGGGATGGCACTCTGTCCATTGAGTAGGCATCAATGCCATGCTCTCAAAACAATCCACATCAAATTCAGACTGTGAGGGCCTGCCCACTCTCTTTGCCTCATGTAAGCCTCCACTTGTCATATGAGTGTGAGGGCAGGATATCGTTCTGAGGTTCAGGTCCGATGGGTGGGTGCATGGACCACACACACACAGTCCCATCAATCATGACTGGAGAACATATAAGCAGAGAGTGGTATGTATGGTCTTACATCCAGGAAGCTGCTTTCTGCGGGCCCTCGACTGTGCCATGGTTTGGCTAGCTCATATACAAATGCTGTATCTTTGCTCCAAAGAATTTATGTTTTCTCCCTCATCTGCACTTTGAGGAGAAGAGTTTCTTGGATAGTAGGGAATGGAGGGAAGAAAAACATGGGCTACACCTTCTCCCTTTGGGTTATTTTTATTGGGCAATGGTAATGTCAATGGCACTGTGGGGCCATGTGGATGTGAACTCTTAAGGGAGTCTTGCTACTAAGTAATTCTTACTGGCTCTCTGCTAGGCTTCCAGACAGTGATTATTTTCTGTCTTTAAGGTCTACTCATGGTTTCTTTTCATCTCATACTACCCAAGAGCAGATTGGCTTGTCATTGTGTTTCATTAGGATGCCACTCTCAATATATTTTAGAAAAGAGCTTCTCTGGTTGGTACTTTTCATTCAACTTCTCCTGACAGATACTGTCCAGGAGAAGGTACTCCTACTTCACTAGGAAAGTTATTGGGAGACACTTTGCCAATCTTGCTCATCCTTGGTGTCTTGCATGCCACAGATGATGAGCATGGGTCTGTAAATCCTCCATGCCCCTTCAACTGCCAGTACAGGGCACCAGAAGGCAGGTGCCCATGCTGGAGATCAGAAGATTCCAGGTTACGCGAAGCAAACCTGACTTCCCCGACATGCTGGCTGGTGAGAGACCTAGCCCAGAACAGACCTCATGATTTGCATCCCAGCAGCCCCTAGTTGATTCCTATCAGGGAAAATCCCTGGGAGTTTTGTGTCCATACCTGTTGGGATGGTGGTATCCCCGGCCTGGCTGGCTGTTGGTTGGGCTGAGTGCCGAAGGCAGCTGCCGGTTGGAAGGGAGGTGGCTGGGTGCTGCATGTGATCCTGTAGTGTGGTGAGAGGCAGGGCAGACCTGGCGGCAGTGGCTGGGCTGCTCAGACTTCCACCTCCAGGGTGCATAATGGTGGCCATGCCCTTGGCCAGTGGAGACCCTCCAAGGACATTATTCCAGGGTAACCCAGCCCCTCCTCCAGGAACTCTAGTGGAACAAAAGCAGAAAATCAAGTCAGTGAGTGGGCTCAGGTAAAAGCAGGTCACGTGCTATGCATGGCAAAACCCAGGTCTGATCTACAGGCTCTGAGAGGTGAGTGTCAAGGGCTCCATGGATGTAGGACCATGAAAGGCAGCCTGGTCCCCAGTTGCGCACAGGCTTGAAATCCCAGTAACTCTGCAGGGATGGTAGGTGTTTTGTCATGCTCCTGGACACCAGGCTCCTGGCACGAGGCCACAGCTCTCCATAGGTCTGTGGCCATCAGTCATGTAAGGGCAATGCCCCAAGCCCCTCCACAGGTAGAGGATGTGACCTGTGTCACATAGCCTCAAGACAGATCTCCATTTTAATGGGGTACCTAAAGGCCTGGAGACTTAGCCAATAAACTCCCCTTCCTAGACACTCCTCCCTCCAAAAGGTATTTAACCTCAGGCCTGCCCTGAGAAAGTGGGGTATGGTTTGATTCATCTACTTTCCCCCATGACAATAAATGTCTTAAAACCATGGACTGCCTCTTTTCTTGGGATCCACTGTGGGGAGCAATGGAGAAGGCTTTCTCCTAAAGAGCTGTCACCTAATCTCCTGCAGAAGACATTTCAGCATTCCCAGCTATGGCCTCCACCAAGCCAAGCCAAGCCACTGCTGACTAGCCAAGGACTCTCTCCTCCCCAAGGGACCCAGTAGGAACTCTCCACTCTTCTCCCCTTTGGCCCTTGGCTAGATCCAGCCCCCACACCCCCACTCCATTCTCAACTCTTCTGTGGCTCCCAGTGGCACCTGGGTGCCCAAGAGCCTGAGAACCAGACAGCCCTGGCCTCCATGTGGGCCCGGGACCCCCAAACCAGCTCTGGTAGTCCCCGGGACCTCCAACGGCACTCCCCCAACCCTGGGGTGGGGTCCCATAGCCTGACACCCACCTGGCGCCAGGGTTGGGGTGAGCGCAATCAAACTCCTGCATCCCACCTCCCAGAGTAGCCTGAGCCTTGTGGTGGAGGGGAGGCAGGACACCCAAACCTTACACATGGAGGTCCTAAAACACTAGCAAGGCACTACTTTAAAGAATGCCCTAAGGTCATGTTGAGCAGCCAGGTAGCCTTTGTTGTGCTTGGTTTTTCCAAACCAAGAGCTATGGGCTTCTAACCACCATTAGAAAGCATGGTGGACTCTGCTATGTCTCACAAGACTGATACTTCTGGAGCATGGTGGGGCATGATGCTGGCTCCTCCTAGATACACCTCCACCCTCTTTCTTCAAGCCACCGAATAAAGGCCCAGGCAGCACCATCATCACTCCCTGAAAGCATCAGGCACTTGCAGTTTTCTACCTGAGACAGATGCTTCCTCCCCAAAGCTCCCAGATGAAGCCACTCTGCACAGGATGAGCACAGCAGCTTTGAAAATGACTTTTAACTCTATGAATGCATTTGCCTTAGCTCTGAGGATGGTGTCTGGGATTGATAAGCTTCTGTGGGTTGTGTTAAGGGGATTAAAATGTGCTGGGAGGTAAAGTCCAATCCCTATTCCTTTATAATTCCTCTTTTGTGACAGGGGAAGGCACGGTTGGAGAAGAGGGGAGGCCCGACATGAGGAGAGTGATTCTGCCCAATGCCTACCTTTCCTGGGCCAGGCGCACTCTCACCTCCCCACTGTGGCTTGGATGGGGACTTCTGAGGGGAAGAGAACCACAGAAATCAGAGGAGTGTCTGTGTATCAGCTATGGGGGAAAAGAAAGGGCCTTCCAGAAAAGAGGTCACTGGTACCAGGGTCCCTCCTCAGCCTGAGAGCTATCTGAGGTGTGCCTCCATTGAACGAGTGGTCCCACCAATGGGCCAGTCTTCATCATGCATCTTTAATAACCACTGCTGTGACCCCATGCTCAATCTTTATAAACCAAGTATGTGTGTCCTCCTGGGCACTTTCTGAAGCCGCCCGCATAGGCAGGAGGATGGCAACTGACACAAGACAAGAAGATGTTACATCTTCTTGAGCGTCTTCTTCCAAAGACACTAAAATGGTTTGTTTATATGGCCCCTAGTGTTGAAGCCAGCTGTTTTAAGGGGCTCCTGTGAGTGACACTCCAACAGCTATGCACTGGACCTCACAGCACAGCAGAAAATCCAACAACCCTGGGCTTCCCCTTCAGTGGATTTTTAAAATTGTTCTTATTTTATAAAATATTAGGTAATTGAGATTTGTAAAAAATGCTCCAAAGTACAAGGAGGGGAAATTTAAGAAGTTACTCATAATGCTTTTAGTCATTAACAGTTGTTACTTTAAGGTATGTATCACTTTCCTTTATGTGTGTTTTACACACACATATACACACATTTGTTTGCTGTGTTCATACCACAAATACATATGTGATGTAGATATGTCATACATGTGAATATGCTATATTCACATGGTACAAATGCATATATACATGCTATGCCTATACTGCATATACACACATGTGCATTATACCTATATCTTACACACACATGCAGACACACTCCACATACTCATATGCATATCACATACTATATACATATCAAACTCTACATACATGCACATATTGTGTACATGTGAGTGCACAGACCAATGTGGAGGACACATATTTTTTATGCTTATACACATAGCGTAACTATACTATAAGCATGTAACTGCCCCATGCTCACTTCATACACATACATAGACGAATACCTATATGAGCATGCATACTCAATACCATCCACCACACACTGCACATACATGCACACCCACTGGCCTTGGTTACAAGCACATGTCTTGAAGATCTTGCTCTCTGATGACCTTCCCACCTCTGTTCAGGGACAGCTACTGCTGTCCTTAGTCCAGCCCTTGCTGCCATGTTTATTCCCTGGGTAGCCAATGCTCCCTGGGAAAGCCCAGCGAACCAAGCTTGGCAGAGGAGTCACTCCTCAGAAGAACTCAAATGTCTCCACTGCCTCAGGACTGAGTGTTACCAGGGACCAGCCCATAGCATGAGCTCTAGGCCATATTCCCCTCTTGTTCAGGTGGCTAGGCCCTCACCTGGAGACGGGCGTCACATAGTTCCCGGGGAATACCCCCGAGACGCCTGTTTTTAGTGAGGCTCCCTTGAACCAGCCGTCCTGGCACTTCTCGAGCACACGGTACATCTCCCCCTTGCGTAGCTCCAGCTCATCATTCTTCTGGGGCTTGTATGCATAGAGAGCCAGGTACCTGTGGATGGAGGATGAGGACAGGCTCAGTGGACATCAGCAATGACAGGGGAGGCACAGGGCAGACAGAGCTCATCTTTAGA